>NC_138735.1:19023638-19623638 GCF_965113295.1 Leuciscus leuciscus
TTAAACATACCACCTGGATTTGTTTTTATAAATAAATGACAGAATGAAATGTTATATTTTTTACTTTTCATGTACCAATATACCATGGAACCCTAGTTCCATAAACATCCATAAACCCAGATGCATCCATAAACCCAGAAGGACCTTCAATGTAACATGTTTATTAATAAAATATGAGGGGACAAAGATGTCCCTTCTCCAGAGCTTTCAGTTGAATTTAGGTGGTCTGATATGGTCTAGTCTGTGTTGGCAAAACAAATGCATCTTCAATATCGTATAGCTGATTAGTTATGCATGATGTGTCTGGCTGTGTCACAATGTGTCACGCTCTGTCCGGACTGCTAAAACTGTGTGACAGTGTGTTTTGCTTGTGCCAAAACCGCAAGCCTCACTTTCAAAGAGGCACCCTTTTGATCAGCGCAGTGACCGTGAAACATCTAAACTGCACCTCACTGTCCTCATCCACATGCAGCCATCTAAACCACAAAGATAGAGACAGATCGCGTTTGCTCCTGGTCTCAACATCCATCTCGGATGATCTAATCTCAAAAGACAGACCTAAATACGCTTGTAACCAAGGCCTAAAACGTTTTTATCTGATCACTAAAACGCATCCTCGAACACAACAATCATGTGACACACCCATTTTAATATGCTTTTTTTTTTAGCCATCGACTTTCCTAAACACTTCTGAAAGATACCAAACAATTCTCCACAGAAAAATATTATTTATGTATTACAATAAAAATGCTTATGTGGTTTATGAAAATGGATTGTACATTCAAATTAAAATAAGTAAAATCATAAATAAAAATCTTCATACAGTAAAAAAGGGTAAAATTTCAATTAGATGTGCTTTTTCTTTTCTTTCTTTTTTCCATTTATACTGATAAAACATTCAGAGCCTACAACAAACGTTTGATTAAAATGATGGTTCCTCTGTTCCGCTTTAATCCATTTCAGAGCTTAAATTTTCAAGATATACACTTCTGTTTAAAAATTTGGGGTCGGTACATTTAAAAAAAAAAGAAGAAATTAACAATTAAATTCAGCAAGGATGCATTAAATTGACAAAAAGTGGCAGTATTTATAATTTTACAAAAGATTCTATTTTAAACAAATTCATCAAAGAATCCTGAGAATGTTCACAAACATATTAAGCTGCAGAACTTTTTTCAACATTGATGATAATAAGAAACATTTCCTGAGCGCCAAATCAGTAAATTAGAATGATTTCTGAAGATTGGAGTAATGATGATAAAATTACAGCTTTGCAATAAACAATAGGAAACGTATAGTCATTTGAAATTGTAATAATATTCCACAATTGTACTATTTTAACTGTATTTTTGATCAAATAAATGCAGCCTTGGTGAACATAAAATACTTATTTAAAAAAACATTTGAACAAATCTTAATGATCCCAAACTTTTAAATGGTAGTGTACACTGAATATTGTCAAAAAGGCTCAACAATATCTACATAATTTCAAGAAAAACAACCCAATCCTAAAGAGCACCATATGTCATCACAAATTAGAGATCTGTCCTCAAAAGCAGAACGTGTTCACAAAAGACATATGTTACTATCAGCTGTCTTCACTGACCACTTCTAAACAAATCATCCGAGACGGATGTTACAACCAGGCGTAAACGGGGCCTAACATACGAGAGAAAGCTCTTACACAACACATAAACATGGTAAGACAGGTGAAAGGAACTCATTTTGTCATGGAGGGGACGACAGCAGGCAAAAAAACGCAATGAAGCCAAGGCAAGCAGACTGGAGCTAGACGTCTGAGAGAGATCGGAGAGAAAGAAACAGAGTGCGAGAGTGACAGATGAAGCTGATGTACACAAACCAGAAAAAACTTCAGATCAAGCAAATTTCAAGGCAGTCCTGTCACTCTTTACCTGACGATCTCGCTTTCTTGATGCCAAAGACCAATTGATCTTGTGATTTGTAAGCTATATTTTGAGGGGGAGGAGGAGGAGAGGCATCAACCAAAAAGAAAGAAGAGATGTTAGATCAGGATGTCATTTCCCCGTATTACCACAGGAGAAGTGTCAAATGCACTCACTGCTTGATTCTCCATGCGGGCGAATATCACATTCAGCATCTGCGTGAGGGTGGCTTTGGCCGTGGTCTGGTTGATGAGGTTCTTACTGGCCAGATAGATGTTGTAGCACGTTCTCACGGCCTGCAGCACCGTACCTTCATGGATCTCTATTTGCTGGGAGGTCACGGCTGTAAGCAAGGCCTGTCGGGGGCCAAACAAACAAACAAACACAAATGTCACCGCAGAGAAAGTTAAGCCACGACTGTAGTTGTGTAATCCTAGGAATGTATCCAGCCAATATGGGGAGCGTTATTATTTATTACTTTAGCTGCAGGAATCTCGGTAAAGTTCAAACAGATTAGGCTTGACATGCGGCCGTATGAAGGAGTTCAGCAGCTTTCAGGAGCCGTGCTTGTCCTGCCACTCTACATTCCACAATGAGATTTGTTAAACAATAGCTTAGGCAAATGACGCTATGGAAATATGAGCACTACAGGTTAGGGCAGTTCTACACAAAGAATCAGAGAGATGTACCTACATACTAGAGCTGCACGATTAACCATTAAAAGATCGCGATCTCGATTCAAACACTCACGTAACCTCATTTCTGAACGACAACGATTCGCCTGTGTCTGTTAAACCTTTGACAAAATCACACCCGATCATTCAAATCTGCGCTTTGTGCCGCCGCTGAGCCAGAGAGAGCAGATGTCATGTATAGCTATGAAATCGCTTCACAAACAGTCTTTTCAGCCACACTGTATCATTATTTCTGTGTTCATATTATCACAGAAGATATCATTGGATATAAACACTGATGTCTACAGAAGAGTAAAATAGAGTAAATCACGTTTAGAACGTAACATGGCTCTTCGAATAACGATTGTATCGATTACATTTGTACACCAGCATTTGTACGCCAGCGACAAGTGACTGTTAAAAAATGTATTTGTCATTGAATTATTCATTTAAGACATTTGTTCAAAAAACACTGATTCATCCAGTATAGAGTACTTGGTACCAAAGTCGGTACTTTTTGACAACTCTAATCCAGTAATGAAACAAGTGAAGTATTTATGAATGAGTCATTGAATCATTTATTCATTCATTCAAATTTTAAAAAGACTTTAACATGTTGTCAGAACCTCTAGTAAAATACATGTTGTTTTGTTTAGTTGTCTGTTAGGAGTCGTGGGAGAATTTGAATCTCTGTTTGGAACAAAACCATTATGATTTTCAATTTATCCAGAATCGTGCAGCTCTACTACATACTCAAATACAAAAGACATGCTTATATGCTCTAAATACAAGTTTGTTTGTATGTTTTGATCCTTTGTATTTCAATCATTTACTTTCTGCTGAATCTTTCCTGTTTTTCTGTATAATTTTAATGTTCACCTTAGGATGAGATGTGAAATGTGAAAGTGTTCTAGTGCATTGATTGCAGTATTTTTATTTTCATCATACTACTCCTGGTTAATTTTATAATAAAATATTTGTATTTAAAAAATCTAGTAATTATTATTCTACAATAATAATAACAATACATTTTTAATAATTATCTTACTAAAGCTACTTCCTATATACCTTCTAGATGTACAATATTGATTTTTCTGTATGAACATCACCCAAATTCCCTACAGCTAGCATTGTTTCCCTGAGCATTTCTGAATTAAAAACAAAACAAAACATGGCATTATTTGCTCCACGTTTATGAGCAATCACCCATAAAAATATTTGACCTTTATAATTTGCAACTGGACGCCTTCATCCGTCTGTGGCCCTTGGAAACAGCCACATATAGTCTCTATGATCCTGTCGATGAGCTTTTTTCCTGGGGTTGTGTTGTCTGGAGCGCTCCCCGTCAGGTGACCATATGCTATGAGTTTCTGAAAAATCGTGAACACAGCGTATGAGATGAAACATCCCCATCATAAGAAGCATCCTGTCATGAGTTTGTTGTAAGGCGCTGACCTGTAAACAGTCTAGAGAGGTGATGACGATGCGCGGACATTTTGACTGACAGGCCAACTCAAACGGCAGGAAGTATTTATCTGCTTCAATGAAGTTGGTCTTGGATTTGATTGGCGGCAGAGTACTGGAACTTGACTTGTTGTCCCCAGCCGGTGGGCTATAAAACAAAAATAAAGACGTTAATCAGTTTAACTGAACAGGGGCTGACAATCATTTTAACCAAATTAACTATGTGATATGCTGATTAAATAATTGAATATATTGCAATTAATTGCACATTAATGTAAGCTGACAAAAGCTCTCAAGTTAAGATAACTTAAGATATAACATTGTATTAAGGCAGGTACTGTATAGACTGCAAACTCTAGCTTTATGTCCAGCCGCTGTATCAACTTGAGCATTGGAGCTGGAGAGGCGCCAGGCTAAACTGGGACTGCTGTGTTTTAGCTAGGACGGAGCATTACGATTTCCTTCAGTAAGACGAGTTGATGAGAGCAGTGGGACACAGGGAGGAGGAAGGGGGAGATAAAAAGAGTTGAGTAGAGAGACAGCGAGTGATGAAGAGTAAAATGGAGCACTAAAGGGACATGATAAAAGAGAGAGTGACAGAGAGCAAAGGAGTGGAAGGGATGCATTTGCGTGCGATGTGTACTATATGTGTACTATATACGAGATTAGAGTGTTTTGCATGGTTGATTATGGCTGAATCCAACATGTAATTTATTACAACAAAACTCTGTTGTGAGTATGTATCTTTAATTACAAGTGGTCATATAACTCTTAGAATAGACTGAAATAGACAGATTTAAGTTTCACAAACTTAAAGCATAAATAACAGAAAAGAGTGCAGGATCGGATATAACCCAAAAATAATTTGTGGTTTAGAAAGTCAGTTGTGAACTCAATAACAAATTTGAATGATTCATTGACTAAGTGAGTCTGATTAAAACCACTAACTCACAAACAAGTTCAGGGCTCTTTTTGACTCATTAAAAAGAACTGGGGCTGGATTTGCAAGATAATAACTTAAAAATAAATGTAA
This sequence comes from Leuciscus leuciscus, assembly GCF_965113295.1. Lineage (NCBI taxonomy): Eukaryota > Metazoa > Chordata > Actinopteri > Cypriniformes > Leuciscidae > Leuciscus > Leuciscus leuciscus. Next base: position 19,028,714 of record NC_138735.1, read on the forward strand.
GAAAATTTACTCTTACAAAAATGTCTTAATGTTCTTGTCTTTCTTTCTTTTTAGGCTGTTCTTAAGACAAAACTTATGACGAATTTGATTTCTTGTAAATAAACAATTAGGAAAAACCCCAACTTGTCTTAAATCCAGACAAGTTAGATGTTTAATTCATTTATTGGGTTGTTACAAATATTAAGCACTAAAACCTAACACTAACACTAGCTACATATAATACATATTAATACTACTAGGGATCAGTGAGTTTTCGGCAAGAACCGCCATAAATTCAGATAACAACAAAAAATATTCTATAAGAAAAAAATATATGTTCTTGAGAAAATATTTTAAAACTTCTTACATCTAAAAAAAAAAAAAAAAAAAAAAAAAAAAGTCGTAGGAACATTCTTACGAACTACATAGAATTAATCTCCTTTCTTGCAGTATGTAGATTTTTGTAAATCTGGCCCCTGGTTCTTAAGAACCATTTATTCATTAGTCACATTTATTTCAAATTTGCAGCTTGTTTCATACGCAAAACGGACAGACAGTACAAAAATGCTGTCTATGTCATATACAAACTCGACTGGTGCTGAACCATTCTGATTCAAACACAGGAATAATCAGTCTGAATCATGGACTGAATCGGTCACTGCAAAAAACAAAATGTTATAGGAAAAAGAAAAAAGTTCTAGCGTTGTACATAAAAATAAAAAAAAGTAAGGTTCCAAAAGGAGGTTTTGCAGCGATAACATGGGAGAACCATTTTGAAACCTTTGAACATTTGAATAATTGAAAGAAACTTTTGGGCACTGGAAAGTTTCCCATGAATGTTAAAGGAATAGTTCATCCAAAAAACTTTAAATTCTCTCATCATGTTCCAAACTGGTATAAATTAATTGATATTTTGAAGAATGTTTGTAACTAAACAGTTGTGGGGCACCATTGACTTCCTAGCATTTTTTTTCCAATACTAAGGAAGTCAATGGTGCCCCACCACAGTTTGGTTCTTCACATCTGACATTCTTCAAAATATTTTATTTCGTGAGTAAATGATGACAGAACTTTCATTTTTGGGTCAACTATCCCTTTAAAGGTTCTTCATGGTACGCCAATCCGCCAATCCAGTTCTTCATGGAACTTCAATGATGCCAATAAAGAACCTTTATTTTTAAGACCTAACTCAAAAGTACACACATTCCCATTATCCGCGCTGTGTTGCTGTGGCTATGAGGTCGTAGTTAGCTGGCCCATCTCAGGCTGAGTCAGCGGGAGGCTGCTACAGTATAATAAACCTCTTCCCATCGGCTCGGGTCTATTCCCCTCCTCTCCTCTCTTCCCTTCTCCTTCATTCAATCTCATTAATCTGTCTGTGGAGGGATTAGCCAGCTCATATTTATAATTGACATAAATTGAGCTGTAGCCAGGCTACAAGGGAAAAGACTAGAGATCCACCGGGTCCAGAGATTACCTCACACATCTCTCATTTAGCCTGTTTCTCTCTCTGCCCTCGCCGAAACAAACCCTCTAGAGGATTCTTATTGCTATAGAGTTAAACCAAGTTGGTAATCAGGCTGAGCACAAATAGCCCGAAAGCATCGTGCAATGGCGAGACATCTGGGGAAGAGAGAATCATCTAGTGCTCTTTTAAAAGATAACAAGTTAAGATCTTATGAGAGCATTTGTGGCATATACTGATTTCCCCAGAATTTTTTTTATTTTTTATGTGCTTCAGTAATGCATTTAACAAAGGAAGACTATGAGGTAAGAGAAAAATCAGAATTTTCCAGCTCATACTTTTTACTGTTTAATGATGCATGGTGATTGTTTTGTATTATTATTGTATATAGCTTAAATGTTAATATGTAAAAGTCAGTGTGTATTTAAAGGGTTTGTTCACCCAAAAATGAATAACTCAATTATAGCAACTTTCAAAAGTTCATAAAGAGATTGTAAAACTAACTCATATGACTTGAGCGGTTTAGTAATTTTTTTCTGAAGAGACTCGACCACTTTATATGATGAACAGATTTAATTTAGGCTTTTATTCACATATAAACATTCATCAACTCGCACATCAGTTGTGGTAAACGGAAGCTCAATCATGTTTGCTTGATGTGCGAGAACCAATGAGATTCTCGTATGTTACGCATCACTTTTGAGCTTCCGCAAGAAATGTGTTCTCGCACGTCAAGCAAGTTCGGCTGAGCTTCTGTTTATGTTCGCTAATTAATGTTTATATGTGAATAAAAGCCTAAATTAAATCTGTTCATTATATAAAGTGGTCGAGTCTCTCCAGAAAATTTGGACTAAACCGCCCAATTCATTTCGATTCATTTTACGACCCTTTTTATGAACTTTTTGAAGCGTCAAAGTGGTAGTTGCACAGCTGTCAACGGAGGGACAGATTTCACCAAAAACATCTTCATTTGTGTTCCGAAGATGAACTAAAAGTCTTATGGGTTTGGAACGACATGAGGGTGAATAATTAATGACACAATTTTCATTTTCGGGTGAACTATCCCTTTAAATGTTTGTTGCTTAACTTTCAAAGCCTTGAATTTCAGGGGCCCAGAGAAATGTATTTTCTGTGTTAATCGACATTATGCCACAGATGCAGTCGATAGAGCTTAACCTGCATTGAACAGTAATGTTCCTAATAAATATCACCAAAAGCAAGAATTTGAAAATGTCTAAATCTTAAATGTCCCAAAAAATGAAACCTGCTGAATAACATCGTATTGTACAAAATCGACAAATGTGTGCTAACATTGTACTCAACAAAAATAAATAAATGTTTCTTGAGCAGTGAGCACTAATTCAGCCTATTATTGATTTCTGAAGGCGACATTAAGACAAGTGTTGGGTATCATTTGAATTTTAGCAACTCTGATTCCGATTCTGCTTATCAATTCCCATTTCAATTCCAGTAAGGTAAAAAAACATTTAAATCAAACATATTTATAACGTGTCTTTTTGCAAAACGTTTCATTGCAGCTGATTTCCATAAAAAAAAGCAGCCTAAAGAACACTAACATTTTGCTATGGTTTTAACAAAAATATCACACAACTTGACCAACTAATAAAAATTAGGGCTGTCACTTATGTGAAAAAAATCCTGTTCGATTTTTGACATATAAGTGTTTCCATGTCTAAAGACGTTTCCATTTTAAACGCCAAATATAGGCAAATCCACGGACAACTAAAAGGCATTAGGACGAACGTAAAGAGGGCGCTTGAGACGCGCACAAGTCAGCAATATTTCTGATGATTTATTGGCGTGAAGTTTCTTGCACAATGACAAACAGGAGTGCAACATTCTCAAAAAAACAATAAGCAGAGTGGACTGCCATAACATCAATGAAAAACATTACAGCAGGCTTCAACATGGCTGTGTTTACGATTGTAGCCCGTATACCTCTGTATATGCATGAGACTGTCTGAATACTGGCAGAATTCTTATTTTTTGTAGTAAAAAGAAACACATTATGCAGAAGTAGGGGGAGACCGGGGACAGTTGCAACACTTTTTGCATTTCTCTCAGTTACTCAGAGACTATTTGGACTAGACCAACCAAATTTGTATATATTAAACTTGCATCTGTCTGCTAATTACCCATACCATTTAAAGATGATTATATATGACATATCGTTCACAGTATTTATTTGAATGGAAGAAGTCAGATGTTGCAACTGACCCCGACCCAGGGGACGGTTGCAACACGTTAAAAATACCTTAAATTTCTCTAATTAATTTGAGCTTTTTGTCTCAATGAGCATATAATTCTGAAAATATTAACTGTTTTAGGCCTACTATAATATTATAGTATTATTTATTTCAATAATATTATTGTAGCCTATAATTTATTTATTTAGTCATATTTATCAAATAACAGTTATTGAGGTTTTTTTGTTTATGTGTAGAACATAGGCCTACATAGATTCAGTGTGCAGGTGTTACAGATGCTATTCAATCTCTCCATATTTCAGTGTCAGACAGGAAGAATTGAACAATTTGCAATGCAACAAACCTTTATTAAACATGCAACTTGTTGCAACCGTCCCCAACCCTATCAGCTATTACAGAACATCATGTGCCTGCTAGACACACTGACTTTGACACATGCTAACCATGTCACTTAGAAGTCAACAAAACAATAATTCAAACTAAGTAAGTTTTGATTAATTCATACAAAATGTCAGGACAGTATGACAAAAAATGCAGCAGCAGAGGTTGAATATGTCTACTGTCTTCTTGGTGAGGGGAGGGTCTAACTGTGCATGTGCAGTATGAGTGTCATCACTCTAGCTTGTTTCTGATTGGAGAAAAATGACATGTTGCAACCATCCCCATGTTGCAACTGTCCCCGGTCTCCCCTATAATTTGCTGTTATGTGTGTTTGTCAGAGCCTACAGTTGCTGTGTGACGCGCGTTCGTGGCGAGCGTATCGTGACGAGCTGGACGCGCTCCGAGAAGGCCGTTAAAATCGATTCCCTATTTTCGTTTTCGAAACTTGCGTTGGTTGGTCCGATCGATTGTGCAATCGAGTTTCAAACGTAAAGTGACAGCCCTAATAAAAATGTCAAACATTATTAAAGAATTGGGTCCTCTTTCGCATCTTCTTGCGATTGAAAAGGTTTTTAAATCACATTAAAACACGCTCACGGAATCAATAAGCGAAAAACAGTTTTAATTTTAACCGATTCCTGAAGTTTCCAATTCAGAAGAAATGGCAGCTGAAAACAATTATTATGAATTATAATATTTCAAAATATAATATAAATATTATATTTTGTGTATAACATATATTATTATTTCAATATTAACTCAAATATTAATATTATTACACTTTTAATGGCTTGTTTTTTATGAATTATGCAAAAACACTTTGAATCAGTACGAATCGGTACAAATAACTCGATGAATCCATCAGTTCGGTTATTGAACCAACATTTGACACACTAAGTTTAAGTTTCTAAGACAAAGTGTAATTAAAGATTCATATTCACAAAAGAGTTTTGCTGTGATAAATGGTATTTAAATTATTATTAAAAATAGAAGCACTGTGTGGAAGGAGTGCCCCTTGCTTCAAAACAGAAATCCGTAAGCAACAAAGGGGAGACATGCCAAAAGACAAGGACATGGAAGTGAAATGCAAGGTAAATGCATGCTGTCCGTCCTAAGATCTGTCTGAGATCAAGGGCTGAGGGAGGTGAAGTACGACCTCGGAATGGGCTACCCTGTTCCTGCAGAGAGCCCTGAGCACAGTACGTCTCATTCCTGTTTCCCAGTCACACAGCAAGGTCTCCAAGCACACTGCAACAACACAGGCTGCGAGGTTGTTTTTCACTGGCACTGAGCACACACTCACAAATCACAATGAGGGCAGGGCAGCAGCCAAAACACAAAGGTGCCGCGTGTGGTTACTCTCTGGAAAATGTCAACGCTGCATTACAAGCATTGAACCTGACAACAATGAAGGAAGATTTGAAACACTTTCAATATCTCAACAGCTGGAGTGTGGCATAAGATATCGACTTACCTTAATTTCTCAGATTCCGCCTTGATTTCCTCTGCAAAAGAAAAAAGGAAAACAGTCACAGGAGTGTAGTAAACAAACAAACAAACAATAAATAAATAAATAAACAAACTAGCACCCCATAGGGACTAATGCGGTTGAATTGAAAGCAGCTTTAAACACAGACTTAATCAGACGGTTGACTTGTTTACTGTCTACTGCCAGGGAAACACAAGTTCAAGAGAAGCTTAAGATACAATATAGCATTATGCAAATATGCGTGGTCTTAAAAAGAATAATTAAATAAAGATATTAAGAAAAATACTTGTATAAGATTTTATATTTAATTATAAAGTATTTTAGATAATTTTATATTTCTTTTTTTCTGAAAATGTTACAATGTAATTGTTTTAAATCTGACATTCCTTGAGTTTATTTTAGTTATTTTAATTTCATATTTAATCTATCTATCTATCTATCTATCTATCTAATATCTATCTATCTATCTAATATCTATCTATCTATCTAATATCTATCCATCCATCCATCCATCCAATATCTATCTAAGATCGATCTATCTATCAATCTATCTATCTATCTATCTATCTATCTATCTATCTATCTATCTATCTATCTATCTATCTATCTATCTATCTATCTATCTATCTATCTATCTATCTATCTATCTATCTAATATCTATCAATCTATCTAATATCTATCTATCTATCTATCTATCTATCTATCTATCTAATATCTATCTATCTATCTATCTAATATCTATCTATCTATCTAATATCTATCTATCTATCTAATATCTATCTATCTATCTATCTATCTATCTATCTATCTATCTATCTATCAATCTATCCAATATCTATCAATCTATCTAATATCTATCAATCTATCTAATATCTATCTATCTATCTAAGATCTATCTATCTATCTATCTATCTATCTAATATCTATCTAATATCTATCTAATATCTATCAATCTATCTAATATCTATCAATCTATCTATCTATCTAATATCTATCTATCTATCTATCTATCTATCTATCTATCTATCTATCTAATATCTATCTATCTATCTATCTATCTAATATCTATCTATCTATCTATCTATCTATCAATCTATCTAATATCTACCAATCTATCTAATATCTACCAATCTATCTAATATCTATCTATCTATCTAATATCTATCTATCTATCTAATATCTATCTATCTATCTAATATCTATCTATCTATCTATCTATCTATCTATCTATCTATCTATCTATCTATCTATCTAATATCTATCAATCTATCTAATATCTATCTAATATCTATCTAATATCTATCTAATATCTATCTAATATCTATCTATCTATCTATCTAAGATCTATCTATCTATCTATCTAATATCTATCTATCTATCTAATATCTATCTAATATCTATCTAAGATCTATCTATCTATCTAATATCTATCAATCTATCTATCTAATATCTATATATCTATCTATCTAATATCTATCTATATATATATATATATATATATATATATTCTTTCCTTCTAATATATATCTATCTAATATCCATCCTATTATTGGTAGTTGAAGGCAAAATAAAATCAACCAAAAAATTTAATAATCCAAAAAAACGCAAGGGCTCAATGACACCAAACACAAAGACAGCTCCTTCATTTACATGGCTACCAGAACATCCTTCTGTCGAGAGCCATTTTCACTGCTAACACTAAAGAATTTAATTATGTGTGGACCCTTTAACACCTCTTCCTCTGAAACCAGTCATTAACTGCATCAGAAATGCATTCAGAGTGTTGCAAAAATGTACTAACGAGAGGCCCAGAGTCAGAGTTCTCCCTGCAAACTTCTGAAAGGTTCGACATTACACAAATGAAGCTTTAAATCAGTTTTAACACCTGGATTCATTAGCGTACAAGCACTTTGCGCCAACACGCGTCAGTCGTGCCGCTACGCACAGGTCAGAAAATCTGACTACAATCTGTGCTGGTGTCTAGAAAGTAGTTTGGATTGAATTTGTTTATTTTGAACAAGCGCCTCTGGTCTCAGCGAGCAGCTGCAGTCATGAATGACTAAGTGCTCGGCACGGGAACAATGTAATACTGTAGAAAGAGCACTCTCCTTCCTCCTCTCGGCAGTAAACAATGACGAGCATAGCAGCATAATGACATCTACACGCTCTGCTGACAGACAGCCCTCCAACACACTAAACTGCCTACGAACATGGACAGAATATTGAGCGCTGGTGTCTGCTTACACTCAGATCATTCTCCATCACTCTGCAAGTGTTTCCAAAAATATTAGGGGTATACAGTAGCTGGAACCATACTGCAATATTAGCTATATTTAGCATTTTTTAAAATTTATTTAGCAGTAGTGGTCTAATTAAACTTTGAAAGCAAAGAGCTAACATTAGTAACTTTTCCCAATTTACACACAGCCAGGTTCAAAATCAAGATTGCTCACATTGGACTACTAGTTGAAGTGTGTCCAATACTGACGTCGGCTAGTTTATAAATGCATTACTTATTTCTTATTTTGACAGTTTTACCAAGGCTGTACGCAGGGTTTACCAAGGTCCCAAAATTGATCTTGCTAGGGGTTTTTGGATGTGCTTCCTTAAGAAAATGTTTATTTCCTTATGTGCTTTTTAAGATGTTTGAACTGAAGGCCAAATAAAATGGATAACATAGCTTTAAAACCCTGTCAGTAGGCAGTAGCACAAATTATGCCAATATCTGTTCTTCCCCTCTCATCTCCACCTTCTCCCTTTCTTTTTCTCTCAGTCTCCTTATCTTGCACTGTATCTCTTTCCTTCCCAAAGCTGAGCTTTGATTGATACGTGTTTGTCAGTGTCAGTGAAGAAAGTAAACAGGGTCATCTGATATTTATGTTTTATAAATCATTTTCTTAGACAATTAAGTTAATTTACAGAAGGCTAGGCTATACCAGGAAAGCTAGGTAAATAAGTTTATTAACAGGGTCCTACTATGCTTTTTCACTTTTTCAGCTTTAGTTAGTGTGTAATGTTGCTGTTTGAGCATAAAAAAGATCTGCAAGGTTACAAAGCTCAAAGTCCACTCCAAAGGGAGACAGTGTTTCCCATACATTGATTTATTTGTGTCCGCCCCCCACAATATCAACATTGACCGGCACAAATAGATTTCAGTGCTTTCCATTCATTAAGTAGACTGTGGCGGCGCTAAAATATATTTTAACTCATAATAACATAAGATGTATTTAATTTCGTGTTTTGCACAACTGCTGTCAAACAAACTAAAATTTACAAATTAAATGAAATGTTTCACGTAAATCATAGCTATAATTTCAATTAAAAATTGCATAATGAGACAACAGTTTATTAGTTTGCATTCCTGATTATTTATGTGGGACATTTCTATCGTAGGCAGCTGCCAATATTAAACGTTTTGTTTAGCTACATCTTATTTCGCCGTTTACTGAACATAAAGCCACCTACTTTAATTTGATTGGTCATCTCGAACATTTTTACACTGACGAGCAGTGTTAGACAGCTGAGGGAGCTCAGATGAGAAGGTCGGTTATCCTGGCATTGTGCAATATTCATGCGGCACCAAAGTAGAGTTAATATTATGCAATTATTTCACAACTTTTATTCTTTACACTGCGGAAAAAACACTGACCTCAGGGACCTCAATGGTGGGTACGGCCACATGATGGGGCCTAAAAGGTTGTATATTTATGAAGCGCCTGACAGAACCCTTTAAGGTTCTATGTAGAACCTTTTCTTCTATGAGCTTGGTTTACTGTGTAGTTTAGGTCTCTGACTGGATTGATTAAACTAAAGTAGCTGTAGTCAATGGGTTCACCGCAGTGCAGGATGTAGATCGTTTAATCAGTTTTAGTGGTAGACTGTCCCTGGTGAAACATGGAAACCATAGCAACATGATCATTTCGCAGAGAGCCACAACAACATGTATTGTGTTACCTGAAATTTCAATACTCAAAACACCCTTGGTCTAAATTTATCCTTTCAATCTATTGCATTAGGTCCATTCAATGCACTTATTTTTCTAATCTTCAGAGAAAGCAGTGAACTGACCTTGAGAAAGGCTTTGAGCTTGAGCAAACAAATCAAGGAAAACAAATCACGATCTCCACATCACAGCTGAATTGTAAAGGAAAACCTTACAGAAAAGCATCCCATCTACTGGTCCCACCAAAATTCAAGGCTTTTTGGCTTTGTAGCAAAAGTATGAACTGCTTTATGAACATAATTTTAATTATGTAATCAAATAATTGTATTAAATCACATTTCAGAAATGTGTTGTATTGTGACACTGAATATACGGGAATGCAGTCACTCATTATGCATTAATTAAACAGTATTAATACAAAATTTATAAATCTTGTGTGTCATTGAATAAACAGGAATTTAGTCAACCATAATTCATATTTTTTTTATTTTGATACTACAAATGCCAAAGTCTTGATAGTTTGGCAGTCTCTTATGTTCACCAATTTATTTGATCAAAAATACAGTAAAAGCAGTAACAATATTGTTACAATTTAAATTAACTGGTTTCTATTCTAATACATTTCAAAATGTTATGTATTCCTGTGATGACAAAGCTGAATTTTAAACATCATTACTCCAGAGTCACATGATCCTTCAGAAATCACTATAATATGCTGATTTGCTGCTCGAGAAACATTTTGTATTATTATCAATGTTGAAAACATTGTTTTCCTTTGATTGTGGAATAATACAAATAATACAATTTATATTTTATGGTGGAAACAGTGATGCATTTCTTTTTCAGGATACTTTGATGAATATAGTTCAATAGAACAGCATTTATCTGAAACAGAAATATTTTGTAACATTTTAAAAGTCTTTACTGTCACCTTTATCAATTTAATCCACCAGAATAAAAGTATTAATTTTTCCAAATAATAAAAAAATAATCTTACAGACCCCAAACTGAATGGTAGAGCATTTATTCATACAGTAAATAATGAGACCAACTGCATAGAACTTAACACTGTCCTACTGTATTTTACATGTACGCCTATTCAACACAGGCACTATCATGCATTTGTGATCATTATTAAATGTTCGATAATGGACTAAAAATAAGTAAACAGGAATTCAACTTGCAGCCATGTCTGCTTCTTAATCATTAGGCTACAAACATCCTATACATCTTTCAAATCTGATGAGTAGCACAAAACACAGCCTTACTGTACGCCATACTGGTGCATTCAAACAGTTGGCACCATTATGCCCTTGAAACGATGCCAGCGCCCACGCTTTCTGAGCCGACAGTTGGGACAACATATTATGACACTGCATAATTAAGTTTCTTTCGGTTACAATCAGCTTTAAAGGACTGATGAAATCTGACTGTGCCACACAGCACTCACAATTTCCAAAAGAAAAAGTGTGATAAATAAACCTTCTGGTAACTCCATAGAGTTCATACAGTTCTGGGTCTTTCAATGCGGTTCTGTACCCCTGTCGACTTTAGCAGGGCCTCCAGACCTTCTGTGAATCCCTGGACTGGGACACACGGCATTCCACATAGCCATGGGAAAATAAATAGACTCAAGCAGGCCTACTGTATTCAGCTGCCGAAGAATGAGAACGAGAATGTGTAACACAACAGACAATAAGATTACGCTGAATGTCATATATTGGGGATGTGTAAAACTACATATTTTCTAAATTAACTAGTCCCCTGATTGACTAGTCAACTAATTAGGCTCACATTAGGCAATGATTGAAAAAAGTGTGAGATGTGACAAAATGGCTGAAGACATCTTTTTGGATGTGCATGGCTGTAGTGGTGCTTTAAACACAAAATTTACCAAATTACTTTTTTCTCATGGTCACATTCAGGTGTAAAGCCTCTGTGAGAGAATGTTACAGAAACAGTTGTGATTTACGATAAAATAAACACTCATAACCACCAGTATGAATGATGTATTAGCTCGGGATGCGCTTGATTTTTTTTATATTGTCAAACTATGATACTACAATCACCTAAACTACACAGAGCCACGTTTCACTCCAGTCCAAGCAATGACACCAACATAAAGAATCTAAACCAAACCTGTAACAAAATAATTGATGTAGCAGGGCTCTAGGATGACTGCGTTCGTTCACTTTGGGTGATTACCAAGTGATTGAGTCGCTGATGGTACGATTACAATCTCCTTACTGGGCCTGTTTTATCCAAATAAATGAAAAATAAAACACTGAAAAAACTAAAACCAATCATTTTAAATGCTACAAGAGAATTTAAGCATCACAACATTATAATGCACAGTATGAAAAATACATATTCAATTTAAGATTTGACAGTGTTATTAAATAAGTGATCATTAAATGATGGCAAAGGTAATCTAAATATAAAAATAGAGGAAATGAGCATGAAGAATTAAATATTTAACATCCTATAAACAGGGCTTGACATTACTTTTTTGCTCACCAGTAACTGTGGCTAGTGGTTTTCAAAAGTTACTAGCCACTCAGCATTTTCACTGGCCATAATTTTGACACTGATACCATGGGGAAAAAGTGCCATATAGATATTTTTTTAAGTATCTCATAATTTGGCAGCAGGTGTATTACGTTGCTGTCACTTTAAGACCTGACGCACGGATCCATTATAATATTACACACTATTACACATCTCAATTGTTTATGTTCAACATAACTGACTGTGTTTGCAAGAATACTCGCCAAGTCCACCATTTTACCTTATTTTGTGTGTATTTGACTGTTTAAGCACAATAAGCAGTGTGAAAGAACTCAATTTAGTACTGAGAGGCGGCTTTATGTGTGCGCACCTTGGGTGCGAGAAAAATTAGTATGAATGAGTAAAATGATGCGCAATACGCACAATCCCACACCAGAATTCAAGCCCTGTACCACCAACAATATTCATCCGGAGCAAATGAAACGAGTGAGTGAGGGGAGGCGGGTTTGTGCCCACTATCGGAGAGATGAGAGAGTGAGAAAGCGCAGCTGGTATTGTGCATCTATTCGGCGGAAAATGAGTATTGGAAGCGTTTTAGATATTGGTATCGAAAAAAATATTTTCGACAACACTACAATTGCACTTAGTTTAGCATTTCAGTTGCCTTTTTAAAAGACTCCAATTGAAAAATGGATATATTATACATACAATTCAACTCGCCAAAGTGCTGAAATCCATCCGCATTTGGCAGGTGTAATGTCAAAAGCACTGCCTATAAATACCGATAAAAATTCTCTGCTGAAAACCAATATGGTACAGTCAGTATTTATTATTTAATATTTTAGAATGTATTAATATTTTGTATTAGCTTTTATTTTTATAATTTCCATTTTCATTTAAATTTTTTGTTTAAGTTTTAATTTTATGTGCTTGTCATTCTATATAGCTTTATTTTGTTTTAAGTAATTTTAATACTTAAACATTTCTAATTTTCATAACGTTTTTCATCCATTTCATCATTTATTTTATTTCAGCTTTATTTGAATTACAGAAAACTACTTTTAGTTTTAGTTTACAATTACAGCCCTAGTAGCAATATATCATCCCAAGTATTTTATTGATGGTACAATAGAGAGAAGACAGAAAATGATTTTGGAACAGAAAACGATAGGCTTCAAACTCACATCGCCAACCTGTGCATCAAGGCTCAACTTGTTGGGGCACGTGTGTCAACCGTTAGGCTACGGATCTAACATTAAAGTCGACATGCAATCAAAATTGACCCCATTTACTTTGTTAGTGCATATTACTAGTCTTGTGGTGAACAATTAATCCGTGCAAGTTAATACACAGAAAATAATTGTTTGCCGTGGTAATCTTTAATCAAAATCTGAAAAGTTACTTCCGGTCTGAAATGGCGTTCCTTTTCTGATGACGTCAGTTTGACGGCTTGGGTTGAAAACGCTTAACCACTCCTCTCAAACCGTTAGTCTGCTATGAGCGAGAGATGGAGAGGAGGAGCGCTAAAGTAAAACCCTTGCCCTCTATTCAATATTTCGTTTCACTTGGAAATACGTCACAACACTGGAGAAAAGTCGCTTGCAACTTCCGGTTCACGGGGACTTTAAAGGAAATCTTTGCTTAAAGGGTAACTCTCGACAAAATTGAACCTAGGCTCTTTTTGTTAATCTACCCGAGTCAAACTTTCGTGTTAAAGCATAATTAGAATGGAAACTTTCAAGATTTCGTATTTTCATTTTAGGTCAAAATGCCTTTTGAATGGGAGTGCTTGGGGCTCTACTATGATAGCATCAAAATCGCTATTTTTAAAACACTAAGGAGGCTCGACACAACATGAAACTGTGCTCGAAGTATCACTAGGGACTCAGTTTACTAAAAAGAAAGGTTTTGTCGATCTCCGAATGGAACGTAACATGAGGAGAGTAAAGATGGAAAGCTCCTAAAGCTTGTTTCCATATAAATACACGGATAATTTGTTATCTAAGTTATCATGCTTTTCATTGAAATTACAAGTTCATGACATTTCCTCATATGGAGTCAGTTCATTGCGTTGTATTCGGAGATCGACTACTTTTGACTGACAAAATTCCAGCCACCGGAAACACTAACTGATAAAGCAAGTTGAACAAAACCTTTCTTTTTAGTAAACTTTGTGTAAACAATGTAGTCAATGCTCAAGTTCATGTGTGATACTTCGAGCACAGTTTTATGTTGTGTCGAGCCTTCTTAATGTTTTAAAAATAGCGATTTTGATGCTATCACAGAAGTGCCCCATGCACTCCCATTCAAAAGGCATTTTGACCTAAAACAAAAATACGGTCAATCTTAAAAGTGGCGTTTCCATTCTAATTATGCTTTTACACGAAAGTTTGCCTCGGGTAGATTAACAAAAAGAGCCTAGGTTCAATTTTGGCAAGAGTTACCCTTTAAACAGAAAACAGAAACAAATTGTCAAAAGAAGTCCTTGTTCTACCTGAGAATTTAGGCGATCAACTCCGGAGGTGTCAGTCGCAACTCTAATTAAGCAGACATTGCTTTACTTTCACTCATGGTGCAAATGGTGGGCTGAAAGCATGCCGTGACATGTCACTCCGTACAGCTACACCATGGGGAGCTTCACTCAGCAGGACGGCAGAAAGCCCCAAACGTTGACAGTATCTCTCCTTCACACTGGCAATAATTGCAGTGGAGCTCTGTAAATGCATATATCTATTTTGCTCTCAATCTCGATTGCAAATGTCAAATATGTATATACTTGCTTAATGGTATCCTGCTTTGGTGTTTTAGACAACAGCATGGTGGGAATGAGATGATTGCTCTGAGACACCTTCACCTGGGCAAACAACTTACTGAGATAATTCCGTCTCCAGCTGCCGGGAGAGGTTTGTTCCATCAATTAAGCAAAAAGCAGAAAGGATGGTGTTGTGTTTTGCTGAACACACACACTGCAGCTCCATCGCTGAGGAAAGATAAACAGTAGGGGTCCTTCGGGAGTTCTGCACCACACCATGTGATCAACACCAAGGCAACACGTGCACACTAATGCAACAACTGCAGTCTACAAGACAAATCAATCAGAAGCCGTTTGGATAGCCAGAGGGTGTCTGTGTGAATGGAGACCAAGTTGGGGTCTCATTGAAGCGTTGTTCTCCTCCTCCTTCATTCTTTCTCGAGTGGAATCATTCTGGATACATCCAAGCAGAGCTTCTTTCACAAGATGTCTGGGACTTTCATGTCCCTCTGGCTCTTAGAAAACTTTGCCTACTTGATCTCATCCAGTTAAAGAGCAGAGTAGATTTGACACATTCCCAGATTCAGTTCTGAAAGAGAGGCTTGCCGGGACTGATCCTTACCTAGTTTTTGTGCCCGATTAGGAGCACAAATAGTCAGTCATAAATGTGTTTAAAAGAGGTGACATTTACCAAAACCAAGCTTCCCAACCAACCCCAATCCCATTCTCAACGGTGACTACTGATACCCGAGAGCAGTAATGCGTTTTTTCCTTCACTCCTACAGATGAATTACCATTTCAAAGCACACACATTCAAGCCACGATGGCACACTTGACAACCAGAGAAAATATTTAAACAAACTCTTGCCTTACAAACCTAGTATTTTTGTTGCATCCCCCTGGTTAGAATTGGGAAGCTTCTGTGCATGGGGACGTGGCAGAGAAGTTTAGTAATCAGAATGCACTACTTCTTATTGGCAGGTCTGCATTTACAACACCTGAATGTGTTGCAGAACAAACAGCATGGCAAATTGCAGGGCTCTGTGTTTGTTTGTTTGTTCAGCATGTGACCTTGTAAAATTAAGCTTTTTTTTTCTAAATGAAAAACCTTTAGAGTGTACGCATTCTGTACCTTATCTAGTCTAACAGATTAGGCAATCAACAAAGAAAAAAATTAGGGTGAGGACTTTGTTCTATGCATTGGTTGTTGATTGGATTTTGAGATGTGGGAATTGCAGTCAAAAATGGAGGAACATGAACACTAGTTTGTCTGGATGGATTTATGCAAATTAAGTGATTGGTCCTGTGCATATGTCACCTGACAGAAGTCTGTCGTTTTCACCAAAAGAACCAATAATGACTTTTGATTAAAATAAGGTTACAAAAACAGATGGATGGATGGACGGACAGATGGATGGATGGATGGATGGATGGATGGGAACAAGAAGGTGAATTTTAAGGTAACAGTATGTGCCCTTTAGGGCTAAGTAAGGTTCATTATTAGGTGAGGTTTTGTGCGAACACAACCATGTAGACAAACTTGTTTTTGTTGAGTGATTCTGCACCTTAAAATAAGGCCTGATTCTGAACAGTAACAAGCCTAAATATTTTCTCACCTGGGCAGCCCTCCACCTGTCAGTAAAGTTGTAAGTAACCATAAAAGGTACTAAGCCTGCTAAATGGAATGCCTGAGAACTATTTGAGTGTGAGTATTTAAAGACTAGATAGATTTTGTCACTAGAATAATGCTGTTTAAACATGAAACATAAGATATACAAGTACATGAATGTAGTTATATATATTAAATATCAGTCTTTCTCCAGTATGCCTATTGGACTGCATTCTTACAATACATTGCCACTGCGTACTTGAGTAGATTATTGTAGCCAAAACGCTGTAGTTTTAAAAATAAACAGCTAGTTAACCAGCCATGGTTTCTGAGATAAAAAGCGAAAACGGTTATCGGTTTCTGCTTCCAAACCAATGAAATTGGTCACTTGAACCTGACTGAAATTCTTTTTAGAAGGCATATACTCACACAAGACCAGATAGCCTTCAACTGTTTAATTTGGCACTGGTTCATTGATAAAAGTATCATGAAGGCCTTCTGTCAGTATATGGATGGTAAACTACATCAGAGATACATTTGCATAATGTATCTATTTAGCCCACAGTTGAAGTATCAAGCATCTGCCCACCAAACACACACAAATCATCTCACACACATAAACACAAACTCTTCCAAAAAGCAGAGCCCCAATGGAAGAGGAGGCAGTATGCTCCTTTCACCTGCAGAGATAAACACCCGGCTCAGGTCCTCTTGAGGAGGGAGCACTGAGCCATTGACAGTTGCATTGTATAGGAGAAAGAGAAAATACCCAGCTGTAATTAAATTTAAGCTCTGCACAGGAAATGCCGAGGGAGGTTGTCCGGACAACACAATATATGGGGTGTGAGGGTAGACCTGGTGTAGCCCTGCCAACTAATCACACCAACACTGTGACAACAAGTGCATGCGTGTGTGTAACCACATGGATTCATTCCACAGGTTAACCAGAGACTAAAAGAGCACTGTGAATGTGGTCCCTGCTTCAAAACAATGAAATTCATTCACCCAACACATTTTTAGTTGGTGTTTAAATAAGGTGCGCTCTTGCATTTGCCACATTTAAAATGATGATTGAGACAGAAATTGAATTTTTAAATTCACCATTTATTGTTATCGGCCAACACCAACACATGTAAATAATTAACAATAGTGATGCAATATAGTAGCAATATATAATAAATAGTGACAATATTTCGGGCATCCAAGACCAAGTCTGAACTATATGAATGGGGAAATCCCCATTCATATATCCCCAGTCAAATCCGAAAATCTCAAAAACTGCTTGCCGAGCTCACAACTGAGTAACATATTTCAAATCAAAATCAGCAACAAAATCTGACATGAACGCTCTTATAAATGTCACCTATGCCATTTCAGTTTTACAGAGCGTGCGTGACTTTCAGCAGGCCCAGGAGCCGCCATCATTGGAGAACATTAACAGCGCGACAAATCTATGTATTCCACGCAAATCGACTGATTTAAAACGCTGATTCATCCAGTGTAAAGTCTTTATCAGTAAGTCATTGAATCATTCATTCCAATTTTGTTTTAATTCATTCAAATTAATTAAAAATGTTAAATAGACTGCAACTATTAACATGTTGTGAGACATTTTTTATGTCGTTTAGTTGTCTGTTCAGAATTGTGGGAGAATCATGATCTCTATTTTAAACCCCAAAAAAATGTGATTCTCAATTTATCAAGAATCGTGCAGCTCTACAGCATCTATTTCATGCACACAATGTGAATAGGCTACAACAGGTAAGCATGTCAGCAGTGTGGAGACACTTCACCATGACCAAAAATGTTGCTAGAGTAGAAACATGTCAAATTTGTTCAGCTTAAATATTAAGAGGCCGCTCGCTGCTGACAAAATTAACTTATCCCTTGAATTCACTTATCAAATTAATTAATGTATTACCTGACTACACGACACCCTGAACAGCATAAATAGTTAAATTACCCAATTATCTGAACTGAATTAACAAAACTTTATGAAAACTTTCATTTTGGTTTCCGTGTTTTGACTAATTACCAGGTTAACGTGTTGGCCAGAATTGTAACTGATCCTACACCCAAAACACATCAATTATTTTCTTTCTACAAAACGTGATTTGTTACAGTGGCATTTTGGGTGGTACCTTGGGTGGTACCTAAATTAAAAAAGATTCTGGACAGAAATAGGGGGTCAAATGGTATTGTCTCTTATTAGCTTGAGGCAGAATTATGATTAATTCAGCACCTGTCAGAGGCTGAATGAGATACTGCTACTGAAAGATGATGCATTATTTACAAAGCCCAGTAATGAAACAAAGTGTCTGGTAAGAGATCTAAAAGACGCTGAACTATCATCCCAAAACCTGATCTTTTATATAAACGGCTAATTTCATTTGAATGCACTGCATCAACCAGGGCTTTTTATGGGCTGGGTAAAAAAAAAATTGATTTCTTGATTTTAATTGATTCTCATTTTTATAAACCGATATTGATTCTTAATCTTAAAAATCAATCTTTTAGTCTATCCTGTTATCAGTTGATGAATGAATGGAACATTGAAGCGCATTCCAATAAATCACAATAATAAGCTTTGTGCTTTGTTACTTTTGATATGAAACAAAGTCTCCGATTTTAAACTATCCATTTTATCATGAAATTCGAACAATAACAACAATACCATTTTGGCGCTCTTTAATGTGGCATGACAGATCGTGTGACCATAGCGCCTCAGTGAAGCGGCAGCAAAACCACTGGAAAGGAAGCCTGCAACCTTTAGCCAAAAAAGCGTAACTAGGCTAGGCTAATGCTAACGCGGCGGGTGTGGTGGTACGCAGGGAAGGAGACAATAGGGCCTATTGAATAGACCCTTTTTTTTAATGGATGTCAATGGAGAAGAGGCTTCACTGTACTGAATAAACTGCTTTTGTGAGGAAAAAGCATAATTTAATGAATCGACTGCCAGTCCGCTAATCCTCAACATGTTTTACGCTAAACAATACTTTTGTTGGGAACTATGCAGATTTTACTACGATAAGAAGGTTATTTCATAAGAAAAGGCAGAGAAGGGAATGTCGCGACAGGCAAGACTCATTTACGGCATTATCGTAGTATATTATAAGTAATATTGAGAAATATCGTATATTGTCTAAAGAAAGTAAAAAATACAGATGTTTACTTTCTTTGGCTTTCAGATTTGACCAGTAATGATAAGACTTGAATTGTAATGACTATTATAACTGCATGTATGCATATGACGCTGATATTATGCATTTTAACGAATAAAGAGAAAATGAATCATTTAATTATAAATATTGTGTTATTTAATGAAAATAAAAAAAGTTCTCTTTCTATCACTGCCAGGTTAGACTTGTATTGTAATGATTTATGACTGCTGTGTGCCTAATGATGATGATATAAGGATTTTTAACGAATGAAGGTAAAAAAATACATGTAATTCTAATGAATTAAATATGTAATAAATTACAATTAAGTTTTTAGTGTAATATTAAATGTAGTTATGCGCCCTGCAGTGAACTTTGCAGCTAATAGAGATATTCACACTCTTTTTTTCCACAGTAAAGCACATTCCACAAACACCGCAGTCCTACTGAACGTTTACTAGCGATAACACAAAATATAGAAGATTACTTCACAAGACCAACGCGCTAATCCACAAGAAACTAATTCAAGTAAACTGTAACTGACTGTCATAAAACTTGACCAGCGGACACTGACTTCACTGCCATTACACGATAGGCTGAGGTGCCTCACATGGTGATCCAAGTTAGCCATTACGCTTTCCCCAAAGTTAAAACCCCAGACCCTCTCATCTCCCAAATTAGACAATCTCTGGCGGCAGCGCGGAGCGCACGTGAACTGATCATCTCTTCCTCTTTACTACTAGTTTCAGCAGTACATAAACACGAATGAACATCAGAAGATATGTTAAAAGATACAGTACAACATACAGAAGTCCGTATCATGTCTCATGTAATCGATCAATCAGCGTTTCAACCGCGGAAAGACGTCAATAAAACAGCTTGTTATGTGTAGTATAGGGTGCAACGGATCAAAAAACTCACGGTTCGGATCGTTTCTCGGATCAGAGTCACGGATCGGATCATTTTTCGGATCAGCAAAAAAAAAAAAAAGACAATACAAATAAACATAAGCCTTTTATGTTATAAGTTATTTATACTTATAAGTTTTGTCTTTTTGTTTATTAACACTTTTAAATTATTAAATAAAAATATATAAAATCAACAGCAACGGGATGTCGTAACGTGGCTCAAGCACTTTCAGCATGTGTTTAAAGCCCTCGTTTTGCACAACCGAATATGGCCTCATGTCTGCACCTATAAACACACTGATAGCGTTTGTGATGGCTTTAGCCCGGTCTGATTGTGAAACGTTGAGCAGCCTTCGTTTTCACTCATGTCAGTGAAACACCGGGTTGATGTCGCTTCAAATGCGTGGCCATAGGGATGTCCCGATACCACTTTTTCACTTCCGATATGATACCGATGCCGCAGCTTTGGCTAGTTGCCGATACCGATATCAATCCGATATTTTTATTTTATTCTTGAATACAGCACAACAACAGTTGATAATGAAAGACTGCCACCCTTTATTCAAAAGGCCTTGAGATATGTTTGGTAATTGTACCTGAATGAATTTAAAATTAATTTGCTATATTTCAGATCAATATACTTGTTTCCTTAAAATTTTTATTAACTTTAACTTTATTCTCATCTGAATTATAAATAATTTATTTCTGTATAAAATAATACTACCATTAAAAACACATTTGATTTTCTATTAGTATTAGTGTTCGATTAGTGCTCTGTTTTAGGACAAGAAATGAAAACCAATGCAATATGATGAATGTCCAAAAGATGAGATAATATTTGCTTTTAAACAGTGTGTGTGTGATTTTGGTTGGGTGTCAGTTGTAGGTTACAGTTTGACAAGTTTAAAGTTTGACAAAAGCACGATTTTGTGTTTTACACAAATATAATTAGGCTAAACACTTTTTGCAGTTTTAATGATGTCCTGTACAAAATGATGGAGTATGTTTTTATGTTTCCACTGTTCGATCGCGCCCGTGCCTCTCTCTCTCTCTCTGACACACACACACACACACAATCCAGCATTGCAATCTTGACAACGCAGCCTGTTCATTTTGCTGCGTTCACACCAAACGCGAATAGAGCGTCAAATTTGCGTCTAGTTCTATGCTTGAACAGTTTGAATCCATTCGCGCGTCCAAAGCGAATAAAGACGCGCCGCGCGCGTATAATGATAAAGCGAGCATTTGAAGCGAAATAGACGCGTATTCAAAGCTAAGGCGGGGCTACAGATTCCTAGTTTCCACAGTGCCTACACACCGTCACGGTTTTATCCACTAACCTCTTTTCCTTCATCATTATATTTGACAGGGAAGCCAAAATGCTCCCATACAGGGGATTTAAATGAAGCGGGGCGTTCAAGCTCCTCCGTTCCTCCGCTCGCTATGACCACGCTGTGTGTGGACTGAACATGCGCACAACTTTTTTTTTTCATAAATCAATCCGCGGATCACGTGTGTGCCGAACCGAAGATATTGATCCGAACGGATCACGGATCAATGATGATCCGTTGCACCACTATGTAGTAATGTTACATTTAAATCAAAAAAGCCATTCAGTGACCATAAACTCATTAGTCAGCTAGAAAAATTAAAGGTTATATCAGCGATTTCAGGCCAAAACATAAATGATCACATTCATCTAATCTTTCCTAACGATCCGCTAGCTGCCCGCCCCATAAGCATGCCTGAAATCGCTGATACAACCTTTAACTCTAGAGGAGCTAGCAAATATAGGCCAATGCATTACATTACATATATATTACATATTTTTGAATATTCAAAGTAGGCCTATATTTGGAAAAAAAAAATCCATCAAGTTTTTATGACAGCCACCAATCAAATGTTTATATTTCAAAAAACGAATTGGAGTAGAAACATAATTAGGTAGATGTTTTTATTAGAAAATACCTGTGTGTAGTGTTTTTATACAAACCAGTTCGTTCATTTTAACCATCAATATTACAGTAATGTAGTACCAACAGCATTAGTTGAGAGTTTTTTCCTTGAGAAAATTTGCCATGTATTGTAAAATAATCGATGTCAAATTTAATCAGAATTTAACCGAATCTCAAGCTTGTGAATCAAAATAGAATCGCGTTGTGAAATTTGTGTCAATCCCCAGCCTTAGTGGTTAATTGTGGCACAGGTTTCAGGAATGAGAAGAACGATGTACTCTAGCAGAGTCTTCAACCTGTTAAGATAGCATCTTAATAACCGAAATGCTCTATATCTTTTGAGCCTTTCCAGACATCTGTGCAAAGATGCACCCACCATCTTAACAGTAAACCCAGGGCCACATAAATTACATTCATTCACCTCTTTCACCATGTGTCCACAAAGCAACAATACTCACCAGCAGAGCCAGCCCTTGCGCATTTAATTCCACCTGCATGTACACATGTGCGGTCATGTGTCCTACAGTACTAAAAAGTTCAAAAGAACAATCTAAGAAAAAAATTCATCCATGTTTTTTGAAGGAACCAAAGGGATACAAATCTGAGGGCATTTACAGTGGGGAGAAACAGAGTGTTTTACAGCATAAAACACACCAAAAATCCACAAGGACACAGTGTGGCAGCTTTTTTTTAATGCATTACCCTTAGTCTTGCTCTGAACTTCATTTTAACAAGTTTGCTCTTGTTTTGGACCATTAAGAAACTTTTTATGATGAATAGAGCAGGTGCCGAAAGGACTCCAAACTGCCTTAAGTGTTAGAAGGCGTGAGCAATATACGATCAGTCTGAAAGCTAAATAATAAATGTGGCCACCTGATCCAACTAGTTACTCTCAGTTTCTTCACAGGTCTCTTGAAAACAATGCGAGTTCATAGAATATTCAAAGTCTACTGAATCACAATTAGCCTATTTGTGATAGTACAGGCTTTAAAAGTAGTGGCTGAGCCTGTTGCAAAAAGATTCAGTTTTGAGATTCTGGTCAAAAATAATATTTGAGAAAAAAAAAAAAAAAAAAAAAAAAATCACATGAATGTGTCGCCATTCGGACCAGAGTTATATTGCTAATACACTGGAGGGGTCAAAAATGGTCTTTGGTGATGGCGGACGAACACGGCCATCCACACATACACACACAAATATATATATATATAAACACAGTTTTTATTTTTATGTTTTATTTAGCATTTTATTTAAAGTTGTAGAAACGTTATGGTGTCACAACCATGTATTTACACAGCATTCCTGACAAAAAGTAGCTTGCAAGACAATTTGTATTTGCACAGGAGCTTGGCAGTTGTTAATTTTGGGCCCTGTAGGGAGCAAAAGAGTTTTGGTCTCGTCTCCATTACGCATTACTGAAATCCTTAATGCACCAAGTGAATCCAAAAAATCTGTACGAAATCATGTGTTAATGACGTCAGTCACGCCACATCCACATCAGACGAGAGTTCAATCTAAGCCCATCAAAATATTCAAGACCTAAATCTGTATGACAAACTAGAGGTTTGTTAAGGTTGATGTGCGGTTAGATAAAAAGGGATCAGACTCAGCCCCGGGGTCCTGTCTATTCAGCCTGAACAGCAGTTTTGCCTGAAAAAAGAAAATGATGAACTTGTTTTACATGTTCCACGAGTATTTATTGCACTTAAGGGAAAAAAAACAAACACTTCCCTTATATCTAGGCTGTCATTAGGAAATCCATCTACACATTCAAAAAATATCAACACAAGGAAACATCCACGTATGTCCTGACTTCTTTGGCATCCAAAGTAGATAGCTTATTTAAAGGGATGGTTCATTAAAAATATGAAAATTCTGTCATTTACTCATTCACCGTCAATTTGTTCTAAAACTGTACTTTCTTACTTCTGGAAGATATTGAGAAATACAGATATTATGAGAAATATTATGACAAAATAACGCTATATACAGCTTTTTTCCCCCACACACAATGGAAGTCAATGGTAACCAAAACAGTTTGAGGGTGAGTAAATGATGACCGAATTTTCATCTTTAGGTGAACTATCCCTTTAAGTCATCACACGTTTTTTAGCGACACAGAAAAACGTCTTTCCCCAAAGCATACATTTACTTTAGAAAAGTCATACAGCAGACTATTAAACACTTCAAATGCTCAACATGAAAACAATGCTTGCTGTATGTGCAAAGAATAATATTTCAAACATCTTATTTTAGCGACCCATTTTTTCTGAGACTTATCTCTAGACTTCTTTTACAGAAATACCAAACATTTCCCATGATATAACTTTCTTCCTCAATTTATGTTCACATAGCATTAGGAAGTGAGGGAATGCTAAAGATTGTAGATGAAACCAGAGCGCACAGGTTCAACTGGGGTGTGTGGATCGGCAGGATATCTCAAAGTTCACTGACAGATGCTGTCATAACTCTCTCTGATATCAAAGAAAAAGGCCAAATGCAATCCTAGATATGCAAAATGGACCACAAATCCTGTGCCGATTAGCAGAAAAGCTCTATATTGTAAAATTACTCACTAGTACGATTAATGCTTTTTCATAAGGGGTACAAACAACTAATAGGCTAATATTCTTTAACCATTTACCACATTTATTATTCATATGCCCATCTTACAATGTTGTATACATGTATCAGCCATTCATAATCAGTGTAAGCCTGTCTCATCTTTTAAGTAGCCAGAGACCAGATTTGCAAGGATACAGCATGCGCTGGGAACTTTGTCAGTGGTGTAAAAACACAGTTCACTAGATATGATCTAAATTATTCACTAACCAGCACAGAGAGAAATGGTTCAAAGTTTTCCCTATGTTTGTCAAGCGGCATGAAATAGATTCAACTTTCTACCATTACATTTGACTGTGGCTGTCCTTTAGATCTTCATATCTCCTTGTACGAGAATTGAATCACACCCTACATTTCTCTGAATATGAAAGATGCTCTTATATGTTTCAAAGCAATCAAAGTATCCCAGTCCAATTAAAATCACTGTGCCTAATGTTTTCCAGACTAACACTTTAGAGTAAAAAAAAGAAGAAGCGTCTGAACCAATAACACTGCATGCACAATGCATAGTGCATGTGATTCCAGGAGCCTGGAAGCCATTGCTTTCTACCCTCTTTAATAATGCACTGTAATTCAACTTCCACCGTGTATGCATTATTGACCACTGATAATGAGAAATGCATGACAGAGGCAGAGACATTCACCTTATCCCAAACAAACCCTTGCAGACTGGCACAGCCCCTATCCCGCACACAGCACTTCCGTTACGCCCATCGCTAACTAGACTGACTCATTTCAGCGAATCGGTTATTTCAGAAAGTTCGTTCAAATGAACCGATTCATCAACTCGTTTGAGTCATCACTCAAAACAAAAGTGTTCACAAAGCGACCGCGCCAGTTTAACCAGTTCTTTTTGTATTGCGAAATAGATACTTAGTCACAAAATACAGACGCTTATCAATGGACTGTCGAATGAAGCATTAGGGTTGAATCAAATGCGCTGGATTGTAGCCGAGTGATTTACAAACGCTTTCCAATCGGTTCAGATGATTCATTCAAAAGAGCCGTTTCAAATGAACAATTCGGCGGAGGCTGTGACTGCAAGGCACAATGATTGCGCATCGTTTCTACACATTTTTATAAAGTTTAACCTCCATAAGCATATATCCTCGTCTTATTTACAGGCAAATTAAGTCATTTTGCGACAACACAAATCCAAACAAGAATCTCCACCTGCGTTTCTCTCCATCTTGCCCAGTCATTGTTGTGATTGGGGGAATGTAGGATAGTGCAAACAGATTTGCGCGAATTTAAACGATATGACATCTTAGTTTGAATGTTGCAGTGTCGAACAAGAACCTTAGACTGTACGAAAACCTAGAATGTTATTGTAATATGACAGGTGGGTCTTTATATTTAATTATATTAAAACATCGTCAATGGCACTTAAATTAATTTGAAGGGCTCATGTTGAATGCTTTTAAAGCACATGGAAGTATCCTGTAATTTATTAATTATAGTTATTCTGTGCACCGCCCGAATGATGAAGGGGCTTTTCTGAACCTCCTGTCAAAGAGGAATAACTCGCCCTGTCAGTTCCTGCTTTCCTTCACCTTGTTTCCTCATTCGTGCATGTTCTAAATATGATTTATTCAAGCAATGAGAGCATAAACATCGACATTTTATACTAAAAGAACAGATACAGGTTTGAATCGAGGCGTTTTTCAGGTAGAATGAGAATAACTTCCGCAATGCTGCTGGATTCATGCAGCTCTTCTGAAGCTGCTCCGTTTCTTTACCGGCAGGATTAAAGCCACTTAGCCACACATGCATTTCTAAAACATCTAAAACACTGCAATGAAGGCATCGAAATCATACTGACCTAGTGCCACCTCACAGGCTTTGCGCAGCTGCGAGTGATGAGCCTTTTTCACCTCCTTGTCGGCCAAGATCTTTTCCAAAGCTCTGGTTAAAAACATGTTTTTCGTCTTTTTGCCTTCATACATGACGCGCTGCGACGGGTGGAGGAGGACCTGTCCCAACGGAGGCTGTATCCGCGATTTTTAGATTCCCGTATGATTGAGTTTTTCTCCGGCGGATGGTGCCCTCAATAGAGAAACATAAATAAAGCCAGAAGGTGGGGTAAATCCCTCAGTTTTCCATCAGCGACCTGCTGCCTGCGCCATGTTGGAAGGAAATGACGTCACGCACGTAGAAACGGCCGCAGTGAGGCAGAGTGAGAGAGTATTAAAAAAATATTAAGTATAACTAACATTAATTAAAACAGCTTTTTAAAATAAAATATAAATAATAAATAATAATAAATGACTAAATAAAAAAAGTAAAAATCAGTTTAGAACTGGTTGTCTGATACGTCATACAAGTAAACTCACTTCCTCGTGGTGCTTGTGGTCAAAGATATAGGCTAGTCATAAATACCTGTGGTTATGATGTCTATTAGTTATGAAGCAACTTGTTAGCAATTTATGTTTTGACACAGCTTCAACATTCACGTTTGAGGTATCTACTTATAAATCAAAACCCACTTAAAATTGTTTTACTACTTTTAGACTACTATTTATACCTTTTATTTCTAGAATTTAGCCTAATCAATTAGTGAGTTTTATTGTATTCCGTGTGTCCCAGATGAGTTTGTTGCAGACATGATTCAGCTAATTAAAAGTCATAAGGACATTTACATTGAATAATACTAAAACTAATAAAAGTTTTTGCACATATTAATAAAATGTAATTGATTACATTACAGTGTATTGCTGTCTACTGCAGTCCATTAAGTTTTAAATTATCTAAACTTCATTGCGATGACGATAACATTACAATAGGCTATAATTATCAAATATAACACTATTGACAACATGCCACTTAGGTCCTTCTGTTCTGTCGGGTACATCTTACCCCAAGGTTATAATTTTTGTCTTTTCACTTAAAAATATCAACACTATTTTTTACCTCCACTACAAATGCATTAATATGTCCACAAATGCTGGATTAAAAAATAAACACACACACACACACACACACACACATGATATTCAAAATAACACAATGTCAAATCGCTATTTTCTAGAGACACAAATTACATAAATTAACCTCAAAACTGTGTTACTTCACTAAGTTTGAATTTGTCATTAGATCCTGCTATTTGCTGGACATGAAAAAATAACTGACCTTCATATCATTCAACAGTAAAAAAAACAACAACAATATATAACTATAAATATATCTTACATGCTTTTTATTTATCATTTTCTTTCTCCCCACTGGTTTTAAGGGAGATTACCGAGTCAACCCCCTCTGTAATGAGAAACACTGCTCTTCATCAAGCAAAGCCACTGTTTGTTTTTGGCTCTCCAGGATGAGTAATTCTCTGGTTGTATTCACAAGATGACTGTTAATGCTTTTGCACTGTAGAGGCTGACATCAAATGTGGAGGATGTGTCAAGGCCAGGATATATAATGCTGTTCCCTGCAACTGTATATAACAATTTAGGTCATTTGATCCAATATAGGGGTAAAAATGTCAAAATCCCCCAAGTGAATTCTTCTATTATCTAAACTTTTTTTTTTTATGTTTTATACATTTTTAAATATAAATGATCTCATAAATAAATAAAAATAAACCGATTACATTGCGTCTGGCTCTGTGGTTCATTTGAATGATCAAGGCCATTGCATCATTAGAGGGTTACATGAAACATTCAGTTCCAGTGGTTATCTGATTGGCCAAATGTTTCCCAACCCTGTTCCTGCAGGCACACCAATACTACACATTTTTGAATTCTTCCTAATCAAGCACACCTGATTCAACTCATCAGCTCATTAGTAGAGAGGCCAAGACCAGAAATAGATGGGTCAGATAAAGTCCCGGGTATAGACCTTATGCGCCAGAGAAACAAGCGCGCAGCCATCTTTAGAATATTGTCTATGAACTTTCGGTTTAGCGGTTGCTCTGTATATTTCTGGCATCGTTGTTGAAGAGTAATTAGCTGATGAAATGGATTTACTTATTGTAGAGTTAACGAAAGTTATCACGAGCATTGTAATGTTTAAAGCAGATGTCTTAACAAATGTCAGTAGATTATAAAATGGGCAGTTCATTCATAAATACTGTATGTAAGATCGCTGTGGAAATACAAACCTGAAGACAAAAGACAACAAGCGCAGTGCTGAAAAGGGGCGGGACTACACGAGGTCTGTGACGAGACTCTTATTTTGTAAAATGACTCTTATTATGACATTGGACTGAGAAAATACTATGCATACATACACATACATAGGGCTTATTATTGGACCTCAAGGTACATATATGTACGTTTTTAAGGGTCAAAAAGCATTAAAAGGTACATATGTAGGCTACCGTTTCTTTTAAAGGTTAAGGTACAATATTGTACCCTTGAGGGTACAGCCCCAGTGACAAGCCATTGTACCCCTAAAGGTACAATTATGTACTTTATTTTCAGAGAGTGTACTGTTTGAAACATCTTTGGGGCCTCTTTGTGGCATTTGGCACAGCCGTCTCTGTTATAAGGTCTATAGGCTTCTTCATTTTCTGCATTTTTAAGCGCTCAAGTCACTCGTACATGCGCTGTTGTACGCGCACAGTCCGCGTGGACACAAAAATTGGGCCTCATTGGTAGGGACCTCACTCCAAAAGGTGTGTAATGCTGCCCGCAGGCCCTCCCGCACATTTATAAGGCTTTACAGTTTAGACCTGCCTTTCACACCTGGAGCTCAATTTCTATCAACCTGAGATGTGCCGTTCAGTTTCACACCTGGACAGGCATTTTCCAGTATGGCGCAGCGGGTATTTCGTTCCCCAAAGTATCATCATCGATGCAGTGTGAGTTCCCTTGAAAGAGACCGTCTCAGGTTACGAATGTAACCATTGTTCCCTGAGAAGGGAACGAAATGCTGCGTCCCTTTGCCATACTTCCAGCCATGCCTCTTAGTGACGTTCCACAGCCTTTCAAAAGCTAACACTGCCTTGTGCCGGCTTCCCTTTATAGCTTCCATGGTTCGCCATCTTAAGATTGGACTAGTTGCACACGTGCTTCAGACAGCAGCCACACAGAGGCGTTCCCCAAAGTCAAGTCATCAACACAGCGTCTCGTTCCCTTCTCAGGGAAAAATGGTTACATTCGTAGCCTGAGACATTTTGCTTGGCAACAAGCAAAGATTTATAGTTTATTTGGAACTATTTTCTTTGGTGGAGTAGAAATATCTACTGAATGACTGGACAATGTTTGTCAGAAAGGTAAGTAACTCTATTTCAGGGATGTCAAACTCGGTTCCTGGACGGCCACTAGCAAAGTTTAGTTCCAACTCTAATTAAACTAACCTAATCCAGCTAATCAAGGTCTTCAGGATTAATAGAAACTTCCATACAGTTGTTCTGAAGCTTGTATACACTCTGCAGGACAGTGGGCCTCCAGGAGAAGAATCTGATATATTTGCTCCATATCAACTGTTTGTTCATAGAAATATCACAGTTCCAATCATACTGTGGTACTGAATATCTGATATTTCTCATGTGATATTGCTTATAAATTCCATGTACTCAAGGATGGATTATAGACTGGGTCAATGGGGTTAGAGCCGACCCCACTGTGTTTACTTCTCACATTGGTAAAGTAATTTATCATTACATGAAATTTAGTCCTTATATCAAATAATATAATCCATTCTTGGAGGTAGGATGCAGGCTGTTGGTGATTGTGTTGGACTTAGCAGGAATGTTTTTACAAAATTACATCATGATAAATCCACTTTTAATGATCTACCTGTTGGTAAAATAAACAAAACGATACAAAAATCTGTGTACAATGAATACAAATCTCAAATGCCAACTTGCAAGACACTTTATATAACAAAGGATATTTTCAACATTTGAAATAAATACTAGCTTATTACAATAAAACTCCAAAACTTAATAGTACTTAATAGTACAAATGTAAACATTGCCTCTGCAAGTACAGTTAATTATACAAGGTAAAGTTACTTTGATAAGTTTTTCTTCAAACAAAAAAAAACAAACAACCCCCCCACCCCCCCAGCAAATTTAATGTATTCTAGCCTGGCTCATTTGAGAGGTTGAATTCCCAGGTGACCTTTACCGTTTCATTTCAAAACAAAATCAAAGCTGTCTTTTAGCCGCAGTGATAACCGCCTGCCGCTGCTGCACACAGCATCTACACTAAAATAAGCCCATTGTAAGGTTCAGTATGCATTATTTACATTCTTTGGGCATTACTGTTATTTTGAAGCTTGTCTGTATAGCAAGTGCTCACTGTATATTCGCCTCTTAGGTAAAACCCACTTTCAAGGGAATTATTTAGTTCACAATTCAAGTGCTTGCATTACTTTACTGTTTACATTTATACCATTTTGTTTAATATAGTATGAAAGCTTGTTTTCAGCATAAAAAAAAGGTTATTGCGACTTTTTCATCTCACAATTCGGACTTTTTTTCTCGAAATTGCACAATTCTGACTTCTGAAAGTCACTTGACTTGACTGAAAGTCAGAATTGTGAGTTATAAACTTGGATTTGTGAGAAATAAACTCTGAATTGCGAGATATAAAGTCACAACTGTGACAAAAGTCGAAATTACCTTGTTTTAATTCCATTGGCGGAAACAAGCTTCCATTTTGTAGAGCTTATAAAAGTAGTTTATAAAAGGTTTTGTAAAATGCAGGCACTTTTGTACATAGCTAGTAGATATTGCTGTGGCTTATGGGCTAAACTGTGAAATCGATGGAGAGAAGATATGAGACAAAGCGTGAAAGTCAAGTACAAAGTTTCATTTGGTGCATTTCTTCAGAAGTCCTGAGGCGATGGTCTTTATTGCCCTCATTGTCTCTGTACAGGTGGGATTAATCAGGGCTTCCGGCAATAAGAAGCCGTAGTAGCCCGTATCACGCAACTCAAAGGCAAAGGCATATGAGATCCCGTTCTTATAGGCCCAGTCTATTGAGCTTCCAGAACTCACATCTGAAAGAGAAACACATTACATCACATCTGGACGTTTGACTGTTGTTGATATAGAAATAGTCATGAGTCAGAAAACAGATTGGCGTCTAACCGAGAGGGCTTACAGAGAGCTGATGACTCATATATGCAGTAGCTATATGTCATTGATTGAAGAAAAGACCCAATGCCTGACTTACAAAGCGTGGTGGAGGCAGGGCCGTATCTGTATCTCACTCCATAAGCTGAGTACAGAGCGCTCACTGCATTTTGGGCTGCTGATTCCTGAGGGGGAAGAGCAGAGGTTCAAGTATTCATCCAGTCGATCATTAATGATGCTTGGTGGTAAGTGTAGTCAAAAGATTGTGTGGGCTAACAGCCATCAAGTCGATTTATGAGGAAAGTGCACTGAGGCAAACCCGAAAAATAATATCTCAGCCATTCCAAATTCTAATGAGGGGTTTAATGTTTTGCCCTCTGGTAGAAGATATTGAGTTCTATCTTGTTAAAGGCTAAATCGCTTTAACAACTCCAGGGTGCAAATTATGGTTTTCAGTGATTACTACAGAATCTTATAGAGAAGTGTGGAGATATTATATAGTGAAGAGGCCGACATGGCTTAACCCTCTGGTGGCCTTTCATAATTTTAGGCCAAAACTGTCACAGTTATGCTTAGTTTTGGTTTCGTTTTTTATCAGTCTGTTTAATCAACTGTTTAATCACCTGCCTGAGTTCCTATGTTTTCTTCCCCCCATAATCAGGTACCATGGATATTAATGTAATAAATCACAGCTGTTCATCATTTAGTTCATCACCATGTGTATTTTAGTTCCTCACCTTCTCTCATTCTTCTTTCCGGTATTGCTTGTTCATGGTACAATGTTTCGAGTTGTTGGCTTACATTTAATAAAGACTGTCGTTATCATTGGATATATATATATATATATATATATATATAAAATGAAAAACCTAATAAAAATAAGTAATTGTGTTATTGTAAGTAATAAGTAATTGTTTTTATAATATTTTTATTATTTTTATTTAGACATAAATGCTGCATAATTTAGAGGTGAATATTTTGTAGTACAATTAAATCCCCTCAAAATACAAAATATTAAAGAATAAGTATTATTGAATCAAAATACATTCATTTCATAAAAAAAAGTCTTGGGGTCTGACTATGAGGATTAAGTGAGAAATACCAAAGAATGATAACTTGCCATTCAGTAACGGATTCAGTGAGTTAAGATGGACTTAAACTGTAACTCCTGTTTTTTGGATTGAAACAACAACAACTATTCATGAAATGGACCAGCTTATAAAAGTCATATCATCAATCAGACTACACTGGTTGTGCTGTGTGTTTCTTTTTTATTCACTAAATGCACTTTTTTTTTTTTTTTTTTTTACTATACTGGTCATGCTGTGTGTTTTGATTCAGCAAAAATAACCTGTTCATTAGAGTCTTTGCTTACAAATTGGAGTATGTGGTTGCACCACATGTTTTTGATTCAGTAAAAAAAAAAAAAAAAAAACTTTTGTCATACAGTAGGAGTTATTTGCTCTCAAATCGGATATTAGTTGCACTTATGTCATTATACTCATGCATTAGTTGTCTTATTGCTTATGCATGCAGCCTGTGAGGACGTCCCAACAAAAAGTTGCCTTTCACGCCATTTTGCTGTATTGTCTCTCTACATATTTATACATCTAATGTTTTTTGAGTTGCTCTGAAATTTTTATTACTGAATGATCCCGCACCTAAATGGACAAATTCGAGATGAACTATCTGAAGACAGAAATCACTCACCACACAGTTGAAGTTTGGTATAGTAGCATATTTGTAGGAATACGGATAGAGGAGCATCTGAGCATAGGCGTGAATCGAGATGTAAGCCTTGACCTGTTTCCTGTGTTTGCGTAGAAACTTGGCAACAGCTTTGACCTCAGGCTCTGACTCAGGGAAGGGACCGCAGTATGTGTCATCACAGGGGTGCAGGGATGCACCCTGATCTATCAGAGACAGCAAAGATAGCAGGTGTAATAAATTGTAACTTTATTTGTAATCATTTAATTTGTGCCTTTTCTGGCCCAAGGTTGCGGTCATAGGTTCCCTCCCTTGGGATTTTGCTGGCTCATGATCATTCTACACTTATGTATTCTCTATTTTGGTGTCAGGTATTATATTTATCTAACAGTGAATCAAGAGTGAATATTTTTGGGTGAGCATTATTTCTTTTGTCCTTCAGAAATATATTAGAACTAGACTGTAAAAACAACTTAAATTTTGAGAAAATCAAATGAGCGGAACCACAAGGTACATTTTCAGATGGATCTGCCCTAAAACATGTCTGCATGTAAAAAACAACCCTGCCGAACTTATACCACTTGAAAAGCTGGTAAATGCTTGTTAGCATTGGTTTAGTGCTGATTTATCTGGAAGACCAAGGATGTGCTAGCAAATGTTCGAATATTTGGTTTAGTACTTTCTCTTCAACTAAAATGTTATTTTCTATCCCATTAGATACAATTTGATGCCATATTAGAGTAAAATGAACAAATAGAACCCAAAAAATGCACTAAATTTAAAGGATTTTTTATTTTTATTTTTTAATAAACCAATTAAATAAAAATCAATAAATGGTGTTAAAAAATAAGTTTAGCTGAAGTTGAGATAGGTAAGCCTGGTGGATACAGTGTCCAAACGCAACACATTTTAGTAACCAGCTACAGTATATTGATCTTTTCATCTTTTATAACTGAACTAGTCATCAGTCGATGAATGTCTTAGGATCACATTAAAAGATTCTTAGTATTACCATATTAATAAACGCATTCAGCTTATATCTGTAGTGTTAGGAGACGTCAAAAAGCATGATTAAGAAAGTTGCATGCAACCATGCTCACAAACATATACTCTAACATCTTAATTTCCTTATGTATTGCATAGGGAATTTCAAGTACAAGATAGTGTTTGATGTAAATATATCATTCTGTTGATAAATTTTTAATCTGTGTGTCAGGCCTCTTCATGGTGTCTGTCTACATACTCCGGAATGCCTATTTATTTTCTATATGAACACCAGAGCTCTTTCATTTGGAGCTTTTGATTCTTGAAAATCAGGTAATATAACTCACCACACCATTTGACTTTCCAATTTCGGTTGGCATCCACTCCCCGACAATGATACTTTGGAATCTTTGAGCGTGTTTTCCGCCAAAAGCGATCCTGAGAGAGAGAGAGAGAGAGAGAGAGAGAGAGAGAGAGAGACCACAGATATTTTCCTCCATTATGTCTGGCGGCTTTATAGAAAGACAAGACATGCTGCACGTTTAACAGCACAGAGCTGCCAACAATTCTTTTCAGTAACTCAGCATACATCACAGAAGGGATGTTGAGATCTAGGCATATGTCAAACAGATAGTTACCGTCTTCCAGCTGTAATGGTAACCGTCTACGTTGAAGACAGGCATAATGTAGAAATTGAGCTGATTCATCAGTCGTCTCATGCTGGAGTCGTGTTGATAGGAGTTCAGTGCCTGCGTTCACAGTGAATGGAATTGTGACAGACTTCAATAGATGCAGGAAATGTGTGTCTCGGTTTCCCCACAGATAAACTTCAATACAGCAAAAACACAGCAGTTTGAGTGCAGTTCCTCTAATCATACCCCATTAAAATAGGCCATTCTTCCATTTATATATATATATATATATATTAGGGCTGTCAAACGATTAATTGCGATTAATCGCATCCAAAATAAAAGTTTGTGTTTACATAATATATGTGTGTGTACGGTATATAATTATTTTCTATATATAAATACACACACATCCATATATATATTTAAGAAAAAGGTGTTATTTATATATAAAATATTTATATATAATATAAATTATATATAATATAAATATATATACACAGTATATACATGCAAATATTTCTTAAATATATACATGCATGTGTGTGTATTTATATATAGAAAATAATTATATACCGTACACACACATATATTATGTAAAAACAAACTTTTATTTTGGATGCGATTAATCACGATTAATCGTTTGACAGCCCTAATATATATATATATATATATATATATATATATATATATATATATACACATACACATACACATACATATATATGTGTGTGTATATATATATATGTGTATGTATGTATGTATGTATGTATATACATACTGTTTTCAGTATTCCATAATTAATATTTCAGTGTTGTCCAGTGTTGTGTTATCAGTGGCAATCGTTAATCATCTTAAAAATAACTATTTTGCATAAATGATTGTCTTAACTTTTGGTAGTCCAATCAAGTCATGATGCTTCTTCTGTTTAATTCATCACGCTGAAAATGGAAGGTCACACTAAGCGCATTGCATCTTGGGTACAGTATTTTAAGTAAGTATACTATTTTATATTATATAATAGTACAGTATAAACGTTTGCTTTATAATGCATTTTATCAAATGTACGCTATCGTTCAGAAGCTTGAGTTCGTTTTTTTTTTCCGAAATGAACACTTTTATTCAGCAAGCATGCATTATATTGATCAAAGGTAACAGTATAAATGCTGTTCTTTTGAACTTTTTTTTTATTCATCAAAGAATCCTTAATAAAATGTATCACGGTTCCACAAAAATGTTATGCAGCACAACTATTTACTATATTGATACTAAAAAATAAAAGTTTCTTGAGCACCAAATCAGCATATTAGAATGATTTCTGAAGTATCATATGACACTGAAGGCTGGAGCAATGGCTATTGAAAATTATGGTAAAAAGCAATGGTAGAAGTAGTATGTTAATATGCAGTTTTGAACATACAGTATAGCTGCTGTGTCTGTGTAAACTATACTGACAATGATGATTCACTTAATCCATAATTAAAAGCTCCCTTTGGTCTTTTAAAATATGAATGATATTACATTGGTTTAATTTAGCAGTGATGCAGTGTTACTGTGTGTAAAGTCTAATCCTACAGCAGAAAGAGAAAGATCACAAATGCTGGAGGGTTGAAGAGGACTATAGACATTTAATAACGTTCACTTCAGGGTCAGTCAGTTTAAGGTCTCTGTCATACAGTAGTTCTGCCTCATAGTGGTGTACTGAAGGTATAGCAACTCTCTCTTTTTTGATCTCTATCTAATTCACTCAGTCTCACTCAGTGTTAGCTGCTGATCTGAGAGCTGTTTATTTGTGTGGCACAGAGGCACTCTTTGATATTAGTTTATGAGATGAGCTCAGGGGAGGCTCTGATGTATTATACAGATTAATTTGGGAGGAATTTAGAGACTCACTGAATGAAACAGTCCCAGAATACACCCTGCTCACAAATAAACAGCACACAAAAAAAATTTGAACGTTAGAGGAATGTTATAAGAGTGTCGTCTTTTAGCAATAGGCACAATAATCTTTAATCAGAATAATCTGATTCTCAACCGAAAGTCTGAGACCACATTGAAATTTGGAATTCAAAGCATAATTTAAAGGGATACTCCACTTTTTTTGGAAATAGGCTCATTTTACAACTCCCCCAGAATTAAACAGTTGAGTCTTACCGTTTTCGAATCCATTCAGCCGATCTCCGGGTCTGGCGGTACCACTTTTAGCATAGCTTAGCATAGATCATTGAATCGGACAGGACCATTAGCATCTCTCTCAAAAACATGACCAAAGAGTTTCGATATTTTTCCTATTTAAAACTTGACTATTCTGTAGTTACATCATGTACTAAGACCGACGGAAAATGAAAAGTTGCGATTTTCTAGGCTGATATGGCTAAGAACTATACTCTCATTCCTGCGTAATAATCAAGAAACTTTGCTGCCGTACCATGAGTCCAGCAGGCGTAATGATATGATGCAGCGCCTGAAAATAGGTCAAATAGGTTAGACAAACTTAGTCCCGGTCACGTTGGAAGTTACCGAGCTGGGGACTATTTTCAGGCGCTGCGTCATGGCGCTGCGTCAAAAAAAAGTGGAGTATCCCTTTAAACCCGAAACAAAACTTTTGAAATATTAATTCTTTAAATTAATTAATGCTTCAGGCAAATAATACAATTGTTAATTATATACTTTGCATAACCATTTTGTTGTTTTTGCTGAGCAGTGATTTTAATTTCAGCATGAAGTGAACAGTGGCAAACAGAAAACACATACCTCTTTAACAAACCATTGGCAGAAAGCTGGACCAATCCATTCTCTTGCATGCACTCCACAGTCTATCCACACTGCCTTCTTAAAGGGACGTGTTCTCTTTCCTAACTGACAGAAGAGGGGCAGAGAACACCGTCTAGCAAGTCAGAATGTGTGCGTGTTTTTAACAGAATGCCCATATATTTAGCCATCTTCCCCTTCACCTTTTACCTGGAGCACATAGAGGGGTCGTCCCTCATAGGACTGACCAATAGGGAACAGGTCCACCAGGTGCGGGTTGGTCCGGTTCATCTCAAACATCCAACTCTGGATCTGTCGAAAAGGTTGAACAGATCCTCCAGATTAACATGCAGCTTGTATTCATGTAAAACTTTGCAGCAGAAAGTCAAACTCAAACATTAGGGTTTCTGTGAATTTTTATAAACATTTAATTTGGCAGGTCTGGCCTATTTCTATTAGTCTGCAATCATTTCTAACTCATTTGTGGCTCATCAAGGTGTTGACACTTATTTTAATTGCTACGGTAATAATATATGTTATATTATATTTGATGTTTAAAGAATATTAAAACATTTGTACTCATGGTTCCCCAAACCTGTTTTTCCCCCTGTAGAACACAAAATAATCTTTATTTATGAACAAAAGAATCTATATGAATGAGTTTGTTCATTTATGAATGAATGAATGGATGAATAAACAAATTCGTTCATACATGAATGAATGAGTGAGTGAGTGAGTGAGTGAGTGAGTGAGTGAGTTTGTTCATGAATGAATGACTGAACGAGTTCTTTCATACGTGAATGAATGAATAAAAAGTGAGTGAGTGAGTGAATGAATGAGTTTGTTCATGAATGAATGAATGAGTTATTTCGTACATAAATGAATGAGTTAGTTTGTGAATGAGTTAATGAATGAATGAATGAATGAATGATTAAGTTTTTTGTGAATAAATTAATGAGATCATTCATTCGCTAATGAATGAATAAACGAGTTCGTTCATACGTGAATGAATGAAGGAATTTGTTTATGAATTAATTAATTTGTTCATGAATGAATGAATGAGTTAATGAAAGAATGAGTTATTTTGTGAATGAATGAATTAGTTTGTTTGTGTGTTTGTTTCTGAATGAGTTAATGAATGAGTTTATGAAATGAGTTAGTTTGTGAATGAATTAATGATTTTGTTTGTTTGTGAATTAATTAATTAATTAAAATGATTATATTATATGAAATTAGATATTAAATTAATGTGGCAAAGTTTGAATAGGAGCTCTTGTTACAGTGTTTTCTTTTTAATAAAAAGGTTTGTTGTGTCTTGACTTTTTTGTCATCTATACTCAATACCTCAAATGTCCATTGATGAATTCTTTATACATTTTTCCTTTACAAGAGCACTAGAGGAGTTATATCCTTAAAAGTGAATGTAATCCAGCCCTAGTCTGCTCTGAAGGGTTTCCTATGCATCATAATGTCATGAGAATAAATCACAGTTTACAATGTACAGTTGAAGTTGGCACTCGGTCTGAAGGAGAAGACCTGAGAGTAAAGGGCGGGACTGAAGAAAACCTCCTGAGATCTGTTTTTCTTGTGCACCTGGGCCACAACCGAATGCAAATGCACTTCTCAATCAAAGGCTGTTAGCCTGTGAACATCAGCCTTCTTTTGAGAGAAAGATGGAGTGGCAGACAGGGAAACGAATCTCTGTCTTCTTTATCTCACTACATAAAAATTACCATGTGTATTAACTTCCACCCATACACTCACCTCTTCCAAAGGATGGTACACTTCATAGTCATACTGCAATTCCGATCTGCGCTTTCTGGAGGAACGGTATCCGGTCTGTTTCTCAATTTGGGTTTGGAGATTGGAAATGAGCACCCTGTGGAGACAGTGGGGTGTCAGGGAGGGGATGATGAAAGCACATCACTGTGTATCAAACCGTTTAATGGCAGTTTTCAGGGTTACTCAGATACTTATGTACACACTACATACAATCATTTCTGCATCTAACGCCAGAGTTAAGGAAGCAATGAACACAGTTTAAAAATATATCATATGCACATTAATCAGACAGTCACAAAAAGAACATTAGATGAATTTAGATTTTCTCAATGTTTTTTGCTATGCAGTTTTTTCCCCCAGTTTTATTTATTTGTTAGAAAATTATAAAAATATGTATTGTTTAATACATTGTTCTTATTGTTTTGCACTTAGTTACTGTAGTTTATTTGGAAAGTAGTCATGTTGTAAAGTTCTTCGCATCAAGGCCATGATCATCCTGTTGGCTGTTATTTTACACTAATGACCAGCTGACGGCCATTACTTATGTAAGATTTTAACACTAATGAAAATTAAAATGTTTACGCCTCTAACATGAGAATAATTCAAGATTTTTTGGTAACATGAAATTTGTAGTTTGTCATGTTTATAATTTTCCTTGTTACATATGAAATTGGTTGTTTGTCATGCGTTTTAATACATTATACTTTCTAAAGGTTTAACATAAGAATTATAATGTATTATAACTGGTTACAATTATTCATGAGACAATGCATTATAAGATGCTGATATGATAGATCAGGCAAACTCGAGAAGGATCTAAATGGAGTTATCTTTATAAATAAGCCAAACAACAGAAAACACATGGCAGGAAAAAATTAGGGCCTTATGCTGCATTCATGCCATGTTGTAATAACCGCATAGTCTCAAGATGACAACACGTGGCGTTATATTTGGAGCTGTTCGCGTCCTTGGACTGGGAAATATGTGTTTCTATGGCACCACTATTAACACCTAAATGAAACTGCAGCAGTCAGGTGGTACACCAGTCACGTGGTACAAGTAGGAGCTCTCAGACAATTCCCATCTTACAATATGTATTTACGAGCTCTACGATGATATGAACGCTTTTTAAAAATTTAAATCATGTAATTGCGGTAATTACGACATAGCGTGAACTCACCTTTATTTACACAGGATAGCTTATCAACAGAATTAGAGACAGGTGCTTAACATAATCAACCATGGACACAAACTAGGATTGGGAACACATGGCAAACAGGAACATGTAATCCGGACGTACTACATCTGCCACGATGCCATTATCATGTGACCTACCAGTGTCAGTTACGTCGCTTTACTGCCATTCACCAGTCCTCTCCCGTGGCCTCATGGGATAGTAAAGTGTCCATCGCATGCATACTTCAGAATCTTGCTGGAAGTAGTAGCCTTTTTTGCCTACTATATAGTAGGGAAGTATGCAATTTCGGACGCAGCCAATGAAAACATACTTGTGGCAGGTACATTACAAGGCATAATTAATATATGCTTTTATAATGCATTATATATTGTATAAAGTCTTTAAGTAAATTGTTACAGTATTTTCCTCCTAATTAAGGTTTAAAGGTAGACTCTACATATCAGCAACATTGATAATCTTGTCACAAACAGAGCAAAAATTAGATGGCGGAGTGCTCGGAGCTCGGAATGTGGCCCGAACCTAGAGTACTCCCCTGTATACCTGGCTGGGATAGGAACTACCCGAGTGTGAGGAGTTGGGGTGGTGGAGGGATGCAGAAAAGACTGTCGAAGAACGGAGGTGAGTCGACTATATATATAGGCCTCCAATCGTACTGATTGGATAGATAATTTGAACGTGCTTCTCTCGAACATTTTTAATGTTCCATCTCCATCTTTGCCTGTTTTGTTGTTTTTTGGCTAGAATAGGAATGCCACGATTTATCTTTATGACCTGTCAAACCATCCAAACATGGATGGAGTTTTGCAACCTATCCCATCACCCAGAATCCTCAGAGACATCAATTCTGCCCGTAAATATGCTCAAATACATCAGCCATGAGAAGGAGAGAGGATATGAAAGAAAAGGCCTCCCTGGGGAAAAGGGATGACAATGAAAGTGTTGCTGGCTGTGGCGCATGAGATAAGCTTCATCGTTACTGTTGATCCGGATGATTGATGGGGCGAGTGGTTGAAAGAGTACTTTGAATCATGCCTTGGTTTCTGGGTCCGTCAGCACATGGAAATCAAAGTCAGAAGGATTCGAGTAGATAACTCTAACGCATGTCCCCCAGAAACCGATACTTGTCCCACAGGAGAATATGAGAGAAATTCACTCTAATGATCTAACAGAGAAGGAGGAAACTCACTCATAGTAGATGTGCGCTTGGTGAAGATGTCTTCTCAGCCATTGCGTCTTGTTCCGTCCCACATGAACGTCTACTGGGCTGTTCTCTCGAATCAGAGATGCGCTGTTGGGCTGCCAAAGGTCCACCTGCAGAACATCACTGAGATCAATCAAGCAGGAATGTTCCTAGCTGCTAAAGTGAAAAATCTTTTAGCATTTACTCACCCCCATGTTGTTCCAAACCTGTATGACTTTCTTTCTTCCGTGGAAATATATTTCTCAAACATCACTGCCATTGTCAAATGACAATCCCAATTGTTTATATTCACTTTTGGCATACCAGATCGGATGGCACTGATATCAAATAACATTGGCTTTCATGTGTTTCATAACTGGTTATGAACCATCGAACATTGAGTATGTGAAAATGCGAATGAAATCTGAGAGTTTTGGTGGAGGACAAGTTAAAGTTTAAGTAACTGTCTTCAATGTTTCTGCTAAAATAACAATATTGACAATAGATGTAAAATTAATGCAAATAACAGCTCAGAGAATTTAATATGGTAAGAATTTGAGAAATGTTTGAGAAATGACTTCCTATCTCATGGGTTTTGATTGCAAATGTGGTGTTTTGGC
This sequence comes from Leuciscus leuciscus, assembly GCF_965113295.1. Taxonomy (NCBI): domain Eukaryota; kingdom Metazoa; phylum Chordata; class Actinopteri; order Cypriniformes; family Leuciscidae; genus Leuciscus; species Leuciscus leuciscus. The sequence goes on from NC_138735.1 coordinate 19,071,590, forward strand.
AAATGTGAACACAGTTAGAGACATTATTGAGATTGCTTGAGAAACTTTAGGAGACACATTTGACATTATACTGAGATTTTGCACATGAGAAGCTGGAGACGTCTCAATTTACTCTCCATTTAATGTCATTGATGTTTATCAGAAGCAATGAAGATATTCACTTGCGTAGACAATTTTTTTTTAACTATCCAAACCGATATGTAAGAACATGTAGAACATGAGCTATATTCCCCATACATAATTTCAATGTGAGCATAAGAACATGGTCATAACATTATGTTCCATTTAGCTCCAAACAAAATAAATAAATTTGTTCACGGACACTAACTAAATCCAAAAACAAACCGAAATTAACAGATAAAGCAATCTGAAATCAGGTTCTTGAAATTCGAGCAGTTTATCACATGTTGTTAGATCTTTGAACCAGAGTTGAGATGACTGATACAGCTTTTCCCATTGCTGTAAGATCTGTAGATCAGAGACCTTCTGACTCAGCCCATTCACAGAGAGTTTAAATCATGCAGAGCTTCAACGAGCCAACATGATCACAGTGTTTGATTAAAATTATCTATTTCTGTGTGTAGATCCACAAAACCACTTTAGATTGCCAACATATGCCGGAGCCTTTGTAGCAGCCCATACCAGTCCCTGAAGCATAACCTCAGATTTTGTGCGGCTGCCAAGTCACTACGCTCTTGACTGAAAATTGGGGCACTAAAAACAGTTCTGAATTATACTGGCATACAATATGTATTTGCATGTAAAATTATATGCCATATGTTAAATAGAACCCTTCAAGTGATAGCTTTTGGTTAAAAGCAGGAATATCAGTCCACTCAGAGCTGGTTACGTGCAGGCAGAAAAACTCCTCACCGCCGTGCTGCATTCCTAACAGATGCTCACAAACCTGGCAGCTGAAACAGATTTGACACTTTTTTTTCCTTTTTTTTTTTTGATGGTTTGTGGCTGATCATACCATGGTATGATCTTGAAACAGATGCACAAAGAAAGCATGAGATTGAGATGATGAACATGTCTTCTAAAAAAAGCAGGTGGTAAAAAAAGAGAACAACTGACTATACAAACATTAGGAATGCTAGTGATTGTATTGATTGTTCACATGGCTTTTTAGGCAATTTCTGTTGTAATTTGGGGGGGAAATCTTTGGAAAGGATTTCTGTATTTGGTTGCGTTGCAGCGTATTTGCAGCACATGATTTTGAATGATTTGACATCCTTCTTAAAAAGTAATTCTACATCATGATTTACCTTTTTAAACAAATGTATTGGTGGTTGCATTCTGTATTGGAGGCAAAAAGAGATTTGAGGGATTTCTTGGAGGTTCCTGATTCTTTTTTGACACATTACCCGGCATGTGTGTTGTTCATCATCATGCTCTGAACTACAAATTCCAATGGAAACGGAATAAGTAAACATTTTTTTTTTAATTCTGTCATTTATGCATCGGAGCAAATGAGAGGCATTTTGATAAAACTTGTACAGCATCATCTGTTAATGGAAAGCTTGACAGATTCACTACAGTTTACTGCGTGTACTCGGACGCCGGTGACTGTTTAACTGTCTTCTTTCTCCCTCTCCTTGTCTTTCTCTTGCTTTTGGGTCCATTATTGGTTTGGACTGTGACTGTAAAAAACTGCTCAGATCAGCTAGACTATCAGAAAGGTAATCATCATCACGGCTGGTCAAGTTAAAGGAGACGGAATGTTCAGTACACTGTTTTCTTTTTAAGGGAAATCCTTATTTTGCTTTGTTTCAGCTATGACAAAAAGACATCCCCTCTTGCATTGTGCGTTCGTGCACTTTGGGGGCAGAGCAATGAAGGGAGGGGTGTGTTTGTTTGGGCTGATTTCAAATATCAAGTGTTTCTCAGAAATTCTGAGAAATGAGGATGGGAATATGTTGAACTTGAATGATGGCCTTTTTTTATGCTAAAGATTCTCTTGTGAGGGACTGCCTATAAAGGCAGATGTATTTTGATTTATAAAGACCCATTTATACTGTGACAGCACACAAATATTGTGTATTCGTTTATTTTTTTAATCTAAATTAAATAATTGCCTTTTATATAGTTAACTAGCTTGTTTCCGCCACAGAATAAAAAATAAAAAAGGTAATTGTGACTTTTTATGTCATAAAGTCAGAATTGCGAGTTATAAAGACAAAGAAAATTGTTTTTCCCCTCATTAGAATTATACTACAATTGTGGGTTTATATCTGGCAATTCTGAGAAAAAAAGTCGCTATGTTTTATTCTGTGGCGGAAACAAGCTTGCATTGTTGTACTGAAGCCAAAATAAAATTTAAAATGACTTCTGTATATCTTTTTTTCTACCAACCATTAGAATAATGTTAAATCTATAAACCTGAAGAGAGACTTTATTTAATTCTTAAGGATTTTCCCAATCGATGTCTAAAAAATACAAATAAATAATTAATAATAATAATAAAACTTTTTTCTCTGCAGACCTCAAACCCTCTTGAGGCCCCCAGGGGTCCCTGGACACCTGTTTGAAAGACCTCTGCCTTACTTCAGCCAAGAGGAAATCCAGCCAAGTAGCACACAACCCTATCAACGACTAAATTTATATAATAGTTTGCAGACAGTTTCGTGTGAGTGCAGACCTGAAAACTTCTCTCTGTTAGTGCAGTGACCCCAATTTCTTGAGCACTGTAAAGTTCAACATAGCTCAGTTTGAGCAGATATTCTGAGATCATTTTACACTTTGTATTGACACATTCCTTAAAGATTAAGTGAATGTGTTCAACTGTGAGAACAAAGGATGCTATTACGACAACATAATATTACTTTATTCTAAATGAAATCATTTACTTTTATATTGTTATTGTACTAAAGTCACAGCAAATAATTAAATTTGACTTTTTTTTCTTTCTTTTTTTACCAACTATAGAATAATGATAAATCTATAATGTTGAATAGTTCCTTAAAGATAAAGTGCGAATATGTAGGAATTTAAAACAGAGAATTGGATTTGGACTAAATGTGATACTCTGTGTTTTCTAGTCATGTTTTTTTTTAAGAGCTGTTGATAAGCTTATAAACTTATTTTCTTCAAATGGCCATGTCAGTATCTTGTTTTCGATCAGAAGAGGGGCATGTGTTCATACTTAAATGCCTATCCATTTTCCGTTTCATGTTGCCTGTCAACAGGGATTATGTCACTTTAAGACAGACAGCAGAAATGTCCCAAGTTTCCTCAAACGCTTATAGAGACAATCCTGAGTGGTGGCATCAAAGGTAGCAGACAGGGAAACAAGTCCATTTCATCCTTTGTAAGAGCCTCCAAAAAATCTGTCACTGGCAAAACACCTACTATAATATAATGAAATATTTGTGATGTATGTTGCTTGCACAACCTTTTAGTCTGAATACACAGCTATGTTGAATGGCCTGTCAACAGACAGACTAACTAACTAGTCTAACCTTATGGAAATGAATGGCTACTGATGACATTTAATTTGCCTTTTAATATAGTGTACCACATTTCTCACTGCTGCTTGTGTTCGCTGTTTGTATAGGCAGCCTGTTTAGAAGTATATTTCTGAAGGAAATGGTGGCATGGTGCCAGGGAACTCTTGTCTGACTCGTAAAAGAAGCTGAGGATGTTCATGCATCACTGGTGCTGTGATTGGCAGAGTGGTGGTGGTGCAAAAAATAGATAAGGACTGTAGCACTGATAAACTAAAAACTGTTTACCCAGTAGAAGAAAATTTGATGGAGAAAAGGTTTCGATAGACATTATTTGCCATGATTCATGTAACGCAACTCATCTTCTATAAATTGTAAAAAATTATCATGATTAGTTACCACAACTTTTTATCTTTTGTCAAATCAACTTAAATAATTAATGTGGTTCGGATAACATAATATTTCAAGTTTCTATTGATTAAACCAATCCCCTTCATTGAATTAACTCACATTTTTTCTTTCAATGAACTAAAATTTTTAAGGCAACTTTTTTAAGTTAAACCAACAATGCTTTTTTTACACTGATGTGGTTTGCTTTTGTTTTTCATGTTTAATGTTACAGGAGTATTGTAGAAATAAGGGACTCACCGTCAAGTTTTGGAAAAGCTGTTTGACTGCTTGAACCTCTGTGTTGCTGCTGGGGATTATTCTGAATACTTGATCACTGCAGAAACAAAGCATTGCAATTATTGCAAAGTATGCACTGGCACTGGAATCAAATCAAAATACAGGAATAAAACGATTACATGATTGTAAATGTACAGTAAATGATTGTATGGTTATATAAAACCAATTAATTTCTATTTCACCATGATTATTAGTATATTTGATCAGTATATAAAAGTTTAAGAAGTCCCCCTGTAGTCATTAACTTTATCCCTTAAAGGTGCACTGTGTAATTTTTAGCAGCATCTAGTGGTGAGGTTGCGTATTGCAACCAACAGAAGTTACGGTGGCCGAGAGGAAAATATGTCATCGTCTGAGACAGCAGAGAGTAGCCAGTTAAGCAATTCCAGTTAGGTTTACTTAATTATTCAGTAAAACGATATGTTATTGCGAATATTATTGTTACAGTACTTGTTCATCATTGTGTCAGTGTTTTATTCACTGACTTTAGCTAGCTTCTTTGCACGAAGAACAACATAGTGAGGAAACGCATTTGTCCGTTTAGGGCTACTGTAGAAACATTTCAATGTAAGGGGAATGTAAATAGAAATGGCTCATTCTAAGGTAATAAAAACATAACGTTTAATTTAGGTAAGGTCTTTATACACCACTGTATGATATTGCATTTCTGTAAACAGATCCTCCTAAATATTACACAATGCACCTTTAAAACTCATCTTTGATCACCAAAATTGACATGGAAATTCTCCATGCCTTATAATGTTAAAGTCGTTATTTTTGTTGATTTTTGCGCACAAAAAGTATTCTCGTCACTTGATAAACTTAAGGTTGAGCCACTGTAGTCACTTGGACTATTTTAACGGTGTCTTTACTAACTTTTCTTGGCTGGCAGATATCGATTACCTAGCAGCCTATGAAGGAGTGGGACAACTCAGATTTCATCAAAAATATCTTCATTTGTGTTCTGAAGATGAACGAAAGTCTTACGGGTTGGAACAACACGAGGGTGAGTAATTACTGACAGAATTTTCATTTTTGGGTGAACTAACCCTTTAATGATATGCTGAAGACGTACATGTTGAAGTGACAACATAGTTTGTGACGCCAGAAACACCAGCGATTTCAAATCGCATTTTTGAGACTTTTGATCCTCAATGGCGTTGACTTTGACATTGAATTTGCACATAGTTTGTCTTAAAGCACATTAAAAACACCACATAGACACATACACAACATTAAAAACTTGATTTTCACCAAAGGGGGACTTTAAGAAATTAATACTTTATCAACAAGGATACACTATAAAAATATTTATAATTTACAAAGGATTTTAAAATGTGTTGCTCTTTTGAACTTTCTATTCAAATATCCTGAAAAAAAAAGCATAACAGTTTCTACAAAAATATTAAGCAGCACAACTGTTTTCAACATTGCTCTAAAATTCCCAGAAAATCACTGTATTTTGAAGAGAATTAGCAGTCAGTGTGAGTCTATGGGACTTTTTTGCCCATTATATTGTCTACCGAGTGAAAATCGTAAGTCTGAGATAAATATCAGCACAACTATTCTGAACAAGCTGCATGAACCAAGCTGGTTTGATTTATGTTTGTATCAAAAACATGTCATGCTGAAGTTTAATAGGGGATCGTTTGAATCCTCTCTAAGTATGAGCAATAGTACCAGTGAAAATTTCCAAGAGTGACAGCCAGCAGACAGTTTTATTGAGCCAGCTAACACATAAGCCAGCTAACCCATTTCATAGGGTTATTTTCTCTGAAACGGTTCGAAACACACCAAATATGACCTCATTACATCACTAAAAGCAATCTGCTATTTTTAGGCTTTGAGTGACGCTGACGCTCCAGGTTACATTCTCCTTTTTTTGAGGTGTAATTGTGCGAAGCAGCTCCATTCCAGCTCTATCATTACAAAAGAAAGCCACAAAAATGGTCTCAGTTCATCATTGAGGACGTCATCTCCCACTAATGGTAAAAGCAGAGGAAATTGTGCTTGACGCCACACCTGTAATGTCTTTGTGTGTGGTATTTTGTGTCTTGGATGGTATTTCCCACAGAATCTTTATTGTGTGGTGTCATGCAATATCTGCGTATGCTTTAAATAAATAATAAACCCCTCCTCAGCTGCAGGGTACAAGGTTCTTCATGCTCTCGTTTATTTTGCTGACTACTGTATATAGGGTGCTTCTTGTGCATGGCATTTTTTTCTCCAATTCGGTCTGTTTTAGTGTTTCCTTTTGATTGTTCCTATTTCCTGACTTCGGCCCTGATATTATATAGTGAAACATCCTCTGTCTGATGTCAGCTGGCAAGTCAATCACACATTGGTGTGTGAATGTGTGAGGAATGATGTTATTTCTCTTGGCTTCACACCCTAACATACGTGAAGAGGCGTTGATTGGTGCGTTTTACAGCCCAATGTAAACTATCCATCTGATGGAATGGAGAAAAACACAATGACTGACCCTATACAGGACAGGAATTTATAGCCTACTCAGTAAAAAATGCTAACTGATGGGATGTTGAAATTTTAACCTGGGGGGAAAAATCTTAGTAAGCAACACTTCTTAATAGTCATGCTGATCAGAAAATGAATTTATTTATTTATTTATTTACATTACTTTTCAAAAGTTTGAGTTCAGGTCAAAGGTTTCCTCAGCAGAACAACTGTTAAGCATAATAATAATCAAATCAGCATATTAGAATGATTTCTGAAGGATCATGTGACACTAGACTGGAGTAATGATGCTGAGAAATTATCTTTGCCATCGCATGAATGAATTTCAATTTAATTATGTTAAAACAGAAAACAGTTATTTTAAATTGTAATAATATTTTAATATTTTTGTATAATATTTCTGATCAAATGAATGCAGCCTTGGTAAGTACAAGATCATCCCACACAAAAACATCACAAAAAAATCAATCAAAAACATTCGAAACATCACATCGGTTGAGATTGTCATATCTATTACATTTCAGATAACCGCAGGGTGGAAGTGTACTTTTCATTACTCGGTTTCTCTTTATGTTCTGACAGGCCGTTCTGATCGGGGTTAGCATTTATATCACTCCCTGACAAGTAGAAAACAAGTGTTTTCACCTCTTTGTGAATTGTTTTGCTCTTTTAAGCTTCCTTGCATTGAATAATTCGTAAATGAGGCTTATAAAAAAAAAGAAATACTGCTTAACATTAGTATACTGATGAAATTAGGTGTCTGTATAAAGTGGAAATAAAAAATAATAAGTTAAATCAAATTTTTACATAAGGAAAGTATAGCTGTCTTAAGTAGAATAGCAGTAGAACCCCAGACTCAAAAAGGAAAGATGAAAATTCACCCCAAATTCACAAAGAATCTCTCATATTTGATTCACTCTCATGCTATTTCAACCAGTGTATGACTTTCTTTTCTCCATGGAACACAAAAAGAGATGTTAGGCAGAATGACAACCTCCATTCAGCATTCACTTTCATTATGTGGAAAAAGATGCAATGAAAGTATGGTGACTTTTATTTCAGTCTCTCAAATAAAGTCATATTAGTATGGAATGCCATGAGAGTAAGATTATGACAGAATAAAAAATTTATAGAGATTTATAAGAGCAATTTCTTGCTAATGATATATAAAATGGTATATTCAATAACTGTGTTGGAGGATAACGCATAACAAGTAATGCGAGTTATGTAATCAGACTTTTTCAAGTAACTACAACACATTACTTTTAAATTTACAAAAAAACGATCTACTCTGTTTTACTCAAGTCACTTTGTTTACCCATTTTTTCCACTGACACCTCTCCTGTCCTCATGTTGAGAGAAACCGGGAGTAAGTGCAGAGGCGTTGTGTGTAAACATGATGATGGTTATAGTAGTTAGACTCAATGTGAGCATTCATTTACTCATGTCACTTGCACAAAAACAGATTCAGTATTCCCCAAAATGAATAAAAACTGTGAAATACTCTGAATATTAGACAAACCTGCATTAATTAAATATGTTAAAAAATACAAAACACTTTATGTATTTAATCTCACTTTATTAACCAATGTATGCTGACCTTTGATCCAAATCCAATTAAATGTGATTACATCACATTTGTGTTTAATTTTTTATTGATGAAGTAAGTGTGTTGAACTTTCTTCTCCTGCATTCTATTCTTCTGCAATCCAGAATGGCAGCCTAGATGAAAGGTTTGCTTGAGCTGCGCCTTCTACTATACAGACGAGAATTTGCATTTCCTTCAGTCTGAGGATTATTCATTTCACTTTTGGTGTAAAAGATCCTTTGCATTTGTTAAAATGTAAATATGTTTTAATTATGAAACAAGCAAGCAAGCCCAGCACAGGTAAGAAAAAGTCATGCAAAAGTAACGTAATGCATTATTTTTCATAAAAAGTAACAGTTACTTTTTTTAGGGAGTAACGCAATATTGTAACGCATTACTTTTAAAAGTAACTTTACCTAACACTCTTTACTGTTAACTAAAAGGCCTACTTTTCCATGACTTTTTAAAATTGCATTAATAAAAATAAAAAAGTAAGGCCTGGATATCATTTTTATTAAAAGAAAAAAATCCCAATATAGATATTCCATGACTCTGGGAATCCTGTGGGATGGATCCACCATAAGCATAAGTAGCCTACATGTGGCCTATATCTGCCATGAAATTCAATTTAAAATTCACTTAGACCTATAGATCAAAATACTTTTTAATATCTCTGATATCAGATTATATCAAACCACCTTGTAATCTACCAAAAATAAACAAAAGATCACACATATAATGTTTCTTAAATTAGCCTATGCGTCCATTGTGATCTTCAAGTTCTTTGCACTTCGTGCTTATACCTGTCGAGACCAACTACATACTTTTAAGATGTCACTTAAGGAGTGCTTTTCAACCTCAGCAAAGGAAAAATCTTGGCACGCTGAAACTGCTTTGTTTTATAAAGCCACAGTGTTGACATAAGAAGAGACAGACTGATCTCTAGTCTTTATTTGCGGAGGCGCAGAGTGCACTTCAATGATTCAAAACTATTTTGCTAGCCTACTCCCCCTGGTCCCTACGCCCTGGATTCTCGCTAAATAATATGCAACCTGATTCATTTTAACAAATCGGTTCATTCGGACAATTCTTTTTGAACCAACAGACTCGGACTCATATCACAAAGTCACCGGGTGCGCTTTTTGCACGTTATTTTTTATCTTATCACATAAACATTTAGTTAAAAACTTTAATTTATCGCTATGTGTTTGATTATGTTATGTATATTCTGTGTCTACGTGTGCGAATGACAAAATTCACGAACGTTCAACTGTTCAATACGATTCGTTCGCGCGCGCTTGCTATTTGAACGAGTGCTCTCACATTACAACTGTAGTTTAAAAACTTTGAATGAATGAAACACTTACCCGACGTAACGGTTGTTGTAGAGATAAGAGTCAACAGGATAGAGCACGGTGCTGAAAATGATAACACATCCGAATAAAACCGTACTGGACAAGTCTGTGATTGTCAATGCCATATTCATGTATTATAGAAATAAACGGCGATTCTGCAGCAGTTAATCAGAGGCTGAGCTTTGCATATGGATGCTGAATGGAACTCATCACAGGGTAAGGAACTGTGAGACTTTTCTGTCCTGTTTGTCCACTCCTGGGACGATTTCTTGAGGTAGAGGTGTGAAATCATTCATGTGGGAATTCTGGTGGTATCCCGAGTCTTTTAAAGTGTTTTTGGAAGTGTGGTCACGTGACGTGGGGTGTCAGAGGGGTTGGGAACCGAATCCCTGCTTTGGAGTGAGATCAGTGGAAGTGCTCAAGTTTATTAAGAGCGGAATTCTGCCTCGTCACAGTTGATGTCATGGATGTTGTGTTTTTTATTTGACTTTTTAAGATTAACTAACTAGATTTTTTATTTTTTTAAAGCACGCAAACACACACACACACACACACACACACACACACACACACACACACACACACGTTGTGTTTTCATGTTTTATGGGGACTTTCCATAGACATAATGATTTTTATACTGTACAAACTCTATATTATATCCTCTTATCTCTACCCCTAAACCTTCGCAATCACAGAAAACTTTCTGAATTTTTACATTTTCAAAAATCATCACTTATGATTTTTACTTATGAGCTGTTGATTGATTTTATGATTTAACACGGACAAGGATTTCGGATATTGCCTTCTCTGTGGGGACATTTTTTCCTCATAATGTAGGGTTACCCCCCCCCCCCCCCCCCCCCCCCCCCCCCACACACACAGAGAGAGAGAGAGAGTTCTGAATGGTTTTAGCATGTTACTATGCAAATTACTTTGGTGAATGCTTACTGGTCCAAGTAAAACGAGCCCACTCCCAAGTTTCTATGATATTCTGGACAATGGACATGGCTCAGGTCTCTCCTTCAATGAATGTCTGTGGGTTTTCCCCCTGCTATTTTTTATAATCTGCCAGGCTAATTATATTATAAAATATAATATATAGACGAAAACAGCACATTACATTTTATGCAAGATGCGTGTAGACCCTAGAACCGATTATGTTTATTATTTCATTTAATTATTCCTTTATTCATCCTATCATCCCACGAAATGCCTTTTAAGAGGTATAGCAACTGGCATTTGTTTTGAGTATAGCTCCCTCCAGCTCTTTGCGACTCCCGTTAATTGTAGCCACAGCATTCCTCCGTTTGATTCAGTCTGTAGTGCGTTTAAAGGTCTTGAACCAGCCAGGCTTTGTAATTGCATGGTAGCAGCACATTTTTCAAATGCTTCCCCCTGTGTTAACACTCCGCCACCTGTTTTACACCCAATTACTGTGCAACAAATTACCCCCGCAGACAGGCACTGACAGGAAAGCTGATCCTGGAAAAGCTGGTCCTAAGTGGAAAACGAAGAATTCAGAGTAGAATTCCCAGGAAATGTGGTGTGCAAAAACATCAACTCGATATTGCATTGCACATTTGCATTTTCAGGCATTTAATTACTAGCTAGGGCATCTTCTAACTATAACTTCAAGAAAGCAGTAATCATTTAACTGCGACTTAAATTTCACGCTTGTCTTAATTGCTGATGTATACCATCATTCTTGTCCCCAGTATAGCCCTGCATAAATCGCCCACCACACTGAAAAGAATCATAAAAGTCCTGCGTTCAGCAATAACAAAAATAGCCGTTTACCAGCTTCCCCACATGTGCTGCCCAACAGAATCATATTTCTTGACCTGTGGTTGAGTTTTGCACTCAATAAAAATAGCCCTGAAGTGTTTTTGAGGAATATGGACAGGTTGACATACAGTAGCATATTCAAGACTTGGTTCCTAACCAGAGGAGATCGTGTTCATGGTTTGTGGAGGACCAGGGGAGTTTAAATAAATAAGTAGTGGGCGGTGAAGACTGAAGGTGGCTTGTTTGGGCCTCTGATTGCTGGGATGCTGTAAGGGGCCGTTTGAAACACCTTTATAGCTTTGTGGTAGTAAAAGACAGCCAAGTACTTCAAGCTTGCAGGTTTGGAAGTAATACATCTTATTACTTGGATGTATTTCTGAACAGGGTACTGATATTTTATTGCTGTTGTTCCAATACATGCACGCATGCTTGCAGTTCATTCAGCTATGCTATGTGTGTTTTGGATTGCAGATGAAATGGCAAGTCATGCAAACACTTCCTGGTTTACAAATGACAGATAAAAATGAAAAAAACATTTAAAAAAATGAAAAAAAATTATGATTCCAAATCTAATGATTTTATAATACATTTTGGAATATATATTTGGAAAAGTTTGATAAATTCTGTTATTTTTAAGAATAAATCAATACTGAAATATTTTTTAGAACAGTTTATTTTATTATTAAAAAAAAAAATTCCTTCAAGAGTCTAAAGAATTATTTCAAAAAATCTCAGGTCATATGAATCATTTGCTCGAGAATCAAAGTCTTGTGATTATTAGCTACTAGTATTAGTGCGCTGTGTGTTTTTGATTTGCTAAAAAGAACTGACACGTTACATTAATTCGAGAATCTAAAGGGAATCTTTTCAAAAGTTCTCAGTTCATATGAATCGTTTGCTCAGGAATCAAAGTTTTGTGATTCATTCGAGTAATGTTTTAAGTCTTGCGATTAATACTAGTATTAGTACGCTGTATGTTTTTGATTTACTAAAAAGAACCGACTCATTATAGTCATTCCTTCGGGAATCTAATTGGTCACATTCGTTTGTTTGGGTTTCCCTAAAAGAGAATCCTTTCAAAAGATCTCATATGAATCATTTGCTTGGGAACTTTTTTTCACTAAAAAGAATCGGCTCAGAATTATTTGTTCAGAAGTCGGAAATCACTAAAATGGTTCATAAGAGTAATTCCTTCAGGAATCACACTGATACAAATGTGTGTTTCACATGTAGATTCGTTGAATCTGCGTCAGAGTATTTTAGTTAATGTTAATGGGACAAACATTATTTCCGTTATTTAAAAAGGTACCACTTCAACTCAAATGCATAAGTTGCAACTACATGCAAACCCAGTTCATTCACCCACTAAATGGGCTCCTTATTTGTCAATTCCAGTTTATTAATTTTCTCTGTATAACACACATGTTCCACAGACATTTATTTGGTGAGACATTAAATCTGTTCATTCTTTTATTACCTGCCATATATCTCAGTCAGAGTGAAGCTTGTGTGAAGTCATTATGTAATAGAAACCAGCAAGTGAAGCCCTAGTGCTAAAAACGATAAAAGGTCACTGTCTCAGAAAAAAGTGAAAGCCACAGGCGAGAACCAAATGAAAACACATTTGTATCATCTTCAAACAGCCACAATAGGGTGACATCATAGTTGTGAGGAACTGGTCTGTGATTTATGGGGAGATTGGGCTTTGTTGTAGAGCTGCACATTTCTCACTCAAGATCTGTGTCCCATTAAGCTTGAGAGAGAGAGAGACGTTTAAGAAGAAGAAAATATATCAGAAAGACAAAATCAGCATTAAATTACCTGTGGAGGAGATAGACAATTTACTTTCTGGAGAACCGTCCCTCCCACTCCTACTGATCTTCCCGCTCTAGTGGAGACAGATCTTCTGTCATTATCTGCTGCTGAACCTCAGAAGATGAAAGCAGAGTTTAAAAAAACACACGATTTCAGACACTATATAATTCTTAGGAAAGGTACATGTTTGCTCCCTATATAACATGTTTTAATTCCACCATTGGGCGTATCCTGATTTATAGCGTTGCTATTGTGTTTCAGATTGTTTTTCTTTTTGTCATTGAAGGAACAATAAGTGCTCCACTGGTGTGCTTTTACTGTAGTTGTTTATAGTAACATTTTACATTCATTACATTAGTTAAGATGTACTAACAATGAACAATACTTCCTCAGCATTTATCAGTCTTAGATGATATTGATTTTTATATTTGTTAAAATATATTTTTTTAAATCAAATGTTGTCTGTCAACATTTGTTAATGCACTGTCAACTATAGCATGAACTTACAATGAGCAGTTGTATTTTTTATTAACTAACATATAATAGGCCTAGTTCACGCCTCATTTTGTTTTTTTGTGATCATATATTCCCTAACCCTAACAATGTTCAAGAAACATCTGGAAAATCTCTTTTGTGAGGGATAGTTCACCCAAAAAGGAAAATTAGCCCATGATTTACTCACCCTCAAGTCATCCTATAGTGTATATGACAATCTGAGTTATATTAAAAAATGTCCTGGCTCTTCCATGCTTTATAATGGCAGTGAATGGCTTTATATATTTTGATTATTATATGAAGTGCATTCATCCATGATAAAAGTGTTCCACACTTAGAAGTGCTGCCTTCTGAAGCGAAGCAAGAAGCTTTCGTGTAAGAAAAATATCCATATTTAAAACTTTATTGACTAAAATAACTAGCTCCCGGCAGACGGCCTACGCAAGTCGACTTGCGGCAAAAAAATAACACTTCACAATGTATGACGTAGGATGTAGGAGTAGCGTAAGCTTTGATGCCTCTCGCGGTTCAAACAAACAGGGCTGGGCAACAAACTCAAGCTCCACCGACATTTCTCTTTAAAAATTGTCGTTTTAGACTTCTAATTCGTGACTGGTGTTTTGTTTTGCTCTATCCTCTGCGCTTCCGCGTTCGTCATTACGTTGGTATAATCAAGGTCAAGGGTTAGTCTTTCGCCGTAAAACGATGCGCACGGCTGTCTGCCGGAAGCTAGTTATTTTAGTCGATAAAGTTTTATAAAGCTTGGAAGAGCCAGGACATTTTTTAATATAACTCAGATTATATTCGTCTGAAAGTAGAATGTCATATACATCTAGGGTGACTTGAGGGTGAGTAAATCATGGGCTAATTTTCATTGAATCCCTCCCTGTTGTACCTTATACTATTCTGAACGATGTCTGAAACTTCGTATTAGTACTTCTCGTGTTTATTGCCTCCTTAAGATGATGCGCTTCTTGTAAGCCCTCATTTGTAAGTCACATTGTCTGCCGAATGAGAACATGTTGTTGTTACACATTCTGCTGATTTTTGTTACAAGGATAATATTTTCAGCTGGCTAACATAGATGAGATTTTTTCGAATTTGCAAAAAGAGACTCAGAATGAGCTTAACAAGAACTTAACATTTAAAAATATTTCTAGCAAATATAAAATACATTGTAAATAAATGAAAGAATTCTGCTTAGTTGGAGGAACCTAAGTCATATATCATAGAGACTATGATGGTACTTTTGACTTAGGCTGGTAAGCAACCACATAGCAACCAACCAGAGTACCCTAGCAACCAGCTAGTGTGCTGGAAAACTTCACCTTGTTTCATTCCACAAGCATTAGTCGGCTATAGGGTTATATTTGTTTGAGACCTGGCTTTCCTACTGTTGTTTTTGGCCTCCTCCAGGGAGTGAAAATGTGTGTATGCAGGTGTGACCATATTTGTTAGGACCCACAGGAACTATAATAACCATGTGTTATTTTATCTCTTCTCAGACACCTGTACTGGATTCTGAGTGTAATCCTGAGCCATGAGCTGGCACTTCAAAGATTCAACTTACAGACTGGAGGCATTTGTGTGTAGGCTATAGCCTATTATATTTACAGTTGTAATTGAAATTATTCAACCAATTGGAAATCAGGTTTATTGGCAAAGAGGTAAGATCACACTTCTTTTGCTCTGGCAGGGAGAGAACTTTATTGAGTTGATGTTGAATAAGTATCATCAGTCTTGTGTGTGACTAAAGATATTTAGTGTGTTAAACTTTCCCCCCGGTCTACTGGAAAGATATGTGGGGTGAAGTCAACTGAGACAGAGAAATATGAATTTGAAGAAACATGCCCATATTTATATAGCACTTTATCTGTCATAGGCCTGAAAATGTTTTTCTTCACAGTCATGGGTCAGATAAATTCTGCTTCAGATGTTTGCAGATGTGTGAGGTGGGGTTGTGTTAGATGTAAAATGAGGGCATTATTTCAAAGAGAAATGAAACCTCTGTGATTCTAAGAGAAAAAAACAAAACAAAACAAAACAAAACAAAACCACACAAAAGGGTGAGAGAATTTAGACGTAGACTACCTTTATTATTCCCTGAGGGGAAATTAAGGTGTTACAGCAACCAACAGAAAATCAAGACAACACGCATGACAAAAATAGACAATCAATCAATCAATCATCTGAATCTGAATATCTATCAATTACAAAATACCATACAACGACCTACTTAACATAACAAATTCAAAAGCACCTCTAATTCCCTTACCCACATACACACTCAATACTCTCACATTACATATCGTACCAAACAATGCCACTCAACCCCTAGTCCAAGCAAAACTTTCACTATATTATTTAAAATAAGTTATTACGGTAATATAGACTAAAATATTAAAATAGTAAATATACTACATAAACAACTTCCATTCATGCATCTATGTAAGTACATATACACAAATACACATACAATACATATCCCTATGCGTACGTACGTACATACCTAAATATACCCATATACAGTGGGGAGAACAAGTATTTGATACACTGCCGATTTTGCAGTTTTTCCCACTTACAAAGCATGTAGAAGTCTGTAATTTTTATCATAGGTACTCTTCAACCTTCAGTGAGTGACGGAATTTAAAACAAAAATCCAGAAAATCACATTGTATGATTTTTAAGTAATTAATTTGCATTTTATTGCATGACAAGTATTTGATACATCAGAAAAGCAGAACTTAATATTTGGTACAGAAACCTTTGTTTGCAATTATAGACATCATACGTTTCCTGTAGTTCTTGATCAGGTTTGCACACACTGCAGCAGGGATTTTGGCCCACTCCTCCATACAGACCTTCTCCAGATCCTTCAGGTTTCGGGGCTGTCGCTGCGCAATACAGACTTTCAGCAACCTCCAAAGATTTTCTATTGGGTTCAGATCTGGAGACTGGCTAGGCCACTCCAGGACCTTGAGATGCTTCTTACGGAGCCACTCTTTAGTGGCCCTGGCTGTGTGTTTCGGGTCATTGTCATGCTGGAAGACTCAGCCACGACCCATCTTCAATGCTCTTACTGAGGGAAGGAGGTTGTTGGCCAATATCTCACGATACATGGCCCCATCCATCCTCCCCTCAATACGGTGCAGTAGTCCTGTCCCCTTGCAGAAAAGCATCCCCAAAGAATGATGTTTCCACCTCCATGCTTCACGGTTGGGATGGTGTTCTTGGGGTTGTACTCATCCTCCTTCTTCCTCCAAACACGGCGAGTGGAGTTTAGACCAAAAAGCTCTATTTTTGTCTCATCAGACCACATGACCTTCACCCATTCCTTCTCTGGATCATCCAGATGGTCATTGGCAAACTTCAGACGGGCCTAGGGCTGGGTATCGATTCAGATGTTACAATTCGATTCGATTTCGATTCGCAAGCTCTAATTCGATTCGATTTCGATTCTCGATTCGATTTTTCCAATTTCGATTCTAAATTAATTTCGATTCGACTCACTCAATGAATATTAAATACAAATCCTATATTTATTAAAAAAAGAAAAAGAAAAGAAAAAAAAGTGAACAAGTTTTCAACTGTTTAATTAATAAAAAGAAATTAAGAGCTACAAACCTGTATATTAAACTCTTTTTATTTTAGGTACACTTGGGTACATTAAAACAGAACCCAACTCTATATTTCAAATGCATACAATGAATAGACAGGATTTTGATGCAAGATGAAAAATTGATGCTGAAAATTGGACAAGTCAGAACAGTCGCATGTCTTGATCAAACAGGTTAACAATCCTCACATAAACCCACATATAAAAACGTTGCATATAATATAATATGTGCCCTTCCTGTCTAACAGCTAGGCCATACAGAAATTGAATAAAATTATCAAACAGTCTGTGTTGCATTAATTATTAATTATATATTGACTAATCAAAGTTACAAAAGTTCTTTATTCAAGAGCAGTGAGTGTTTTTCTCTGTTCTCTTTGTTCTTTGATTAACTTAAATGACAGAGATAATTAGTGGCTACAGTGTACTGTCCCTTTAAGACCAGCCGCTGTTGACAGAGACGCGGAACTCACACGCGGACTCATTCTCTCACGAGGCACAACTCTTCACGTTCGTCATAAGACTGCTCTTATGTTATAAAGATACTCGACAAAAATACATTTTGGCATAATTGTGTGTGTTCTTCGTTCAAGCGCGAAAGATAATTCTATTCTGTGCTGTCTTGTGCGCACGCACGATATCATCGCAAGTTTTTCTGTCACAGTCACGACAGCATTTTGGCAGCATTTTGGTCATATAGCCTAATTGCGTATAGGCTTGTCATAGCGATTGCGATATGATTAAACGTGCAGCACTAATTGAGGTTATTTTATGATTTAGATAAAACTACCATAAAATCTCACAGCATTAGCTATAAAATTGAGTTTGCAAGCCTATGAACAGTGGAGGAAAACTAATACATAAAGATGGAAAAAAATCGATTCTTGGCGTTTGAGAATCGATTTTGAATCGACCACATTTTAAAAAACGATTAATCGAAAAATCGATTTTTTTGCCCAGCCCTAGCCTGGACATGCGATGGCTTGAGCAGGGGGACCTTGCGTGCGGTGCATGATTTTAATCCATGACGACGTAGTGTGTTACTAATGGTTTTCTTTGAGACTGTTGTCCCAGCTCTCTTCAGGTCATTGACCAGGTCCTGCCGTGTAGTTCTGGGCTGATCCCTCACCTTCCTCATGATCATTGATGCCCCACGAGGTGAGATCTTGCATGGTGCCCCAGACCGAGGGAGATTGACCGTCATCTTGAACTTCTTCCATTTTCTAATAATTGTGCCAACAGTTGTTGCCTTCTCACCAAGCTGCTTGCCTATTGTCCTGTAGCCCATCCCAGCCTTGTGCAGGTCTACAATTTTATCCCTGATGTCCTTACACAGCTCTCTGGTCTTGGCCATTGTGGAGAGGTTGGAGTCTGTTTGATTGAGTGTGTGGACAGGTGTCTTTTATACAGGTAACGAGTTCAAACAGGTGCAGTTAATACAGGGAATGAGTGGAGAACAGGAGGGCTTCTTAAAGAAAAACTAACAGGTCTGTGAGAGCCGGAATTCTTACTGGTTGGTAGGTGATCAAATACTTATGCAAATTAATTATTTAAAAATCATACAATCTGATTTTATGGATTTGTGTTTAAGATTCCGTCTCTCACAGTTGAAGTGTACCTATGATAAAAATTACAGACCTCTACATGCTTTGTAAGTAGGAAAACCTTTAAAATCGGCAGTGTATCAAATACTTGTTCTCCCCACTGTATACCTGTACATGCACACAAATACACACTTCTATCCATATAAATGCATGTACAAATACATACCCTCACTATTCTGCACATACTTCAAATCAGGGTGTGGTTGTACAGCCTAATCGCAGCAGGAATAAAAGACCTAAAATATGTCTCCTTCTTAAGATGAGGAGGAATCAACCTCCTAATGAATGTACTCTCATGTGCATCAATGATACCATTTAAAGGGTGAGCAGTTTCACACAAAATGACAGAGAGTTTGGCCTGGATTCTCCTCTCCATCACCACCTCCAGCAGGTGGTGGTGGTGGTGGTCTGTGTAGTCCCCAACACAGAGTTGTCTTTATTTATCAGTTTATTCAGTCTGTTTGCATCGCTGATCCTGATTCCACTTCCTCAGCATAAACAGCATAGAAAAGTACTGTCGCCACAACAGACTCATAAAAGGAACGGAGCATTTCTCCCTGAACTCCAAAAGATCTCAGTCTCCTCAAGAAATAGAGACGAGACTGTCCTTTTTTGTATGTCATCTCAATATTAGTGGCCCAGCTCAATTTATCGTCCAAGTGCACTCCCAGATATTTATAGGAAGTGACTGTCTGAATCTCTTCACCATTAATTCTGATGGGAGACACTGCATGTTTAGATCTCCTAAAATCAATCACCATCTCCTTAGTTTTGTTTGTGTTAAGCTGAAGATTGTTCTGCTCACACCAGTCCACAAAACTTTCCACCAGGCTCCTATACTCCTCTTCCTTTCCTTCACATACATCCCATGACCACAGAATCGTCTGAAAATTTCTGGAGATGACATGCCCCAGTATCACACTTAAAGTTAGAGGTGTAAACAGTAAAAAGGAAAGGTGCCAAAACAGTCCCCTGTGGGGCACACCCACATTACTAACAGTCAGTTTTGACCTACGGTTTTGTAGGCACACATGTGGTCTTTCTGTCAGAGAGTCCATGATCCATGTTACAGTGGGGACGTCCACGTGAGCTGAAATTAGCTTATCTCGGAGTAAGCCTGGCTGGATGGAATTTGTCCAGATGTGAATAAGCCCTATGAAGGAGATAGATGAAGGCGTCCTCCACTCCCATATGAGACCGATATGCAAACTGCAGCAGATCCATTGTACTTCCAACCATAGATCTTATAAGGAAGAACTATCCTCTCTAATGTCTTCATCAGGTGTGATGTCAGTGCCACCGGTCTAAAATCATTGAGGTCCTTAGATCCCCTTTTTGGGCACTGGCACCAGACAAGATGTCTTTCAGAGAACAGGTACCTCCATAATTTTCAAACTCACATTAAACATTGTCGTCGAGTATCGTCGAGAGAATTGTTCGCTGTATTTCAATAGTTTTCCTCTGTGAACATGCACTAATGGATGTCTGCTGTATTTCGTTGCTTTTCGTTGGAGTTTCAGATTTAAAAACGTCTATAGATATAGAGGCTACACCAAGGGGCAACATTCTGATCTGAAAAATGAAGCCTACCCGGAAGTGCGAAAAACTGCAATACATCGAAAATCCGCTAGGGGAAGGTCCCAAAAGGGAGCAAATGTCCATAGCCCCCATGTTAAAATGTCCGTTTTCACAGCATAAAATCATGTTTTTACAGGTTGGTCCCATGGACTTTTATTGGATTTTTCGATAGGTTCCGAGTGCCTGGCAACGGCGAGGGTAGTGAATTTTTTTCTAACTCGTTAGTTTAGATAGTATTTAGATATAAAATGTATGACAATAAGGGCGTGGTTAACTTTGATTGACAGCTTGATTGACAGCTGAAAGGCAGAATGACAACATAAGAAGCGCCATTTTTTAATACAGTTGACATATAATACTACTGTTTCTGTATCATGAAATGTAGTTTTAAGAGTTTTTCAGGCGAGAATGTAGTTGTTTAAAGCTCAAATCTGTGGTTTATTTATAAAGATTTATGAAAATTGTATCCAGTTGTGAGATCCAGCGATGACCGGGCGCTCGGCGCGATGTACCCCGCCTGGAGCAGCCTTTCATCGGCTAGACGTTTTGAGGTTTGCCGCTGACTCTGGCGTCTCTGTAGTGGTTAAACATGAGATATAATTCGTCTTGTCTATATCTAACGGGCGATTTTTGGTCTCGTGGGCAATCGTTTTGGCTGAGGGGAAGTTTCATAACTTTATAAGCTATATTTAACTTGTACCGTTGTATGGTTAGACTAGATCGAGCGCATGACTTTTTATGTTTGACTGAATTGTTTGCTTTATTTGTATAGCTTATTGTAACTTTACCTTTTACTTATACTTTTATAATAGCTAATATTGATAAAACTGAAATTTAACAAAAAGAGACTGGGTTGAGTTTTGTCATTTTAAATTTTAATACAACGAAGATGATCTGTAATGTTGTTTACTGCAACATCTGTTGTTTAATACAAATGCACATATTGCCTGGACCATATTAAAATGTTTAATATTTTTATATTATATTTAAAACGAAAAGAGGCAGGTTTGTGTTTTATATTTCGTTTTGTTATAAATAGGCAAACGTTATGTGCAGTGAATATAATCAATACGCGTTGCCTGAACCACATTTGTGTGGCTATAATGTTTAAGATTTCTTTAAATGAAAACGAAAAGAGTTAGTATGGTGTTTTATAACATATTTCGTTGCCTAAAATATACACAGAGATAACCGGAGTAGCAGAGCGAGCTGAGTGACGCGCGCTGCGTCAGAAGGTGGGCGGGGTTAGGGTTTCCCAAGATTTTCCAAGATGGCGCCGCCCATACCCCCCATAAACGGCTTCAAACCCGTTCTTCAGAAAGTCTATGGGTGACGTCACAGACGCTTTGTCCATATTTTTTACAGTCTATGGGCTACACTCGTTCTGCGGTACCGTTGCTCTCACGAAACAGATAGACTATAATATGCTTATGTACGGTCAGATGAAATCCTGCAGGTGTCGGTGCTTTCTCCGTCCATCCAATAAATGCACATCCATGAATGAGTGTGGATTTCTAGCGTATTTACTTGAACTTCATAGGTAATATATATATGGTTTGACCCATTTGTGAGGCGGCCAAAATCAGAATTTAAAATGGACTGAATAAAGCTCTCTACGAACTTGACGAGCGATGCCGAGCTGACGGACCATAGACTGTAAAAAGAGAGACTGACTGACATGTATGCACATAAATCACTGTCACACACACACTCTCAGAGTAATATTGTAAGTTACTGCATAATATATTTTCAACTAGCAGAATAGTACATAATCACGATACACAGTCTCACTTCTATGTCTTTTAACTATTATAATATTTCTAAGGGCAAAAACAGGAACTTTTAATTGGCTTTACATCATCAACTGTCACTTTAGCACGAGGCCCCTTTGCAGACTTGGTACTGTCAGTAGCATATAGCATTAGCTCCCAAGCCTGAGCTAACTCGATCACGTCGAGCTAGGTGGGCGTGGTTTCAGATAGCCAGGCTCCTCAGCTCCACCAACGCCCCGCATCTGTTATCCGGGAGTGACGCGCGGTGACGGGAGGCCAAGATGGCGACGGCCGGCTCTGCCCACTTTAGGCTTCAAAAATGCTCTTCAGAAACCTACGGGTGACGTCACGGACACTACGTCCATACTTTTTTACAGTCTATGGTCCTAACCAGAAGCGATGCGATAAATAATTTGTCTGTCCACACTAGACGCGACTGCAAGATGCGTCAAAATCAATAAAAGCCCACAGCCAATCAGAACAGCTTGTGGGACGGAGTGCAAGTGCACAGCACCAGAGAGTAATCTTGACGGCACTCGCAAGAAAATGGATGAATAGGCTACATAATCAAATTCACAAATTTTACACCATTTAAACATTATTAAAAATACATAGGCTACTGAGTTACTAAAACAATCTTTGCAATCTTTGTCAAACTATCTTTGTCAAACAATCTTTGTCAAATTCACAAATTTTACACCATTTAAACATTATTAAAAATACATAGGCTACTGAGTTACTAAAACAATCTTTGTCAAAGAATACACTTGTTTGTTCAGTTTGAACGTTCTTGTTTCCATTTGTTTAATTTCTAGAACTGAGGTGAATTATCCATTGTTGCTTTTACAGCTACAAAGCTGGGAGCACTAAATGATATTCAAAGTCACATTGCATGCTTTTAACATTAAATAAAGCACATAGACATGTCGCCGTCGCGGCTGGTTAGGACAAAAACTCTGATTAACATGGAAAAGATACCTTTTATCGAGTGTAGTTAGGAGTGCGAGTGTAGTTAGGACACGGTGTACACTGAACCAGAACTGGGAGAACTGAAGATTTAAATACACAAGAGAGACCAATCAACAGAACTGGGAATATGTGTGTTACTAAATTAACAATGGAAACTAAACACTGATGGGCAGGCAGACGGAAAAAAAAATAGAACACAAACAAACTGAACATACACCTGACAGGTGGATATTTTCCATTGACTTTTGTTGTTAGAAAAAAAGATGATGATATTCTCCTCCCATTAATCCTCATTATAGACATTATTTATCATGATGGATGAAAATAATGGATGAAATGGATGAAATTTTGATGGATGGATGAAAATTTCCACTGCAACCATTCAAGTAACTGTCCCTGTTTTTCCCCAAGTCAATAATGACACAACTCGGATTTAAGAATAATTGAAAAAAATGTATAAGTCTGAAAAGATATGCATCCCCTTTGGCTCCTGAAGTTAAAACCATCCTGCAGCAAACTGGTATTCTACGACTTAGATCTCGCCCAAGGGGTAAGAAAGCTGGGAAAAATTACATTCGCTCAATATGTACAATTGTTGGAAATCGTCCTTCTTTCTGTGGGACAACAGTGGATGTTAAGAGTAAGCTGACTGAGCTAAGTCTGTTTACTTTTGACTGTTGCTACCATCCTAAGAACCTCATTCGCATTAGAACAAACCAACATAAATCAATGCCAAGTTGCCAACAATGCCCGGTTTTCTACTTTCCAATGTGCAGTCAGTCGTCTTCCTCAAGGAGTGAAGTTGTATTATTGCTGCTGTGCTGTATTTTCCCCCGCATTCTTCAGCAACGGCCCAACCTGACATACTAATCACTCAGTACCTGGATCGTTGCCTTAGAAATATTGAATGCAACTACCAGCAGGCCGCAATCGTCATACTCGGTGACGCAAATAAGCACAAGTCTGAAACCATCTACAGCAGACATGGTCTGAAACAGATAGTGGCTGGAGCAACAAGTAAGACCAGCCAATTAGACTCAATCTTTACTAGCATTTCCTCCATGTATGAGTCACCAGAGCATTTTCCTCCTGTTGGCTCCTCTGACCATGAGATTATCCTGCTAAACCCTGGAAATTGGCCTACCAAGCCTATCAAGCACTTTTTTTTTTTGAAAACGTACCCCTGAAACAAATAGGCCTTCTCGTGAATACTACTGATTTTTTTCACATTCATGAGGCTACGGACCCTGAGGCTAAGGTTAGTGCCTTCACTTCCACGATCAAGTATATCTTGGACAAATCAATTCCATTTAAGAAAGTTTCTATCACAAATAATGATAAACATTGGATGACCATACAAATTAAGGATCTGATAAAAGACAGAGACAGACAGCGTGCTTTTTGTTCTGGCAATAAGACATCTTACAGTAAACTAAAAACAATTATTGCCCAAAAAAATTAAGAATGCAAAGAAACAATATTATAAGCATGAGGTCGAGGAACTGCAAAGCACTAAGCATAAACAATGGTTTAAGTCTGTGAAGGCATTAATGGGGATGGAAGGAGATAAGAGTGATGTGGTGTCTCAGGATCATAACATCATGCAATATGAGTGTGACGACTTGGCAAAGCACTTTGCTTCTGTGTGGGATTATGCGAGTCACATTTCACCATCTGAGGAAGAGGTTACCTGCAAGTTATCCAGTTGTAGTATACCTTTTTTGAGTACTGGAAAAGTTAAGGTTAGACTCCGTAAAGTGAAGGCAGCAAAGGCTTCTGGTCCTGATGGCATTCCTCCTGGGATGTTAAAGACCTTTCATGAGGAGCTGGCACTGGTACTATGTGATATCTTTAACACGTGCATGCAAAATAATATTGTGAAGGCTGTTCCTAAAAAACAAAGCCCAGTTTTCCAGCAGATTATCGGCCGATTTCCTTACTTAGCTGTGTTGGAAAAGTGTATGAAGGAATCCTCAGAGATGCCATTCTGGAGGATACAGTAGCTAAAATTCAACCATCACAACATGGCTTCATGGTGAACAGATCACCTGACACTGCACTGATTCAAATTTTGCAATACTGGCATGAAACACTCAACAGCAATCCTAAATTGGACATCCATGCTGTTTTTGTTGATTTTACTCGAGCTTTTTAACAATTGATCATTGTCAACTGCTTTATGCTTTAGCTGACATGAATGTCAGACGACCGCTTTGGCTCAGTGTAAGGAGCTATCTGAGTTACAGAGAGCAAAAGGTGAAGTGGGGATCCTGTGTGTCTAACTTTTATCCAATTTCAGTTGGTGTTCCTCAGGGTTAACTTCTATCCCCTCTGCTTTTTGTCATCTCCATAAACAGCTTGGGTTCTCGTCTGCCTCCTTCAGTAATTCCGGTGAAATATGCAGATGATTTAACAGTCACTGAACTTTTAATGGGATCCTTACCAGGGTTAACTCAGAAGGCCTTGGATTCAGTGTCGGAATGGGGACAGGAATTTTCATTGGCAATGAATGGAGGTAAGACAGTGGACATTGTCATAAGCGCCAGGCAAGACGAAAACATTCCCTGCCCTTCCTCTTCTGTAATATCGAACATGTAATTAGCTCCCACCTTTAAACTAGCCTGGTAATACCAGACTCTGCTACTTCACTTTGCTTCGTATACAGAGTCTGGAAGGGCATAATAGAGAAGTGTTTTCTCTCTCGCGGGGGGGCGCTTGTCTGAAGTTTAAAATCATTGGTTACCCGTAAGCCAATCACATAACGTTTGGTTATGGCGTGTGTTATGCGCATGCTCAGCCGCATCTAACTTCCACTGTAAACGCATGTATGATGCAAAAACTAAACCATCGAGCGAAATACCGGAGTGAACATGGCTGTGAATGACTTTTGGAGATTATGTGAAGTAAATCTACGCATCCACGGTACAATCAGCGTCTACGTCACGGCTCTCAGCCCGCCCTCTGTTCGTTGATTGGCCCGGCTGTTTTCAGGCCGGTGGAAAACTGAAAGATAGGCTGCTATCTCAGACTGACTACAGGAGCGAAATGAAATTAGCGGAAGTAGGAAGTCTGACGTAGTCAGGCTACCTTTAAACTGCTTTGACTTCAAATTTCTTCTGATCTGTCGTGGGAAGCCCACATTAAGTACATGATTTCGAAGGTGCGTCCTAGAATCCACTATCTCTGTGTTGCTAAAAACGCAGGTCTCCCTTGTGATGTTCTAATGAAAGTATATTTGACATTTATACAACCAGTTCTTGAGTACGCTAGCCCAGTATGGGGTGGACTAAAGCATGGGCGGCACTAGGGAGGGGCTAGCAGGTGCTTCAGCACCCCCAAGAAAGACCTAAGCAACCTGATAGCACCCCCAAAAATAATTTCTGGAAGCAATTATTCAGGCTGTATTCTGTGGAAGCCCTGAACCGCATTTTGAAGAAAAAAAAGAAAAATTATCTTAATATGTTATTTCGACATAATATCTTGTTATTTCGACATAATAACTCGTTATTTCGACATAATAAGGGGACATTCTAATCTGCATTAAGCCACATTAAGCGTTCTTATAATGGTTTTCTATGAGAGGAAAATGCTTAACGTGTAAACATTGCGTTCATATTCTGGGCTCATCTGATTTTTTTTTTTGCACATAGCATAGCCTACTTTGTTATGATTTTAGTATCATAATGATTCATAAATGCACGTACAATTATCCGTGAACTTGATTTGAACAAATGGATTTCAACTTGTGTGTGCAAAATTCAGAATTAATTGAATGTGCAGCAATTTGTACAAATAGACCAATTGCCTCGATTTAATAAATAAGAAGGCAATAGCAGGCAATATAATCATGACATGGTGACCGCGTGGTCACATGCAGTGCACGTTAACTGGAGCGCATCTCATCCTAACTTAACCGAAACTCATATGCCTCACAGACATGAGAAATACATCAAATACACAAAGCTTGAAATGTCTTTAAACGAAATAATTCAAAACAAAAAGATATAGGCTACTCTCTGATTATGTAATCCATTATGTGCATTTCTCTCTATAGGCGCGTTCACTACGAATATGGCGATCGTCAACTTCATCTTTACAGCCGACACTGACACAGAAAACACTAGTTTATTAATAAAAATCAATGCACGCGTCACCGGATTTACAAATGCACATCTTGCTTGTTGCACACACACACATATTATGTCGAAATAACAAGATAGTATGTTGAAATAACATTATTATTAATAATAAATCTTTTAGAATATTTGATTGAATGCTGAATGTTGTGCTTGTTCAATTTAATAAAATTAAAACTTTAATTGTGATCATTAGAATAATTGAATATTAAATATTTAGTGGCCAAGTTTTGCTCATTTATATATATATATATATATATATATATATATATATATGTATATATATGTATATATATATATTGCATATAATTGCGCAGCTCCCCCTGTCAATGATCTAGCACCCCCTCAGCACATGCGTTAAAAATTCTCTGGCAACGCCCCTGGACTAAAGGTCTCTCTGATGAGTTAGAGAGGGTCCAAAAACGTTGCTGTCGGATAATAGGTGTTCCAACTTCTACTCTCCCATCACTGAGTGAGAGGCGCAACGAGGCCACTATACGTACTTTTACTAAATGACTCAAGGACAGTTCATCACCACTGCATTGTTTCCTGTCTGTGGCTCCATCACCTACTTATCTACTACGGCAGTGTAGGGAATTTGTTGTGCCCAGGAGTAAATCAAAAATACATGAACTTTCTTTTATTCCATGTGCTCTTTAATTGTTTTATAAATAACTTACAGGTTTTATTGTATGAAGCCTGATGTATTTCAGGTTTTTCTGTTTATCTGTTTTACTCCACCTATTTTATTTATTTATTTTTTATTAGGTACATAAGGTTGTCTTGAGTATGTGTTGTGTTTGATACATTTCAGGGTCTTGTTCTTCAGTATCCTGCCTTGTCAAACTCTAAATAAAAATAAATAAAATAAAATAAACTTATGTTTACCATTTGCTGAATGCTGTCAGTTCAATTCAGTGAAATTTGTAAAAGGATTTGATGTTCTCTCAGTCCCTCCTTCCTTTCTTTATCCCAAGGAAGTGACAAAGCTGCCATCTACTGGTCAGTATGAGTTTAGCATTATAGTATTTACAATGAATAATTAGAGATGTTCTTAAAGTATTTGGAAATGTAAGCCCCCCTTAAAAGTGTATAATTTCATTAAAAAAATCAAAGAAATTTAGCTATTTATTATTATGTTTTTTTAAAAACAATTTTGCATAATGGCTCTAAATGTTCATCACATTAACTATGATCATGTTCCACATTTGAAAAAATGAATAAAGTGTCCAAATACTTTTTTGTCTTAACTTTGAACAGTATAACAGTTGTTAAATCATTAAACAAAAAAAACATTTTGACTTTAAGATTGTTTATATATATATATACAGTATATCCAGGTTGCCTTAAGTATCCAAATACATTTTGGAGCCACTGTATAAATGTCCCTGCTGTAGCCGAAATACTCTTTATAAGCATGAGTCTCTAAATACTCCTTTAGAAAGATAAGATTGTTCTGCTACTAATTATGGAATTAATTACATGGGCATTTTTGGGATCTGAATATGTCAGCAATTGGGATATAAATATGTATTACTAAAATTAACATTGTAACATTGTAACAATAATCAGCTATGCATCATAATAACATTTAAAATTATTTCTGTTATTGTTTACAAATTAATGTTTTGTTTTTCCCATTGAGACCAAGGGGTAAAAGCTATTTTCTAACACTAGATGGCAGTGTCTGATAGCCATTAAGAAGTGTCATATCCTCTCACTCACTCAGCTCTGATGCTGCTGGATCCCATGTCTTCATAAACTAAACATGCATCAGTTCACACATCATAACATTTTAACCCAGGCTAGTTGATGACCACTCCAGCGCTCCTCCAGAGGATACTGTGCTCAGTGAGTCAATAACTGTGCGGTATTAAATATTTGGCTCGGCTGATCAAATTTTATTGAGCTATTTCAATTTGGCAGACACTGCACAGGGCAAACACTCGGTCCGTAGAGGGAAGTAAGCAGCCTGCTTATGAGAATACAAGTGCACAGGCCATATTTTAGAGACCTACATGCTTGAGAGTCAAATATCATCCAGGGCATCCTTACAGCTTTTATGGATTTGAAGGGGTTTTCTTACATTAAAAACTTGTTAAATAACAAGAAAACCATGAGATTAATTGTTTCTTATAGGTTTATGGTAAATTTGAATCTTTGCAAATATGGAATGCGAAGAATTGTGGGAACATATCTGATGATGCTCATAAAGTCTTCTTTCCAACTCTCTTCAATCTCACTTTTAAATTATTTTAGAGAAAGACAGATTCATTGATGCATGCCATGTTAGAATAGAATAGAATTAGAATTCAACTTTATTGTCATTGCACGTCACAAGTACAAGCAACGAAATGCAGTTTGCATCCATCCAGAAGTGCTTTAGCAAGAATATAGATATATTACAAAATATTGATATATTAGATATGTTACAATGTACACGGTATGAAGGAATGTTATGAGTGCTATAACTATAAGTATATACAGGCTATAACTGTAGTAAGTGTACAAGCTATGTACAGGCTATGAACAGGTTATACGTATGGATATAAATAAAAGACTATAACAGACTATAAATATACAATATGCAAGTATTAATAACAGCTGTAGAACTATAATTATTGTATTGTATTGTACAGCATGGTTGTCTATACAGTATTTACAGTAAGATATATATGAATAATTTATACAGTAGTAATATTAAAGTGCATGTGGCTGTAAGTGGTGGTCCAGCCACTGTGTATGAGTGTGTATGAGGATACTGGGGTTTTTTGAGCAGGATTAATGTCCACAAGGCTGCTGGTCCTGATGGCATCCCTGGCCGTGTTTGACACTTTTATGGTTTATGTTAAGGTAAAAAATTACTTTTTTCCAAGTAAAGACAATACAGTCAACTGAAAACAACAGAGAAGCAAATGCTGAATATTTTATATATTAAAAACATTTATTTAAAAAATTATTTGCTAATATTAAGAATTATATTATGATAGAGATGTGACAATTATTAACAGTTCATAAAAAAATAAGTCTCACAATTATTTAGTATTACAGTGGAAAAAACATTCCAACGCTGTGCATCTGTGAAACGTTTTAAACATTTTCTTATGACAACATTACACAACTAACATAACTCTTCTCTTTAGTGACATTCATTTTCGAAGTAATGTAACTTATATTGAAGTCTGGGAAAGTCTTGCATTTGTAATTACCCCCAATGTCATCAACATTTCCCCACTGTGCTGGCACGAATTCCCAGCCATTTATTTCCTGTCCTTTTCATGCTGGAGGGAGGCTGGATTTAGGATGAAGGTCTTGGGAGTCACATGGACCAAAGTTTTTGATTGATGTCCAAAAGCCATTACTACACTTTTCTCAGGCGTGTAGACTAGAGTAGTGCTGAACTTTGATGCTGCTTCTGAATGCAGCCGGTTCGTAGATTGTTTTTGAATTGCGTTCATTTGTTCTGGTGAATTTGTCCGCTCCTTTTTTAAAAAAAATCATGTTTCAAACCTCCTCCAGCCGGTGTCAGTTAGTTTAAACTTCTCCTATTGCAACTCTAAAGACTCTTAAGAATACCATCGAAATGACTGAGGAAAGCAAAGCCGAACACAGAGCCGAAAGTGGGAAAGATTTAGAGAAACAGCTTCGTTTGAGAGTTTGTGTTTTGAACGAACTTCTGAAGACCGAACGGGATTATGTCGGGACGCTGGAGTTTCTCTCGGTAAGTGCGACCTGGTTAATTGTTTCATTAGCTAATATATTATTAGTATGTATATGTAGCCAAGATCTATCCCATCTATGCGGCGTGCCACGCGACAAAGTTGAACGCTCCCGTTATAATCAAATAAACGTAGCCTACAAGCGCGCGCATCATCGTTGAGTCCAGAACTGCGCGTGAACATTCAATGAGTTCGTGCTGAACGGTGTGATGTTAAACTAGGTTATGTAAACTTGCAGTGTATAGCCTACAGACTAACAAATTGCAATGGAAGCAATTTGCGAATTATGCAGCGATGTTCAGGTGGTCGACTCGACTAAGGTGTTTCTGGACACCGCCACAGTCTGTTAATATACAGTACAAATTACCATTTGCCTCTTCTAGCACAGTAACAGTAGGCTAAACGACATTTATTTTAAATACTTTTTAAACATAGAACTAACATTTTTTTGTTATATTGAAACGAAAGCGTGCGAGCAGAGTAGGCCTGTTGCTATGGTTATACCCATCAGTTTTAGCGTCTTTGTCTAAAGATTAAAATACTTTTATCGCTGTTGAAACATTTAAATCTCGGTTTAAACATGTATGCTTATTTGCAAAAATATATGTGCTTTAAAGGGGTTCATCATTTGGACGAGTGGTCAGACACCCAGGACACCTGTAAAATTCTAAATTCATGTTTTGTTGTCGCGTTGCTCGTTTACAGTGCAGATGAGCTGAACTGAACGCGTCTGTTTAGTGTGCTTGGACTTGGAGTGAATGCGCAGCAACAGAGGTCTTGCGGTGAACCTCAAAACCCAGAGCGTGCCATGCCTGTCAATCCCGCTGATCGATTTGGTTTGAAGCTCTAATTAAGAAGAAAAGCCCAGAGTAATTTGTCTCAATTTAATGTGTGCTTCTTGTTTTGTTTTTTTTCTGCATTGGAGAGCTTCTCTCCAGTTCCTGTTGACCCGCAGTCAATGTTTGGATTACAGAGAAAAAACTTTGTTGCTTAGAGGTTTTATTCTGTGGCTCAGGAGACTAGCTCTCAGTTGCCTTTTTTAACGTATCCATTTCGCCTCAGATGTTTCTCCTAAAATTAATATAGACACAAATGTTGACATACAATAAGCATACTGTGGACAGCATAGTTTGGATAATTTGGTCTTGGAAGAATCTGATGAGAAATGTTTTCGTGACATCTCTGAGTTTTGGCTAAGTCTTTAAGACAAGTCATTTCACTCGGCGGCCATCTTTGAAATGCCTCTCAGATTTGCAAGTGCAGCTCTTATCTCTTTGAATTGGGAAACATCAAATTCTCCAAAACTGTTCGCCAAGGTTTCGAATAAATTTTAAACATTTGACTGGACTTAAAAACACTTATTGGAACCGGAGCTTCTAAGGGCCAGTTCAAGCCGCAGTCACACTAGACTTTGAGCATGCAAAATTTCGTCGTGATATGATGTCACGCTCCGCAGCGTCTTTTTTATAAACATGAATTGAACATATAACTAATAGTAACGCACTCAAAATGTAAATAAAAAAATAAATAAAAACGGTACTACAGTATATGGTTATCCGGACCACACGATGGCCTACCCCTAACCCCGCCCCTAAACCTACCCGTCACTGGGGTTAAGACCAATCAGGGATGACTATACGGACTATACGGGACTAAAAGACACACGTGTGGTCCGGATAACCGTATAGTTCCAAAAAAACAACCTACACTCTTATTCGGCATTTAACAATAGCAGAACCCTTTTTGGTGCTAAATAGAACCCTTTTTTATAAGATTCCATAAAGAACCATGCTTTGAAAGTGCTATATAGAACCTTAATGGTGTTATAAATAACTTTTTCAACAATATTTATTTTCCTTACTATTAGTATATTATCTTCATATTATTAATATTATTTTTTATAAATTATTTCTTAATATTGTTTTGTTTTTTTGCCCTCTTTCTGCCTGGTCTTATATCTTGTTGCCTCTATTTGGGTTTACATTTTTTTTTTAAACAGCATGTTCTTGTTCATGTACTTTTATTTATTTTTTGACATGGTAGACTGTAGCAAAAATGAGTGCTTTAATAACAGATGTTAGCTAAATACATTAATAAATAACAATTGAACACAATATAGAATGAATAATAATGAAGACCAAGTTCCAGTGAAATATCTTCAAAATCCCCTATGATGTCTTTAAGTCCTTCATTATGTGTGTATTCTGAGTGGCAGTTTCTCTCTGCAGATGATGAGGTTATGATACGTGACAGCATCTGAAATACACAATTGAGTTTAGAGTTACATTGTGTCTCTTCCATTTGATCATGTAAAAATAATTATGTTCATAAAGGCCAAAATTAGCAAAAATGGACAGAATGAGCCCTTTACCATGTTAAAAAGAAAAAGTGATATAAAGTCATGGCATAGCTTTAAGTTTTTTTTTTTTTTTTTTTTTTTTTGTGACTGGGTATGTTTAGGCATAAAGTCATAATTAAAAAAAAATCTTAACAATATGGATCATAAATTCCATATCTCTGTTACTTAAGTTGTGGAGAAGAGAAGATGAGAATCCTTAACTGAACAGCTTACACTACATGTTCTGTTAAACTAAATGAAGCTTACACTACATGTTCTGTTAAACTAAAAGAGAAAAAGACATGATTGTTAGGAAATGATTGTTACAATTTTTAAAGTTAGAATTTATAGACATTTTAAGAAAGAAATCATTTACCTGTTGAAAGTATGTTGACAGTCTGCTTTGTAACTGTAGTTGTATAGCTGAGCTCCAGAAAATCGGTAATAAGGAGGCTTTGACAGTTACAGATTTGAAAAACAAAAAGGCGGGAGTAAAGAACCTAGTAGAGTAGAGTGTAGAACCTAGTGGTAGTAGAGTGTCCTCGACTTTACTGCAAAGATATAGTTTGTTTAATTCAGCCAAGAGATTATTCGATCTTCTACTGGTCACACGTCTTAACTTGATGCGAATTCGCAGCTTAGAGTTCACCAAACTTAAACTTTGGAACACAGCGAAATGCAAAACTTTTCGCATGAGTTTGCGTATCCGGTCTGACGCATTCAAATGTGTTTGAATGGAAGTTATTGGAACAAAAAGTGCAGTGTTACCTCCCCTTCACACAGAACTCGTTTTTGCTGTTAAAAATGCGAGACGCTGGGTCATTGGAACGGAAAAAAATGCAAGGTCTAGAGACACGTTTTTTAAAAGTTGAACTTAGAGACCCTGCAAAAAACCAGGACCCGAGCGCAACGGTTAAAGACGTCTGTCTAGCACGTGTTGACATTGAAAAACAATGGAAAAGTAGCGCAGTGGAATGGAAAAACGCGTTCTGTGTGAACTGCCCCTAATGGCAGCTGCAGTGACGCAATGACTTTACCAATCGGTGATTGGCTCTTATTTAGAAGGCGGGACTTATTCCGCCACATTGCGTGTTGCACTTTCTCCCATTTATAGTAAAGGCTGATTTACACTTCTGTGTCGTTTACACCTCTACGCCATAGGCTACGCGTCGGTTTTCATTTATACTTCTGCATCGTTGTCCACGTCAATGTGCAATAACACATGCTGACCGCTAGTAGGCAGTGTCCACGGGCATGTTGATGGTGCAACCCACAGTATCAAGGCAAAAGCCAAAGAAGAAGCAGATTGTTGTGTACGTTGTCGGAAAAGCAGCAGCAGTGATGGAGGCAAATAGACAGCGACTTTTGTTGCAGCTTGTTTCAGACATTGTTGAGAACTTTTTCTTAAGGTTGCACATGAGAGATCATTGGGTCTTTTTCTCAGGATAAATATCTGAGAAGTAGATGACTTGAGCAAAAGTCTCAATTTGCTGTTTTTGCTGTAGGAGAAACAACAGATATCAACACTGAAACTTGCATATGAAAAATAAGATAATCTCCATTATAATCTCCATACTGTCTCTATGAGGGATGCATCTGTCCATGATTTGCTAAGGCTCAGTGAGCAGGGTAGGTAAATGCTTTTGAGTCTGAGCCAAGAACTGAGGCAGAGCAGGAGGATTGAAAGTGAAGGCAAACTGTGGGACTGTACCAACTAATATCATTTCTGCCTCTGCTGGAGAAATAGAATACTGTGAGCTCTTCGGCCTAGCAGGGGAATCGAAGGCAGGAAGGAAAGGAAAGGATTTTCTGTTTGTGTAATGCATAATTTTTCAGGCACATAAGCAAAACATGTTTCAATAAGGAAATAGGTGACTAATCACTTATTCAATAAAGTTTGAAGCTAAATATAGATCTAAATTTGAATAGAGCAAAGAGAGCATGAAATGCGCTTCGAGTTTTCTGAAGTCTGAAATGATTTGTCTAAATGAACAACCAGATGATACTGTACATGTTGTGGTTGATATCCATATCTTGAGGTTCTTCTGAAGACCTATGGAGTTAGGTGACAGTTCAAGGCACTGTGTGTGTTGTAGTGACCCGTTTCCCACCTTTCATGCACATTCACATGCTCACATGTGAATGTGGTTCCTATGTTGGCATCGATGATTTCATTTTGATTAAAACAAAATGCAAACACTATATTCAGACCGTTTCTATCCATTTAAATTAAGCATTAGCCTGTGGAGAATGTCATATTTGGTATTAGGTGACCTCCAGAAATTATGTTTTATTAACAAAGTTCGGGAGGAACACGTTCAAATTGCCTAACCAATCTGCAAAAGATGAGACCTTTAAATATATGCAGAGCCGACTCACCTATGTTGAGTGACAGTTTTCTGCATCCCACCACCACCTCGTCTCCTCACACTCGCCTGGTTACTATCCTAACCAGAGATACGGGTGGAGTACTCTGGGTTTGGGCCAAAATTCCGAGCTCGGAGTCCTCCCCTCGGACAGCACGCCAAATACGCATACCTCTTATTCCATCTGATTATTTGTAAGTGTGAACTCGTGAATAATGAATTATAACTATTTTATTAACCAGGTCAGATGACGGATCCCTCGGACCACATTTGGATGTAGTCAAATGACAACTATTTTTTCATTGTATCCAGTATTTTCAGTCACTTATTTCCATTTGGGAATGAGTTTATGAGAATATGTTCTGGGACTCCTTGCCATGTTATAAATGACAGTTAATTGTACAAGTTTTGAGCAACCTCAGACAACTCACTTTAAAAGTTCCAGTTTACTTCGATTATTCCCAATTGGGTTGCAGTTCCGGCCAAACATTTCAGTTTGTTTTATTGGCAGCGCTAAACATAATGTCTTCATTCTAACAGAAGTGGAAAAAAGTGAGTTGAAGATGAAAGCTTGCCGTGGTACCCCCGAGTGTGATTAGGAGGTCAAGGAGGGAACTTTATCAATCCAAGTCACTGGGAAATATCACCCACATGCTCTCGAGGATCAAAGCCTCCATGGGTGCCGCTGCAGGTCTGTGACTGATCACTTTCAACCGATCATCTTCCGCATGTGCCCCTTAAACAGAATTCCTGAATGTCTGAACAAAAAAAAAAGGAAGAGTTTTAGGCTCGGGAGGCTAAAGGAAGCTTGTGCAGGAGTGAAGTTAGACGATAACAACAGTCCACAGTAGAGGACAATGGATATCTGGGGTGGTGTTTCATGGCCTGGAGGGCCCAGAGGACCTGTACCATGCTAAACAGAGGGCATTTTGTGTTTGTGAGAATTAGATGAAGGGGGTCGCTTACAGACAATGTGGCTCCCCGGTGGAACCAGCCTGGAGGTATTGCCAGGAGAGGGACTGTGACGTGAGAGCCTGGGCTCTTTGCCCTCTGTTGTAAAGTACATTTCCTGGTGGAGGAATTCTGGAGAGGTTAGAAGAAATTCGGAAACAATGGCAGACAAGTTGCCTTGTTGGAATTCAGGGGAGGGTTGGCTAGTTCGGATTAACTTAGCCTGCTAAATGATTCATTTGTTCTTGGAGAGAAATTGTTCTTAAAAGCTGTTGTTGAGTTGATATTTAGTGTAAAATACCAGCTGCATCAACTGTCAGTTACTTGGCATGCAACACAATTGTGTCTTGCTATCAGATTAGCCAAGAACAGTATCTGGCAATTCACATGAGACAGAGGAAGTCTCTTAAAAGATATCTTCAGAGATATCCCCAATATGGCTTATGTAACTGCTCGATATAGATCTGATAGTGGGAGGTTTCAGATAATCATGTTTATATTTGTTAACTGGAGGCTAAGAATGATGATCCTCTATAAGAAGTGCCTCACTGAGGGAAATAGAGCTTGTTTCTATGCTCTTTAACTGTATATGCCATTTGAGCTTATGATATAGGAATTGAAATGAGAACAAGCTAATATAAGAAGTACAACTGACCAGCACGAGCATGCATGAGTACTTGTAGAGCGAATCTAACAGGAGTGAATAGGGGGAAAGCTTTCATGTCCTACTTTAGTAGAAAAACAGAGACATGTATCTGCATAATGTGTTCTCTGGAGTCTAAGCTCTGGATTAAGTGGTCCCTCTGCAGCGTTTTTCTTTCGCAATACCCTGTGGGTTTAGAGGAATTGACCACCCAATATACTTTTTTAAGGCTTAATAATAAAACTTCAAAAGGGATTTTTGCACCACAAACTGCAACTACTTTTATTTTGCTTTTGGGGTAAACACAAGTTTTTAAAGTCCCTGTGGACATTTCTTAGTCTATTTAGAAATTAGTTTGAAGATGATGTGGTACAGTTTTCGAAATGACTTGACAGTAAGGATTTGATTAGAATGAAAATTGAAGTGCAGCTTACCCACAAACACATATTAAACCTAGTGCTGTGCTGGCTTAAATAATTAAACAAATGACTAATGGGGTATTTACGCTTGGTCACTCCATAGACTTTTAGTTTTACAGATCAGGACAAGGCTAAGTATAAATGACACTTTTGAGATATATCCAGTTACTCAGAATGTGGTTTAAGATGCACCAAATTTGACTCTGCCAAGTGTAAATGGGTCTTGTTGTTGAGACCACTTACATAAACCACTTGTTGTTGAGACCACTTACACTTACATTACTCTTTTCAAAAATGTTACTACATAGCATGCTAAAACATTTGTAACACTTTAAGAATTGCATAGCAATGCCTTGACAACCACCCACATTGTGGTGGTGAGTTATGCTTGAGGCAAACATTGCATCACATTCTTAAAACAATTAATATGTATTTTTTTTATTTTAGCCTAAGACAATATAGGTATGCTTAAATTGCTCTGTTTTCTTTTTTTGCCTTGTTCTGTTTATTTACATTCAGTTTGAGGCCTGTTGATTTGTTGCTGTCACATAACCAGCACTAATACTAAAGGGAGGGTTTCATATCTTTTCCCAGCCAGGCAGTGAACCTTGCAACCCTGTCCCATGGGGTCACAGTTCCCCATCCTCAACCTCTTCCTCTTGGTATCCTGGTTTATCCATCTGTTGCTCTGGAGACTTCTGGGCTTGATCATCATGCCCTCTTCCCCCATTTCTCACTGATGAAAACTCTGTGATTTTTTGTCTGTGTTTAGTTTGTTTTAGACATTTTTTATTGTTTATTGTTCACTGTTTATTGAATCAGTGTTTGGCATTTTTTGAGTCTCAAACATTTGCTCTTAAGACTTTGCTTGACACCTTTGAGTCTTAAAACTTTTTACTCTCAACTTAGTTTTTGAAAATGAAAAGGTATGCTCAGTTATCGACAGTCACTGATAAATGAAAAATGTATGATAAATTAATGATTCAGATTGTTTCATTTTCAGTGGAATGACAGTCTTTCCAACTGTATGTAGTGTATGTTATTGACCCTTTCCAAGGGTAGTTAAGGTAGATAAAAGAAAAGTGATAAAGAGGATAAAAGAATTAATCCTCATTTAAGTATTTGAGACACTAAGTAGAAAAAAGTGGTAAATGTTTGCAAAACTCCTTTTTGGAGTATCACTTTCTCACTTTAACACGCTTTTTGTCCCTGTCACTTGCCTTTTTTTTTTTTTTACAGCCTTTACCTCCTGCATATGTTCCATCCATTATGTCCCAATACTCTGTTTACAGGGACTTGTATTTTCCCCTTGCTACATGGAGCATCATTAAGATTCCAATCTTACTAATGAGTTCGGCTTTCTTTTTCCACTGTATGGTCTGAGGAGTTCTCATGCGCCGCAGACAGACGTTATAACCAGCTGAGGTTTTCCTTTATCTTATCCTGAGCTCTTTTTAAGCAGTGTGCTTAACTAGCTCCCTGAGGCTCGGGGCAGCTCGCCTCATTCCAAATGCACAGCATGAGCGCAAAATGTGTCAGCCATTTTTCTATTCCTGTGACAGTCCGATTCATGGAAGAGAACAGAGGCTTTTTGTGCCCCTTGGGGAATTTAGAGGTGAATATCGGCGTTCAGTCTGAATTTACATGATGGTGCTTAAGAACAAGGAAGTTGTCGCTGGTGGGGAGGAATTGTGCCCTTCCTGCTGTTGGGGTCTTTAGGTTGTTTGTTTCCGTGATTGAGCTGGAAGCGTCTAATCACCTGTGAAAGCCCTCCATCATTCGGCTGCGGCTGAATCCCACACTGTTTAAAAGGACTGAAGTGATTTAGTTATGGCCCTCCGGAATTTCCTCTCAATTCAACTCATCCAACTATTTTATGCTTCTGGGGAGCAATTGATTTGGTTCTCCTGGGACTAGCACAATAAAAACATAGTATATATAGTGATGTTCATGCATGTCCCATAATTACCCTCTTGTGTGTTTTTGAAATTGTTTTACACTTGCATCCATCTGTGTCCCATTGCGTTGGTGTGCAGTCTTGTGTGTCATGTTTGTGAGTGCACAGGGGACTACGAGGGGCTCTGGCCGTTGAGTTCCTTTAGCTTTTGTGTCAGTGTGAGCAGGATTTCCTTCCTTCCTGCCCCTCCCCTACTTTTACATTGTGCTCTGCTTCCCCTGCACATAGAGCTGGCTGTGGAGGCACACGGGCCGCTCCACACGACTAGAGTCTATGCCAGGGCATCTGTCTCAGATCAGTCTCTGGAAGACAGCATCTGAATAAGAAACCAATGGTCAGATGTTTTTTTTTTTTTGAATATATCACGGGTCATCGTTGTCTTCTATGAGTTTTTAATGTGGGATGATAGTCCAGGAGATGGTGAATGAAGCATCTTTGCATGGCCAGGTGGCATTTCAAATGAGTGTACGTGGGCAAGTGTCAGCATCTATTTGGGGCATCTATGGTCATGTGAAATAGCAACACATAAAGTTGCTGTTGCGCCACCATATTCATCATATGAATGAGTATGAATATGTACATACATTCTCAGACATGTATGTACAATATGAGTATGAATATGACTTACTCATCATAAGTCATCATGAAATCAAAATGAACTCTATTGTGAACCCAGAAATTGACTGTAAAAAACCATCAACTTGTTTTATGATTTTTTATTATTATTTTGTATTTATATTAATTTTGTATCCAATCTAATGCATTCACAAGAACTTCTTGGAATACGTAAGTTAGAAAATTATATTTTTTACTAATTATAAAAATAAAAAAAAAATCTTTTTCTTTTTTTACATTTTACTGTAAACATACATCTCTTGTTGAATATACACTGTAAGAAAAAAGTGGAAAAATACTGCTTTTTTTAACAATACAGAAAATGTATTCTTAGTAACTCACATTGGGCCCCATATTTATAGACTTTTCTTATACATTTTGTTAATAAATTTTTACCTGCAAAATGCATATTTTTCTGTCTTTCAGAGTAAAATGTTTACTTTATGTTTTGTCAGATTAATATACATGGTGAGGTATAGTGAATTTTGAGGTTTTTATGCTAGCATTTTTTTTTCCCATTATTATTTTTTTCATTACAGAGAAGAGTAAACTGGGTTGCAAATACTATTTCATGTTGACTAAAGTGTGGTATTTGAAATTTTCACTTTGTTGTTTTATTTATCTTTTTTTTATTGATTCGGTTTTCTGAGTTCTGTACACTCAAGAATTTTTTTGAAATGTTGATCTCAAGGCATAGTTGTAGAATATCATAATATATTATTTACATGATTGTAGTGGCATGTTATTTGGGATTCCTTCTCAAATCCTTCTCAGCCTTCTCATTTCTTGGAATTTCTTAAAATGTCTGAATCCCAAAGAAGAAATGTAGGTGAAAATCCAGTGTAAAGTGCACATGGAAGTTGAGGAACGTGAAGGGCTAGAAACAGTGAGCTGGCGGAAATGATGAAGGAACTGACCGCCATTATAAATCAAATCTGTCCTTGATACCCTTTGTTATTTTGTTTTGTTGGTGTGGAAACAGTTCACAATCATTGTGTGAAAGTTGAAATAGTGTGTAGTGCAGTGACTTAGTTCCACAGTATCCTGTATAGCATATCAAAGTGCTTCCTTGTAATGGTCCCACAAAGCCTTCTCATCGTGTGCTTCCTCACACTTCTGGGGCCGGTTGCACTAGATGGACGTAAAAAATGTAGATGTAATCTCTACACAGGGCTTAGCTACGTCCAGCCTTC
The DNA here is from genome assembly GCF_965113295.1 of Leuciscus leuciscus. Lineage (NCBI taxonomy): Eukaryota > Metazoa > Chordata > Actinopteri > Cypriniformes > Leuciscidae > Leuciscus > Leuciscus leuciscus. The sequence continues at coordinate 19,113,112 of NC_138735.1, forward strand.
CAATTGAACTCGATCCAAAAAATGTTATGATGGATGAAAGTTTCGGATGCAGTGTGTAAACGTGATTGACACTACGTGAGTTCGTATTTATTTTTTAACGTGCAAAAATTTCGGACTAAGTGTGCAAGGACCTTTACACGCTGCCTCCGAAACTTTTGTCCGTCATAACAAGACTGTTCAGGATCTATTGGTTCACGGAAATTGGTGGTCTATTTTTTAATATGTAGTTCCAGTATCGCTGGCAAAGCATCATACTAAGCCACTGACATCCTGAAGTAAACTTTGAATCGCTCTGGATAATCCCGCTGCTCCTTGATATTCCTTCAGCTCCTTGATAAGGAGGTGGAACTCTCCTTCCTCTCTACGCAATCTCAGGATTGGATGGACCCAATACTTCCTCTTTTTCTCTTTTTAAGAAGTGAGAGGACAACAAATCATCCTCACTGCTTGAAGACTTCATTTTGTAATGTTTTGCAATTTTGTTTGCAACTGATTAATTAATACGCATCATACTCAGTGTGCAAGCAGACCCGGCGCCAGACACAAATTCACGGACGGGCATTACATTTTTTCAGGGGGGCACAAATGAGATTTGTCTCAAATCCAGTCTGGATTTACAGTAATAGGCTATGTTTTGAGGTGCACAATTTGTTATTTACAAAATAGCCAAGTCCACCTACTTTCTTGTTGCCCACGCTCATGATTCTGTCTGCTTGAAATATGTCCGGTGAAACCACATTGAATCGGAGCCATGTTTCTGTGACGCACATGGTGTTTGCATTCTCGTTTTCTGAGTCAGCACTAGTAACTTGATCATTTTATTAGTCAGAAACCTTAAAGGGGTGGTATAATGCCCTTTTCACAAGATGTAAAATAAATGTGTGGGTGTGTATGTTAAGTTTTAGCTCAAAATACCCCACAGATATTTGTATATAGCATGTTAAAGTTGTCACTTTTTGAGGGTGTCCCTTTAAATGCAAATGAGCTGCTGCTCCCGGCACAGAGGACGGAGCTTCAAGAGCTTTTGTCCTTAGCAGCTTTGATTACCTCACAAGTACATGCACCGAAAATTTCTAAAACTTTTAGCCTTTTATGTTCAAACCGGAGTCAGAAAGATGGAGAGACTCAAGAAGAAGTGACAACATGTAGACAACATTTCTTAATGGTTAGTTGATGAATTTATGTAGCTTATGTGTAGTTATCTTCTAGTCATTGATTAGTATATTCTGTCTTGATTCATCTATAAATCGTCTTCCGGGGGCGGGGTTTATGTACATTTTAGGGTTGGTGATGTCACTAAACCGGGAGGAATGTCGTGTAGTCCCTACCAGCCGTTTGTTGTAGTCCTTAAAAAGCAATTTCTTTAAAAGAAAATATCTCCCTTTGCTTTGAACTTTGAGCATTGTAACTTTGCAGATGTTGTTTATGCTCAAACAGCAACATTACACACTAACTAAAGTTAGAAAAGTGAAATCATAATCAACCACCCCTTTAATTTCAAGTCTGCCATGACACAGCAGTTAGTCAGTATCTGTTCCTTTTCCTTCAGCATGTGTGTGGATGTAGACATCAGGTGTAACAGCTGTTGTTTTTAGCATAATGCAAATTGTGCTACAAGTTCGTAATCCATCGTTGAGAGAAATGTTCCAAATGCCAGAAGGATTCTAAAATTCATTGAATCGAACAGATCATGGCGGTACTGAGATTATATATTGAAAGAAACATGTTAATGTGTTTGCTTCTTGAGCACATGTTGCTGGGGTCTGTAAAGAGGCATGTAAAAGTACAGTATTAAGAGACCTAATGCTTGAAACAGCTTGAGGATATTGTCAATTCTTTGCCAATCCTGGCTGCAGTGCTTCTTTATCTCCGATTTGTTATTCAATCCGCACATAATCAAACATCCAACCCAGGTGACAAATTGAGTGAGCACTGTTTCATGGTCAGTTAAAGGCTAGTGCCTGGAACTGGAAACCGCAATTGCAGCTTTTAAAGCTAAGCCCCAATTCTTATTCATTGACAGATTCCATGATGCCTTCCAAAGTCTGATTCACCTCAAACCTTTGCAGGGTTGTCCTTTGTGGCTCCACTGTGATCGGCGACAGACCGCTGGTGCCATCTTCCCTGTCTCTTGTACTCCGCTAACTAGTCCCGGCCTCCAGCGGAGTGACTGGCATGCTGAAGGGGTTAGTGAGGGCCACTGTTCATTCATACACAAAGATGGCATTGATCCCAGAACACTTGGAGGGGGCACTTTTGGCCGGCCCTTTTCATTGACATTCAAGCTGTCTTTAGGGATTTCAAAAAGGAAAGACAAAGTTGTTTTCTCTCTTTCCCTCCGCTGACAGCGTCCAATTGCGACCAATTCTGAGGTTCTAAGATCCCCAATAGCATCAGATCCAGTAAAAATTGGCTTTATTGGACAACCCTGGACAGAATTCAAATCAATAGCACAGTCGTGTGTGCCACGCATGCTGACTGAGCTTGATACGTGCAGTTTAAAATTCTGCTTGTCACCATGGGCTTTCAGACGCCAATCTGTAATGGGATTTTGGCCCCTTGATACACAACAATAAGCTTTGAAATGCACATGCAGTAACATTGAATTAGCTATTATGAATATAATAATAGGAGATGTGTAGAAGCATTTTGAAATGCCATTTACTCGGCATATTTGTTTGTCATTGAGACAGTTGGACAATTTGTCATGGGAGCTGATACAACACAATCACGGCCCTCAAGCCATCGCTCCTCATATCGTTTTCATGAGGGGATTAAAATTATTGGTGTCACATGGCAATTCTTCACAAACATAAGAAAAAAAGAACAATTCCAGTCTGGTTTTCTGCCTCTTTAGCTGGAGGACCAGTATAGCCTTACTGTTCACCTGCAAAACTGGCCGGAGAAGCTAGTCAAGTGGGTCTAGGATTGACCAAGATGTTTAGCTGGTTATGGTAGTTAAGAAGCTTGGCTGAGAGACATACAATCTATTGGGTTTGGTTCAAATTAGATTTTCAGAATAATACCATTCTTCATTTAAAAGTCACTAAAATCATACAGTGTGACCAGTGTAATCCGATTCACGAACTAATGACTCTAATGAAGTCATTGAAGTGGTTCTTTTTACTGAATCAAAAACATACATCGTGACCAGTGTAGTACGACTCTTTTTTTTTTTTGTCACACAGATACAAATTTGGCACATAGAGGACAGTCTGAACATTGACCACAGCAAATTTGGAGTCTCTCAGAGTCAAACCATCTAGCGCCACCAACAGCTGAAAGTTGCACTCATTTATGCTAATAACTTTTGAACCGCAGTTTTGAACTCCCCAAAATATACAGCCAACGAGACCAGTTTAATCCGATTTATGAACAAGACTCTTATAAGCCAGTTTCCAAAAGGTGGTCCTGTTTGAATCAGTCTGAAACACTGTATAATGCTGTATAAGTTGCTGGGAATTTAATTTTATATGAATTTCTTTTGGCAAAATGGACATTTTGTTTTTGAAATATAGAGAATCAGTCAATCTGTATCCACACCCAGCCCTATAAGCCAGTGTCTCAGGTTGTCTCCAAAAACCAATGCTAGTCTTCTCTGCAGGGTGTAGTGCTTTGTGGTGTCTGTCTGTCCGAGGTTTAAGACGCATGATAAAAGTGGTTTACATGCACCTAGACAAGTGGGCGTTTATGAAAAAACATATATTGAAAAATGGCCTTTTAATAATTAATAATATTATTACTGTTATTAATAACAAAGACAAGGCCATGCACACATGTGGTTTTAGCATGTCCCAAACCAGCATGTTAGCTCCCAGGGCACGTATTTATAGTAAGTGTTTCCTGTGGATGTTTCCCATTGGGGTCTGCGGAGGCTCGGCTGGATCCTAATAGTGTCATTAGCCACCATAAAACTGCAGGTTTGTTTTATACTCTTCTTTGGATCCTCCATGAAAAGCCTGTTTTGTTGCTTGTGTTGTCTTTCTCCAAATTTGGTATAAGGTCTCACACTGTCACAAAGCAAAAGCCTCTCATGGCATGCAGGCTTTGTTGATGTTGTGCAGAAATAGGCCCTGGTAAATTGAGTTTTTCCTCCACAGGAAGAAAAGCACAGGCCATTTCCTCAGACGCCCTGGTGTGGGTTTATGAAGGAGGAGGCTGGACTGTTCATCATCTGTCTGGAAAAAGAACAAATGAATGACTATGGGAGAATGTCATTTAATGATACATATATAGATAATTGTGCAGGATTAAAGGTATAGCGGAGGATGTTTTACTTCCTGGTGGGTAGTCTAAACTATTGGTCCTCCTAATTGTCAATCATTCTGGTGAATCAATCAAACTTTTCAAAAAGTGGAGAGGGCGGGTCTTATCTAAAATTTGGAAAGATCCTCCGCTATACCTTTAATATATAAAATGATTATTAATAATAAATACAAATAAATGTTACAAATAATTTATATTAAGTGTTAATAATAATAATGATTAATATCTGGTTCCAAAATGCATCTTATTAACATTATTATTAATATTATTAATTATGATGATGCTTTATTATTAATCAATTATTATTAATTGTGATAAAGATGCATTTTGTAACTTCTACCTTCATCATCTACCATCAGGGCTAACTCAGTTTGCCGTAAAACTAGCAGTATGAATGAGTTTAAACAAATACACATATTTTTATTCGTTTTCTTCATCCAAATACCAAATACTTTACTCAGACTCAGGGTTAGTTCATCTAAAAATCACATTTCTGTCATTAATCACTCACCCTCATGTCGTTCCGAACCCGTCAGACATTTGTTCATCTTTTATTTTTGTAAATAAAGTGGTAAATTATGTTTGTTTTTTTTACAAACAAAGCACTTTAGTCGCTTCATAAAATTGAGGTTAAACCATTAGAGTCACGTTGATTAGTTTAATGATGCCTTTACTTTCTTTCTGGGGCTTGAAAATGGTAGTTTTAGCTGTCAATGGAGGGACAGAACTCTCTCAGATTTCATCAAAAATATCTTCATTTGTGTTCCAAAAATGAACGAATGTCTTACAGGTTTGGAATGACATGAGGGTGAGTAATTAATGACCGAATTTTCATTTTTGGATGAACTAACCCGTTTAAATTCTGTGCTGTTGACTTGGTGCAGACCCTGAAAGTTTTCTTTCACAGACTGAACTAAAGCCTGACCCAATTATCACAAAACCGAGAATCAGTGGATCATCAGTGAACAAAGAAGCCATTCATAAAATTATGTTTTGAATGGAGAGCGTCTGCATTTCAGCAGGCACGAATAATAGCGAAAGTTACCTGTGATTGACCGCAAACGTCCATTCTGGAACCCTGTAATATAGAGCTTTGGTTAACTCTATTTTTGTTCAGGTTTCCAGGATTAGTAAAAAGGCACTAAATTCAGAACGAGAGAAAAAGAGGGAGATTTTCCATAAAATAGTCTTATGCGTGATACATTGGTTCCATCTTGTTGTTTTTTTTGTGTTTTTTTTATTTTTATTTTTATTTAATATGCATGCTCATTTACCCTATAGGTGTACAAGATTAATAATAAAAAAATTATATATTATTATTATTGTATATATATGGGCAGATTTTGGATATTTAATGTATACAGTGGTTTGAAAAAAGTGTTTGCCCCCTTGGTAAATATGATCAAATATGGCTGTAAAAAATAAATCTGCATTTTTAATCCTTTTGATATTTTATTTTAAAAATTTGCAAAAATCGAACATTTCATTGAAGTAAAATAATTGAAAGTGGGGGGGAAATCACATTATGAAATAAATGTTTTTCTCCAAAACACGTTGGGAACAATTGTTTGCCCCCTTTTATTAAATACTTTTTGCAACCTCTTTTTTCCAAGATAACAGCTCTGAGTCTTCTCCTATAATGCCTGAAAAAGCTAATGTTTTTGTTTCATCTGACCATAGAACCCATCCCGTTTGAAGTTCCAGTAGTGTCAGTTACTTTTCAAATGTTCTATGGTCAGATGAAACAAAAACATTAGCTTTTTTGGCAGCAAACACTTAATATGGGTTTGGTGCACACAGGGATAAAAAAGTACACCATGTGTAAAATGAAATATTCTGCTGTATCTTTAATGCTGTGGGCCTAATGTTCTGCTAGAGGTCCTGGACATCTTGTTCAGATACATGGCATCACGGATTCGATCAGATACCAACAAATAAAAAATCTAAACCTGACAGCCTGTGCTAGAAATCTTATAACGGAGAACAGGATGTAGAGATTCTGTATGGAGGAATGGTCTCTGATCTCTTGTCAGTTGTTCTCCAAACTCATCAGGCATTATAGGAGAAGACTCAGAGCTGTTATCTTGGAAAAAAGAGGTTGCAAAAAGTATTTAATAAAAGGGGGCAAACAATTGTTCCCAACGTGTTTTGGAGAAAAACATTTATTTCATAATGTGATTTCCCCCCCACTTTCAATTATTTTACTTCAATGAAAGGTTAGATTTTTGCACATTTTTAAAATAAAATATCAAAAGGATTAAAAATGCAGATTTATTTTTTACAGCCATATTTGATCATATTTACCAAGGGGGCAAACACTTTTTCACACCACTGTATGCTCAATAGGTATACATGATTAAAAAAAAAAAAAAATGCTAACTCAACACTTGTAATGGGAAACCTGACTCGGAGACAGAGAGGGGTATTTTATTGCACATTTAAGCAATGCAGATGTTGAGACTTGATATGTGAATAACACTTGCATCTAGAATTTAAAAACACTGTTAAATCTTTAGGTAAACTTAAAATGAATATCAGGTTTTTTTATTATCATATTGTACATTACAACGTTGTGGTGCTTAAATGTTTAGCATCGAAAAATCATTAAAATTATTGATTTTTAGTGTGTTATTTTTATTTTTTTAGACAAAGTAGTATATTAGTCATTTATGAAAATAATTCTCAGATTATCTTTAATGGCCATAATTGTAATATTGGTACATGCCTAGTCTTGTATTATGCTGTGTAGATTTAGTTATTCTATATAATATGTAGAATGTATCCTGTACTCATAACATTTGGGGATTGGATTAGATAAATGCTGGAATTTAGTATTATAGTACATAACCAGAGTGGTGTTATAAAGCCATGGCTTGTCATAAGGAAACAGACAGGGCCACTGAATGGCGTCTAACTGTAACTGCAGAGTTATACAACGAAGACTGGCATTGTGTAATTTCCACCACATGCATGTATACACACGAGCCGTAAACAGAGCATGAGCCCAGGCCACTGTGTAGGATTTGGGGGCGGAATGTATCCTTAGTTTGACAAATGCGTAAACATATTCAAACCCATACAAACATACACATGCCACTATACATGTATTGCTTCCTGGAGGCAGTAAGTATAGGGAATGGCAAGAATTGTACATACTATACATACATGTACACTACCGTTCAAAAGTTTGGGGTCAGTAAGATTTTAGTTTTTAAAGACATTACTACTTTTATAAAGAAATGGCAAATTAAATTGATCAAAAGTGACATAAATACATGTATAGCCTAACGGTGAAGAAGATCTCTATTTCAAATGAATTCTATTATTGGGAACTTTCTATTTATCAAAGAATCCTGAAAAAAAAAAAACATTGATAATAGTAATTTTTTTTTACATATTAATATATTTTCTGAAGGTTAATGTGACACTGAAGAGTGGAGTAATGGCTGCTGAATAAATTACATCACAGGAATAAATTGCATTTTAAAATATAATAAAAAAGGGTTATTTTAAATTGTAATAATATTTCTCAATATTGCTGTTTTAATGTATTTTTGATCAAATAAATGCAGCCTTTGTGAGCATAAGAGACTCAAAAACATAATAAAAACTTTTCAACAGTAGTGTATAGGGCTGGGTATCGATTCAGATGTTACAATTCGATTCGATTTCGATTCTCGATTCGATTTTCGATTTCGATTCTCGATTCGATTTTTCCAATTTCGATTCTAAATTAATTTCGATTCGACTCACTCAATGAATATTAAATACAAATCCTATATTTATTAAAAAAAGAAAAAGAAAAGAAAAAAAAGTGAACAAGTTTTCAAGTGTTTAATTAATAAAAAGAAATTAAGAGCTACAAACCTGTATATTAAACTCTTTTTATTTTAGGTACACTTGGGTACATTAAAACAGAACCCAACTCTATATTTCAAATGCATACAATGAATAGACAGGATTTTGATGCAAGATGAAAAATTGATGCTGAAAATTGGACAAGTCAGAACAGTCGCATGTCTTGATCAAACAGGTTAACAATCCTCACATAAACCCACATATAAAAACGTTGCATATAATATAATATGTGCCCTTCCTGTCTAACAGCTAGGCCATACAGAAATTGAATAAAATTATCAAACAGTCTTTGTTGCATTAATTATAAATTATATATTGACTAATCAAAGTTACAAAAGTTCTTTATTCAAGAGCAGTGAGTGTTTTTCTCTGTTCTCTTTGTTCTTTGATTAACTTAAATGACAGAGATAATTAGTGGCTACAGTGTACTGTCCCTTTAAGACCAGCCGCTGTTGACAGAGATGCGGAACTCACACGCGGACTCATTCTCTCACGAGGCACAACTCTTCACGTTCGTCATAAGACTGCTCTTATGTTATAAAGATACTCGACAAAAATACATTTTGGCATAATTGTGTGTGTTCTTCGTTCAAGCGCGAAAGATAATTCAATTATGTGCTGTCTTGTGCGCACGCACGATATCATCGCAAGTTTTTCTGTCACAGTCACGACAGCATTTTGGCAGCATTTTGGTCATATAGCCTAATTGCGTATAGGCTTGTCATAGCGATTGCGATATGATTAAACGTGCAGCACTAATTGAGGTTATTTTATGATTTAGATAAAACTACCATAAAATCTCACAGCATTAGCTATAAAATTGAGTTTGCAAGCCTATGAACAGTGGAGGAAAACTAATACATAAAGATGGAAAAAAATCGATTCTTGGCGTTTGAGAATCGATTTTGAATCGACCACATTTAAAAAAACGATTAATCGAAAAATCGATTTTTTTGCCCAACCCTAGTAGTGTATATACATACATGTTTTAAATTATTTCAGGAGAGTTCAAGCCCCAAATTAGGGTGGACAGAGCTCCCTCCATAATTTGCACTGCAGTCTAAATATTATTTATATGAGAACTTAACTGAAACTGCTGGCAATGAAGATATTAGTATGAGAATGACTTTATGGCTCGGTGCAGGTTCAGAGCGCTCTCGTATTCGGTCACCTGGCTGTCTAATAAAGGCTGGATTTACTGCAGCAAGCTTCCGTCTGAAGCTGAGAAAGACGAGACGGTGGCCAGCAGGTGTATGTGAGGGGTATGTGAGTTTCTCTGCGTGTGGTGCACATCCATGAATTTGTGAGTAAGTGTTTTGGACTGAATATTTGTTAGGTGTTCTTTAAAAGGGACAAGTTGTTTTTTCCTGCAGTCTCCTTGGATCACATCCACCTTTCCACCTCGAAGTTCCTGACCTTCCTCAGGTCTCATGCTCAGAGCTGGCACTGGATTCAGTCTTTTTTCACTGTATGGCTGTAGACAAAACAGGGAACTTTAAAGAGACAGTTCACCCAAAATTAACATTGTGTCATTTCTCACCCTCATTTTGTTCCAGACCTGTTTTGTTCCTCTCTTTTTAGTTTTTTGTCCATACAGTGAAAATTAATGTTCTATTTCAAATTTCCTCTTTAAATTTCCATTGTGTATCCACAAGGTTAATAAGACCAGCTTGTAATTGTGTAGTATCAGATGTATAACATTTCGTAAATATCCCATCTGGTCCTGGAAAACTGCTCTGAACAGGTTCTGCATGTCTCACTTTGATGTCATACACCGATCGCCAATCGGTCGGTGCAGCGCCGCTTCAAGGCGAACAAGCCTAATAACAACATAACACAGAGCAAAAGAAGCACATGACATGATCACATGACATATCCAGGAACATAACAAAACTAGGAACATGGCTGACAATAACAACAAAGACATGAAAACCTAAACGTGATTCAAAACCAAATATGACAATTTGCCTCTGCTAATTCTGCAGCCAATGAGATTGCTTGCTCAAAATTTAAATAGTCAGTTTATTGTTTGCTGTAAGCTAGTCCTGCAGCTCTGAAACCCTCCACCCCCCCCCCCCCCCCCCCCAGCTCCACCTGCCTAGATCCGCTATGTTCTAATGCTATATTTATGTATGTTCTGTTTATACAGTAGCAGCATATCTTACATGCTCACAACAGCGTGTCTGTGTATCTATTAGCAGTAACACTCTAAAAAAAAAAGGTTCTTCAGGGGTTCTATGCGGTGGTTATGGTGCTATATGGCACGACTGCCATACAAAGAACCCGTTAAACCCCTACAGTTCTTTAAAGGTTCTCTCTCTCTCTTAGTCTCTTAGTTTAGTTGGTGCTAGGATTAGGAAGAAAAAAAAACATAAAAATTATTAATTATCCATCTTTTAAGTAAAAGTGTAATTTAGAAGCATATTGACTCATTAACTGTAGTATCTGGCATGATAATGGGCCCTACTACCTCAAAAAAAAAAAAAAGAAAAGGTTCTATATAGCACCATTTGACAAATGTCCTATAAAGCTTCTTAAAGGCTAATTCCGGTATTTAACACCTTGAGTCTATTTTGTAGTTTGTTTTGGATGAACTAGAGTGGTGGACACAGAAATTTTGACGATGGGTCCTGTCTCGACTTTTTGACTCTTTTAGAATCGCCTTTGACCGCTTCAGAGTGGCTGTCTATGGACATGCACGAACATGTCCTTAAAACAACCCTTAACGTTCGTTTTCAAAACTGTGCAACTCACCGAGTGGTTAGTGGTGTTCGTTGATGATTAAAAAAAAGTAGCGTAGCGAAATACAGTTTCTGTCTTGTTTTATTTGTCATTTTGTAAAATCCCATTGATTTCTGTTGGAGGACTCATTGCTCGTTGATATTACTGCGCTACCGGAAACGGAAAAGGGGGCTGTTTACATTTGGTTGTAGTCTTTTCGCTCGGTTCTCCGTCTCTCAGGAGGCTAGCGTGAGCAGAGTAAAGGCCAATTTATACTTCTGCGTCGAGTGTACGCCCTAGTGTACGTCGTAGGGTACGCACGTAGGCGACGCCGTCGTGAGCATTTATACTTCTGCGAATGTCTGTGTTGCTCTGCAGTTACACCGCCGAAACGCTAGTTGGCGCGGGTGGGTTTTAATGTTCCAGTTCCACTGTGTTTACATTCCTCGCGGCTGTTTTGAGTTTAGGTTTCTACGAGCAATGGCGACTGAAGGAGTCATACAGATGGCTGTATTTCCGCACTTCTTCAAGCAATCTCTCGGTCACTTGGTCTATTTCCATGGCTCTTCACTGATCTTCGGAATTTAAAAATGGCGGGCGGGCGGTGCAGAGTGCAGAAGATCATTCCGGAAATGCGTAGGAGGAAACGCGATGCTATCCAGCCGACCAATCACAGATCTTGCGGTCCGCGTCGCCGCGACGCGTAGTTACATTTTTGAGGAGGTGCGCGTCAGGGTACGGCGAAGGGTACGACGTATGGTACACGTCAATGCGTATGCTACGCCGTACCTTCTACGCGCACCCGACGCAGAAGTATAAATTGGCCTTAACTGACTGTGCTCTATGCGCTAGACACCGAATTCCGTACAGTGTCCTTGTACGGCAAAGTGGTTGTCGCCATCAAGTGGTCGGGAGTGTGCTAACGCTTCAGACTCAAATATCGAGCGGAAGTTTATACGCGGTTGTGAGGTATCTGAAAAAATATTTATACTATAGCAAATAACACGGATTGAAATCATACATTGCGCCGATATATTTGTTTTTAATCATCAACGAACACCACTAACCACTCGGTGAGTTGCACAGTTTTGAAAATTCTAAAAGAGTCAAAAAGTCGAGACAGGACCCATCGTCAAAATTTCTGTGTCCACCACTCTAGTTCATCCAAAACAAACTACAAAATAGACTCAAGGTGTTAAATACCTGAATTATCCTTTAAGTGCCATATAGTACCAAAAGAGGTTCCCCCTATTATTACGAGCCAAAGAATCACTGTTGGGTACTGTTGAGCACCATTTATGTTGAAGCAATTATATTTATATATATATATATACATACAGTATATATAGTAATTGCTGTGGAAATGGAGCTAGGATTGAAATGTAAGAATTGTGCAAGCTGCCTAACCTCAGTTATACCTGGCACTCATCCCAGTGGGACAGAATTCTGTTCTAAAGCTCAGATGACATGAAACCATATGCAAATGTGAACTGAAGTTACATGCAATTAGCACAGGCCAGCAGCCCCATCAAGCCAATGCAAGGTGCTGTTCGCTGACACTCCACACGCATGTTCAATTTCATTTCACTTGCTAATCATGTAGCCGTGGAGCACAACTCCAGAAACATAATCAGCACCAAGACTTTAGCTGCGCAGCCGAGCCGCAATCAAGAGGCCGGTTTGATTACCTCCTTCCTTATTCCTTTGGATTTTCATTTAGAGAGAGTTCTGGAACTGTTTAATTTCAGTTGATGAAATATATAAGTGGTTAGTTCTCGGCCTTGTAATCAGCACATTCAGTTTGCATTCGAGTATCTTGCCGGTTGAGAGCCTCTCTTTGGATATTTGACCCACTCACTCTGCAGTGTGGACTAACTGTTTATAGCACAGTCATTTAGACAGATATCCTAACAGGAAATGCCTACTTTTCTGGACTGTCATTAAAAGTTAGCATTTTCAGTGAAATAGCCCTTCTTAAATCTCTTCATCCATATTTTGGCCTGGTTTCACAGACAGGGCTTAGATTAAGCCAGGGATATGCCTTAGTTAAATTAAGACTGAGTAAGAAAAAATTTGCTTTTATAAACATGCCTTAGAAAAAAACATTACTGGTGTGAATCTTCAGACAAAACAATGACAGTGACATATTTTAAGATATGTCAGTGATGCTTTCAGTTAAAACAGCTCAAACATGCATTTTAGTCTGGGACTAGGCTTAAGTCTTGTCTGTGAAACCAGGGGTATAACTTAAATTAAAAACTAGACTTATTTAACTTATACTTCATTTAACTCAACTAGATGCTTCACTAATTTTCTACATCACAGGAAAGGGTTTGCTTTTATTGTGGCAGTGCTATGGTACAGTGTGAGAATCAGACAGTAATATCATGGTACTTTTATATTATTATAGCATTATAGCATTTTGACAATATATATTTAAATTTATTTATGTTTTTGCTTTGCAATTACATTAAAAAAATTGCATATTATATTGCAAAGTCTTCAAAATGTTTAATGCATGAAAAAAGATATATCACATTTGGTTAAAACAATTTAGTTTTTCATCAAATGAACTCAAGAAAGAATGAAATATAATATCAAAATATCAAATATAGTATATCATTGTAGATCAGTAAGTTTTTAATTTTTTTTAAGGTCTTATACTTTTATTCAGCAGGGATGTATATAAATTGATCAAAAGTGACAGTAAAGATGAAAGTGTAAAAAAAAAAAGAAAGTGAAAATGACATGTTATGGTAACCCATACTCAGATGTTTTCCTCTGCATTTAACCCATCCAAGTTAGTGCACACAAATTAGGAGTAGTGAGTAGTAAACACACACACTGTAAACCATGAACACACACCCGGAGCAGTGGGCAGCATTTTTTCTGTGGTGCCCAGTGAGCGATTGGGGGTTGGGTGTCTTGCTCAAGGGCACCTCAGTTGCAGGTAATGAGAGTGGAAGAGAGATCTGTTCATTCACTCCCCCACCTACATTTCCTTCCGGTACTGAGACTCATACCTGAGACCTTTGGGTTGTAAGTCCGACTCTTAGCCACGACTTCCCCCAAACATTTTTTTTGTTATAGCAAAATAGCTTTTTTAAATAAATGCTGTTCTTTTGACTTTATTCATCAAAGAATCCTGAAAAAAAAAAAAGTATAACGATTTCCTTATTTTAAATTGTAATACTATTTCACAACATTACTGCTTTTATTGTATTTTTGATTAAAAAAAATGCAGCCTTGGTGAGCATAAGGGTCTACTTTAAACACTGTACCAAACTCAAACTTTTGATTGATAATGTATGTGTACCAATTCAATAAACAGCAATAGTTACCTATTTACCTGTATTTTTATTTGGGAAAGCACAAGAACAGTGCCACCTGGATGTTTATGAACACTTTTGAGTAATGACTCAGATCAGAATTTGAAATCAATTCAATTAAACAGTTTAAACTGATTCACCAAAATCAATCTCTAAAATCAATCTTACCAACTCAGCACAATTTTCTTAAAGCTCTCATACTTGTAATTTGTGAGATAAAGAAATGCTGCGAGAATAGTCCAATCACATTCTATTGAAAAATCATGGGCAATGTTTCTTCATTTTATATCACCAGCAAAAATCATTAATAATATATCTGAATTGTCTTTAAAAACATTGAGAAGTGTTTTATCAGAAATCTTTAGAGTCTAAGCAATTCAACAGTGTTGAATCCATGATGCAAGATGTTCTTTCAGTCTTTGTTTGAACACGTACCATGCAGCATGCATATTAAACAAACCAAATATTTCTGAATGAGTTTCTGAAAGCCTTTGCCTCGCTCGCATTAACAAATCAACAAGATGTACAACCACACTGAAGACAACACGCTTTATTTAGCTAGCTTTGAGATGTTTATAATCCAGACATGACCGCCCAATTATCTCAGGTTGTTTTATAATAGAAAAATCAAGTGCGTCAGTGCGTATGATTCAGATAAGATGCGAATAGTGTCGGTTTTATTGAAACGATTCTCCCCATCAGCATTCCAAATAGAGATCTTACTGTGTGATAGGATTTATTTGTGTTTACTGAAATTTCCATCATGCAAAATGACTTGTGGACACAGCTATTCATCAAACCTCAGTGCCTGAGATTCACTGTATTCATTATTTCTGTCTCTTGGCAAAAACAGTCACTCTTCCTTCCTGTTGTTTTTATCTCAAGTCCTGTTTTGTCAGACCCCCAGTATTGTGGCATCTTTCCCCTTCTCCTTGGGAAGGTTGTAAATTGCATTTGTTATGTATTCCCTGCTGTCAGTGATCCGGAGGAGAAATTGGATTTCATGTTGGATCGTTAGTGTTGGCTGTGGTTTGCTGTAGTTTGAGTTGGTCAGGGTCCCTCCATCCAGCTTGCTGCAATTGGATATTCAACTCAGTCGTTCTCAGATGGATGAGCGTGCAAAGGAGACCGACATTTTGGCCTCTTTGCTGACTATTTACATTCTCCTCTTTCCTGTGTTCCCAACAGGTACTTCTTCATCGCCTCAATCAGTATGCTGTGTCTAAAATTGATAAGAATATCACAGAGGAGACTGTTAAGGTGAGTTTTGGACACACTATTGGGTTTTAGGGGCACATTCAAGCCTCAAAATGAATATTTATTACAGGAATAGTTCACTAAACAATGAAAATGGTTATTTAACTACTTATATGTGACCCTTGACCACAAAACCAGTCACATGGGTCAATTTCTTTTAAATTGAGATGTATACATCATCTGAAGGCTGAATAAATAAGCTTTCCATTGATCTATGGCCGAGATACAACTATATGAACCTTTAAAATTGTCCATTGATGTTCGCGACTGTGCAGCATTATCTCACAAAAATAAATGTTTTATATATTTACGGTAGGAAATTTACAAAATATCTTCATGGAACATGATCTTTACTTAATATCCTAATGATTTTTGGCATAAAAGAAAAATTTATAATTTTGACCCATACAATGTATTGCCGGCTATTGCCACAAATATACCCATGCTACTTGTGACTGGTTTTGTGATCCAGGGTCACATATGTCATTCCATGACATGCCGGTTGACTTTTTTTTAATTCCATGAAATACAAAAAGAGATATTTAGTAATATACCCAGGCTGTACTTTTCCATTCCATGAACGCAAATGAGCGTCAAAAATTACAAACAAGCAGTGTTGTTATTCTTCACTAAATTTGTTTTTGGCAATTGAAATTAAAGTAAAATAAAATATAAATATTAGATAAGATTAGATGTCACATTTTCCCCTCTGTTTATGTTCCTGGACTCTTATTTTGAAATGTATTTCTATTCCATTGTTTCTGGTTTCATTTCTCTTGCGTTTATTCTGTGCCATGGTCCCTAATTTGTTTGCTCCCTAGTTACTAATTACCCTCACCTGATCCTTTGTTATTCCTTTACACAGGGGGTTTCAGTTGTCATTTGTTGGTCATTGTCTTCGCATGTCTTTTTATGTCTGTGAAGCTGTTGTGTTTGGTGTTTCTCTTCGTTTTTGGATCATCTTCTTTGTTTATTTAATAAAATTACTGCTTGCAAATAGACCCTTGCCTACTCTACTCTCCTCTGGATCGAACCTTGGCAATATATGTGTAGAGTGCTAATTCAATAAATAAAAGCTATAATTCAATAAAAGCTTAATTAAAGTTATTAATTAAAACTAAAATATTATACAAGTAGGCTGATTGTAAATAACACTGCACAAAATGTTTGCACTATATTGTAAGTCATACGATAGTTTTGTGTGAGGAACAGACCATAGTTTAAGTTGTTATAGGTTCCCGTAGTTCTGAGGTTCGACATCAGTGTTAAACGTCATAGTTCTCTCATCTCTCGTGATGAGTCATTCTGTGCCAGACATGAGGGTGAGTAAACTGACAAAATTAGCATATTTATGATTATGTTAAATTTGAACTATTTCTTTAAACAATACATTTTCAGCCTGGTTGGTGGTGCGTGACAGTAAACATTCTGCATTCTCAGATGGGAATTCTGCTGAGGGAAAGTGAGTGCTTGAACACTCAGTCATGTAAACAGGTTCAGACTGCTGTTTGCATGTTTTAGAGCATGTCTGAACATACAGTATCTGTTTGAGGATACGTGTGCGGGATACTCACTGACCAGTCATTCAGAGGTCAATTATTGAATATATGAACTATACAGCAACACACTGCTGGCTCGTCTTCACATACAGTGGTTTATAAATACTTAAAGGACAAGTTCGGTATTTTACACTTAAAGCCCTGTTTACAAATCGTATCTGATGAAATAGAACGGTTAAGATAAAAATTTGGACACATGCTGCTGTCCCGAGAATTTTAGGTTTATTTCGCTTCCCCCCACCACCCCCACAATGGTTGTCTATATGCACTGGAAGATTCCGTCCTAAAAACACATTAAACTTTCGTTTACAAAGATACTGTTCCATCAAAAATCGCTGAAAAAGATGCATTCCAACAGGTTTTATCGTAGTTTTTGTCCAACTCCATTGACTTAATAGGACGTGCTGTGAGACCGCAGCACCTTTACGGTATTACTCCGCCGCTTCTTCTTCTGCTTCTTCTGTGTATTCAATGAAATGCCCGTGGTTTGCTTGCAATTGGCAAAGGTGCATTATCGCCACCTACTGGGCTGGAGTGTCTATTATTCAAGCTCTCAACGGAAGAATCACGGGTGTGACGCGTTTGGCAAAATAGGTCCACAAAAGCTAAATAAACCTAAAATTCTCGGGACAGGAGCATGTGTCCAAATTTTAATCTTAACCGTTCTATTTCATCAGATACGATCTGTAAACAGGGCTTTAAGTGTAAAATACCGAACTTGTCCTTTAAGAGACATTTAAAGTTGTCTTAATGTGATTAGGTATTATCAGGTATAAAATATCAAGACATTTTTTTTTTTGTGCTGCATTTCTTAGTTAGATTTTTTTCTATCTAATCTGAAAAAAAATAATATATATATATATATATATATATATATATATATATTAATGAGAGTGCCATGCACTGTTACAGCCACTTCCAGACCTTCCCTTTTTTTTAAAGTGCATTGTTGGTTTTCCAGATCCAGACAATGTCCCTTTGACTCCCTCAGTCAAAGTCAATGTTTCCATGCGTTCACCCCACAGGTGCTGTTTTCTAACCTGGAAGAGATCCTGTCTGTGCACAGGGACTTCCTGTCCATGGTCGAAGAGCTTCTGCAGCCTGACCCCAACCCGTATCATGAAGTGGGCCGCTGCTTCCTGCACTTTGTGAGTCTCTGTCTACCACTCTCTCTTTTTCTCACCGTATTACACATCCCTGCAGAAAAAAACTCCCACTTGGTTTAAGCTTGTCTTAGCTGGTTTAAGCTGGTCTCCAAGCCACACCAGCTGGAAAGTGCCCAAAACTCCTTTAAAACCAGCCAACAGACCAGCCTGAGACAATCAAACCAGCTTAGGCTGCTTAAAGAGATTTTTTTCTACTATAGGATACTGTCTATATATAGGGGTCAGTTTGGGGTCATTCATTATTTTTAAAGAAATTAATACTTGTATTCAGCAAGGATGCATTACGTTTATCAAAAGTGACAGTAAAACATTGGATTTGTATTTCAAATGCTATTAATTAAAGATTCCTGTAAAATTATAATTTGATTAAGAAAAAAGTAGCCTTGGTGGTGAGCATAAGAAACCCCCTCACAAAAATATATATAAAACACCCAACGTATTTATATTATATAATAGATGAACTGAAATTGAAAACTTTTATACCGTTGCTATATATATATATATATATATATATATATATATATATATATATGAAGAGTTCAGATGCAAAAGCCTTTAAATGCCATCTAAAATTTTCTTCTAGAATGATCATTTTTATCAAGCTCGTTTATTTAAGTTCAGTAGTTTCACTTAAAAGTACAGTTAATAGGTAATCTTCATTGCCATTTAAGTGAAATTATTGAATTTAAATATTCGAGCTTGATAAAAATGATCATTCTAGAAGAAAAATTCAGATGGCATCTAGAGGCTTTTGCATCTGAACTCTTCATATATAGATAGATATATAGATAAATAGATATATAAATAGATACAACTTTTTTTTTATGAACAACGAAAGTATAAATAACTGGGACTTCACCTTTGCTTTCCTGTTTCATTGAGAATAACTTGCATATTTGAGTCAAAAAGTTGGCTTTATAGATTTATAGTAGGAAGAGCACTGCAGGTTTTTTTTGTTTTTTTTCGAGTGAGATGCTGTTTTGTGGTTTTGGGATGGAGGCATTACTTTGTTGCGTTAGTATTCGATCCGTCAGTCTTCTGTCTGCCCCTAGGCAAAACCTCAGAGACGCTGGATTTCTGAAGGGCATGAGGAGTGAAATCTCAGAATAAGCTCTTAGTTTGTGTGTTTTTGTGTCTGTGTGTCTCCTCAGAGAGGAAGGTTTCAGATTTACGACGAGTACTGTGGGAACCACGAGAAAGCCCAGAGGCTTCTGCTGGAGCTCAATAAGATCAGGACAGTACGCACGCTTCTGCTGGTAAGACACTTGTTGATATATATATTGATATATATATATATATATATATATATATATATATATATATATATATATATATATATATATATATATATATAAAATATGGCTACAGTTTATTGCAATGATCTTTCAATAAGTAACTTGTCAACTATATGTCAACTTACTCTCATTAGAATATTAGTAGACTTTAGTGGACTGTTAGGTTTTAGAGTTCGGATAAAAGTACTTTAGAATAATATGGAATGTCTGTTGGGGAGCATCAAAATAAAGTGTTAGCAGATATTAAGTAGACAGTATAATTCAGTACTAATACTCTATTGACAGTTAGTTGACATGTACTGTAGTTGCAAAGTTACTTGTAGTTAGTAGAATGTGTAAAGTGGACCATTAAAATAAAGTGTTACCAAAAATATTTATAAATTTGTTGCCATAGTTCTCACGCTGAAAGGTTGCACTAGGTTTTTCAGTACTTGATTTGTTATGTTTAAAGATGATTTTATTTACTTTTACCACCATTGTTGTTATGTCACCATTGTTGAATTTTTTATCCTGAGTGTTGATAACTGTGCGTGCCAAGTGTGCAAACCCTGTTTAGAAGTCTCTCTCTTTCACACACAAACACATTCACACTAGAAGTGCTCATAATCCTAACCACTGTCAAACCTTTCTTCATTTGCATTAATACACATGAAAAAAAGTAATGTTTTTGTTGGACACATTCCTATGGCTGTCCCAGGACGGTGGTGAGCTCATTAATGGGCTTTGTAATGGGCAGGACCGGGCCAAGGTCAAGTCTAACACTGAGGGGCCAGTGGCATGTGTGTGTAATACTATATCTTATGACCTCCTTCAATACATGGGAGCTCCTTGGAGAGTCTGACACGAATTCATTTCCTCTGGCCGAGCTTACAGGACTGTCCTTCAACTCTCTGTCTTTGTAATGTAATGCAAGAAAGCATTGACCCCTCTATAACACTGAAAATACATACATTAAAAGACAAGCTGCTCACCTGAATTTTTGAAGCTTTATATCATTGGTTACGTCTTGTGGATTTATTTAAGAAATGTAAAAAAGTGTGTATATTTTAACACTTATTCCAGTGCAATTGATAGTCCTATATAGGCTTCTGTTGTAAGTGCATTACTGTAAACATGGATGATTTAAAAAGGTAATTAAATATATTGTTTTTAAAGTTCTTTATGCTCTTAATGGTTGTTTGCTATGTTTTTATATTAAGGTGTTAAGATAAAAAACAGAAATATAAACTGATGTTCTCAGCAATAAAGGATATTGTTGGTAATCTGTATGGTGGGATTGCGAGCGCTCTTAGATTTACTGCTTCCTAAGTCTTTGAACTCGTGCTGTGGGGAGCTATACGGTCGTAATTGAATTTGATTTAATTGCAGTTTTATAGCCGTGACCTTAAGGGAAACGTGCCGTTCTATCATCCCTCTGAGACTCAAGTTCAAGTATAGAGTGTTCGTAAAGACTGCACAGATTTTCTTTTATTTTCTGACTTCTTCTTTTTTGTTTCTTAAGAACTGCATGTTGTTGGGCGGCAGGAAGAACACAGAGGTTCCTTTGGAGGGCTACCTGGTTGCACCCATCCAGAGGATCTGTAAATACCCATTACTCTTGAGAGTGAGTACAAATTATGTAACTACAGACACGTCAAACAATAGTATACTACATTGTAACATGACCTCATCATTTTGAATTAAATAATCAGTAATTAATTATCAGTTTGTTTTTATATATATATATATATATATATACTGTATATATATATATATATAACGTTCTGATAGTTTGTCACACTTGAAATTAAAGGTCAACATTGCATAGTGGGATACTGTATTCTATAAAAGTCAATAATTTGACCTTTTTACCTTGAATGTTACACCCAATTGCTTGAAAGTTTAATTTAACCAGTTTAGTTAAGTGCACTTTTTTTATTTCTTTTTTTTATTTCTTAATGTTGCCCTATTTTGCTATTTTAAAGGTTCCTAATTTTGTATTGGGCAATATGTTTACATGCATCCAAGGTCAAAAAGCATTTTAATGTTCAAATATACATTATAAATATAAATGTTCGGTCTCTAAACCCCTCCTTTCCTCGAGCCTACTCTGCTCTGATTGGTCAGATGGCCCAGTCTGTTGTGATTGGTTTAGAGCTTACAGCGCGTGTTGGAAACAAAATACCAATTACCATATCTGAATTTCAGCTCTGGAGGCTTCCTTAGCAAGTCTATATACAGTGATACGAACAGTAATGATGCCGTCGGTTTTACCGTATTGTTTCGAGCCTGATTCCTCATCCTTTTGAAGTGCATGGAAAGTGGATTTGCTTTCGCAGCACAAAAAACAGTGTCTTCTCCACTACATGTTGACTACACAAACCAAATTCGTTCAGTCCTCAGCTACAACTAGTGTTTAAGAGCGGGTCAAAGTAGATGTTTTTCATGGGCAGCCAATGAAGACCATAGAAAATGCTAATTAGTTACAAACCTACATAGGTTTGTCCAGGAAGACTGGAATTACCGATGACTCATTTCATGCAGTTCATAGACATATGCTATGAACACCATAGACAATAACTCTATTTATAAAACTTTGCAGAACCTTTACATTCACAAAGAGCTGTATTACACACTGCATTCATGAAAGGTCATATCCGAAAAAGCATAATAGTGGCACAAGTTACAAATTGTATTGTACATTTACATGGAAAATCAGCAACAATTTTAAAAGCCATTATTTAGACTCTGAGTTTCATCTATTGCCAGGCTCATTGCTAATGTTTCATGGCTGTTCTTGAACCCAAAACACTGAAATTTAAATGGTTTACTGTAAACACCCACAAGCGCTAGTTCACATAATAAGACCGTAATTTCTAGCATAATTTCTTCACTGAGCTTCTCACAGTCAGAGTCATCGTGGCCCCTCTCGCTAAATACCAGCGATTGGCATCTGTGGTTACTTCGATATCTTAAACTTGTAAATGTGAGCGACAGAATTAAACTGATGAGGCAGAACCCTTGTGTTTAGACTTGGTTTAGAGATTAGCATCTTCCCCAGCAGATCCTGTCTTGCAGTAGCAACATTATTGAACATACTACAAACACAATTTTAGCCAGAATTCTTCTGAAGACATAACCACTAGCTTTGATAATTCCATCAGGGTTAAGCTTTGTTTCAAAGTTAAGTTCACTTCATAATTTTCCATGATATGGTCGTGTTTTGTTGTAATTATACCACTTTACATTTTATGTAATGCTTAATGTTTGTGTTTTCTGTGGATGTTTAGGAGCTGCTGAAAAGAACCCCAAAGAAACACAATGACTACTTGATGGTGCAAGAGTCGCTGCAGGTGATGAAAGCTGTTTGCTCCAGTATCAATGAGGCCAAAAGGCAGATGGAGAAACTGGAGGTGCTGGAAGAGTGGCAGTCTCATATTGAGGGCTGGGAGGTACACACACACACACACACACACACACACACACACACACACTCACGCAGTGGCGGCTGGTGGGTTTTAAAATAGAGGAGGCACACAACACTTTAGTGGTTTAACTGCTTTAACATGTTTTTTTTTTTTGTGTCACTTATAGACAGAATATTTATAGAAAATGACACACATCACAACAATATAAATATAAGTTGACACACCTAGTCCTATAGGCTATCACTTGATGTCCATATTAATAGAGCACTTTCTGACGTTTAGTGAAGCTGATTGCTGTAGCCTATATCCAACTTAGGCATGGGGTCTTCTCCATTTTTAATTTGTAGTCTTGTTGGAATGGTAGTTTAGTAAATTTGTTTGATCAAATATTCAATATCTCTACTCTCCATAGTTACATCAGCGGTAGCAGTTTAAACGAATATCTCGTAATTTACATTCTCGTCGATGATTGGTTGATATACCAAGGGAGGCTAGCCTCCTCTGCCATGTTACTTTTCTCAACTCTCCTAATCGCTGTTTTTTTTCTCCCCTCAAACTTGCTTTTCACACATTCGGCACATTCGGGACATTCAGGGAAGCCGTAGTTACCCTCAGAGTGGTGAAATTTCAGCCAAGAAATACACACATTCACGTCCACTGCACTCATGTTGGGTTTCCATGTTTTATGAGGACTTAATGTTTTTTATATTCTATCCCCCTACACTAACCCTACCCCTAAACCTTCCCATCACACAAAACCTTCTACTATTTTAGATTTTCAAAAAAGATCATTCTGTATGATTTATAAGCTTGTTTCCTCATGGGGACCAAAACAAAAAGTCCCCACAAGGTAAAAATTTTGACATTTGGGTCTCCCTTTGAACTCTAATGGTGCTTACTAAGACAAACTTAGGGATTTCAACAAACCCTTAACCCTAAACTATAGGGTTTGGCATGTAACATCCTGCAAAGTTTTGAGTTTCGGACAAGAAAGATACCTTACAGCTCGTGGCTTGTTGAGGAGACATGCGGTTTAAATTTTCAAACTTATGATTTCCCTTGATGGACACTGAAATGTTCAAAAATCCCATTGATTTGCTCTGTATACTTTTAAACAGTAGTGTAAACTCCTTCACCTGAGTTAGTTTGACGTCAGAAGATACAGTGAGAGGCGCCATCACTATCCCCCCAAAACTCCATTCTTGTCAGTGCTTTTGATGTAAACGATTGAAACCCAAAAATCTAAAGTCCTAATTGAACTTCATGCTTTTGTTCGTCTTTTCTTTCAGCCTCTGTACAACCTCTCCCTCCACCCACCAGCTCAGATGAGTGCTCTTTAGACTATGCCAGCACTGTCTGCTCTTTGCATCAATGCCTTTAATTAGACCCACTTTGTACGGTAGCGGCCGCTTGACCATAGCACGAGATTAACTCTACCATTATTCATATTCAGATGGCTGATTAGAGCTGAAATACTTTCACAAGTGCTCTATAAACTAACCACAAACTACATCCAACATGCAGACTTGTTCTACCCCCCCATCACATCATTTTGCATGCAACACGTGACCCATCAAATAACCAGCAGGTATCGTCGAATCCAGTTCGAAACTCATTTATCCTCCAGACTTCCCCCTTAATAACGTGTGACTGGGCATGCGGCTGCCGGCCAAGGGTAACAATAGCGGTGATTGTGTGGGCAGTGTGGGTTCTGTGCTTGGGGTTTATGTAACAGACCCGTCCAGTGAGGTTTTAAGTGAACGGGGAGCTGGGTGTTTTTGGAGGAAGATAGAAAGAGGTGAAATAAAAGACACAGACATGGTGAACTCACACTAATTAGGACATACAAGTTGATGAGGACATGAATTAATTCAGTCAATAGAATGACTACAGGGATAGTTCAAAGAAGAAAAAAAAGGAAAAGGAAAACACCCGTATTACTTTTCTCTTCCCTAGAAGACAAAATGAGAAGTTTAGCACAATGTTTACTTTAATAATTTATATTATTAATATGTATTTAAATATACACTACAATTTATTCAGAAAGAATGCATAACATTTATAAGCGACAGACTTAAAAGTTAAGAATTTTACACTGTTACAAAAGGTTTCTGAACTTTTTAATCAAAGAATCCTGAAAAAAAAGTATTACGGTTTCTACAAAAATATTAAGCAGCGCAACTGTTTTCATCATTGATAATAATAATAAAAAAAATTATTGAGGACCAAATCTGCATATTAGAATGATTTCTGAAGGATCATGTGAAATTCAGCTTTGGCCTCATAGGAATAGCTGGAATTTCAAATATTTTCAAATAGAAAACAGCTTTAAATATTTTAAATCGTAATAATATTTCACAGCATTACTGTTTTTAATACATTTTTGATCAAATATATGTATCCTGGGTACGTGTAAGTTTATTTCTTACAAAAAAGTAAAAAAAATTTACTGACCCAAAACTTTAGAATTTTTGCTTATTAGTCTGTTTTGCATATGCACATACTCAAATGTATCATGACGAGATCAGTTACGAAACACATGAAAATGTTTTACTTTTGGCATCATGGATGTCAAACCTGGTGACATACTTGAATGAGATTTGAGAACTGCGGCATTTCAATAATAGACTTAAATGCATGTTTTTGTTTTTACTAGTGTATGAACACTAAATCGGATAGACTACTTTTACAGTACTTTTAGTGTTTTCTTTGTCATTTTAGGAGCTTGACAATTCCTGAGCACCATTCAATTTATGCTTAATTTATATTTTTGATTCTTTTGTATGAACAATCCCTTATTTATTTATTTGGGTTGATTGGGACACTTTTTGCCATTGAGATGACGAGATGATGGGAAAAGTGTCTCAATCAACCTGAATTCACCCCATTTACTTTTAAGACTTCAACAGAGTCTAAAAGTCTGGGTTTTGTGAGTGTGTGTGTGTGTGGTGTTGCTAATGCCGTTTTTGTGTTGATGAGATGCTGCAGTAGATGTGAGTCATTTTATCATGGTGGCACTAGACTGAGTTAACGGTTGTGGTCAGTGTGTTAACCACAAAGGACTCTTTACTGAGTGTTCAGTTGAACTGTCTCACGTACAACTTCCTGTGTCACTGGGATACGGTATGAATACTTCAAAACATGCTTTAGATCTATTTTTGAGCATATTTTGCAGATGGCGATACAGAGGACTGTGTTTATGCTTCCATCCTTTGAGTCTGTTTACCCATCTGCTCCATGAGTCACTGAGCCGTCACGTATTCAAGAATTCATGTAATGTATTTGTAAGCAATCATAATAAGTTCAAGTCTCACATGTTTAGAGATTAAACCGCAATGACCGCAACTATTTTTAAACCAATTAGTGGACTTTTGCATTTGATCCCGACAGCCTTGCATATGTAGTTGTGTTTTAAGAAAAAAAATTTGTAAAACAAAGACCATGTTGTTTTAGCATTCAGGGTGCGTGTTGAAATGATCTTAGCCAGGTTTCTTTGTCCACATCAACCATTGTAAAAACATACCGCAGAATGAAAAACAGGCGGGCAGATTTTTATGAGGGAAATATAGTGGAATGTTTTAAAAAGACAAACATGGGTTTTGAAACTGAAATTTGTTTTAAGATCTGCAATTTCTGCAAGATTGTTTCTGTCTGCAACACATATCTGAGCAGTCACACCCTTCTGGTAGGCGAGAAATTATATACATTTGGTCTGTGTGGCCAGAGCTGTCACCATAAGTTTCACAGAGGATGGCAATGAATATTACGGGGAAGTTTCTGTGCACCATTTAGTGGTACACACTGTTCTGAGTGCAGTGACTCTTCCAAAACCGCTTTTATGAAGTTCACAATGACCTCTTGGAAGCAGCTCTCAAATCTGTTTTAGCCTTTTGTGCTTCATTACTGGCCTTTTGCCTTCCTGTTACTTCATATCCAGGAAACAAAGCCTTTGATGGGACGCACACGCACAAAGAAAGCAAAGAATCTAAGATTTGCTTCGGAATCGTGAACTTCACCCCCCATTAAATGTGAAATACATCATTGCATTAATATGTGTTCTGGAACTGGAGGGAGAGGAAGAGGGTGTCTGTTCTCACAGGCTGTGGGTGGAGATGGGATGAGAGGGTGCTTTTTCCACAGTAGTGTCCAGAAGTGGCCGATTGTTCATTATTGCTGACCTCCCGCGCATGCAGATGTGCGTCCTTCACAGCAGGTCTTGTGAAGCAGTGATGATGCAGTGTTCATAAAACTCTACTGACCAGGAGCACTCTGGGAAATTAGATAAAGTGTGGGACTGAGACAGTAAGGGGGAGGAGATGGACCAGAAATTGTGGGAGAAATTATAACACTTTGGGAAAGCTGGCAGCTATAGGAAATTAAAGAATATTTGTATAGTTTTTGTATGGTGATAGTTTTGGAAGCATAATTATTTTCAGCTACTATTATACCAAAAAAAGAATACATTTTTATTTATTTTTATTTTTAACAAAAAATAAATATCAGTTTCAATTTATTTTATTTTTTTTACTTTTATGCTCTAATGTCTTTACTCAGGGCTCCAACATTACAGAAAGCTGAAAAGAGATTAAACAAAACATAACATTATATTTATTTATAATTTAAATTTTAAACATTATAATAATATATATTTTAATAATTTTTTATAAAGTTTGTGGTTCGTTTATAATTATATGTAATATAATATAATATATTTAATACTTGTTTGCTCTGTTTTTGTTTGGTTTAACTTGAAGTACTAAAATAACTAAAATAAAATAAAATAAAACTAATAACTAAAAACTAGACATATTTTTTTTTAAACAAATAAAATACAAAAACACAATGAAATGACAAAGTGACATGACAAAAACACACAACAAAATGACCTAAACTTTTCAAATAAGAGTGAAATGTAAAAATAAAATAATTACAAATATTTACAAAAATTATAATATTATTTCAATGATACTAAAATAAAACTGACTCTAACATCACAGATAGCGGGGCTGATAATTAATATATATATATATATATATTTATTTTTTTTAAATAAAATGTTATACAATTTTATTTCTGACAGAAAAAATGGTAAACAGTAGTTTTTTTTTTTTTTGATATACTTTTAACTTAGTTTGTTCTGTTTTCCTCACTCAGGGCTCCAACATCACAGACAGCTGTACAGAGATGCTCATACAGGGAGTTCTGCTGAAGATCTCTGCGGGGAACATCCAGGAACGCATCTTCTTCCTCTTTGACAACTTGCTGGTGTACTGTAAGAAGAAGAACAGGTGAGATTTCACTATCACCTGTCAAACCTTTCAGCTGCCAGCTGTGTTGGGTTTTAATGAGAGAACAGAGAAGCTCAAAGTAATGGTTGTGTGCTGCGCTCTGTTACAGGCGTTTGAAAAACAGTAAGACGGCCACGGAGGGTCCTCGATACCTGTTCAGAGGCAGAATCAACACTGAGGTCATGGAGGTGGAGAATGTGGATGATGGAACAGGTGTGTGTTATTCTGTCAAATAACTCTTCCCAATTCCATCACCGCTTATATGTTGCATCACTAAAACATAGTTTAAAGGAATAGTTCACTTAAAAATGAAAATTCTGTCATCATTTACTCACTTGCTGAACACAAAAGAAGATATTTTGAAGAATGCTGGCAACCAAACAGTTGATGTACTCCATTGATTTCCATAGTATTTTATTTCCTACTATGGAAGTCAATGTGGACCATCAACTGTCTGGTAACTGACATTCTTCAAAATATCTTCCTTTGTGTTTCCTTTGTCTAGAATTTTCATTTTTAAGTGAACTATTCCTTTAAGGAAATAATTCAACTTTAAATAAAATCCATTCATCATTTACACTCACTCTCATGTCATTCCGAATTCAGTGTTATTTCAGTATCATTGAAATACTATTATAGTTATTATTATTTTAAATTAGGTTTTATTTGTATATTTTCAATTTTCATTTTAGTTAAAGGTTTAGTAATTTAGTTGTGTGTTTTTTGGCATTTTATTTAAATATGCAGTGTGTTTATATAGTTTATTTCATTTTTTCGTTATTTTAGTACAAGCTAAACTGAATGAAAATAGGAAATGTTGCCTTAGGAACTATCTGAAAAAAATAATAAAATTAAATATATTTTATTTCAGTTAAAGTTGAATTTATTTCAAGTAACAAAAATATATTTTTATTATTCAGTAGTTATTTTTAGTTTTATATAACTATAATAATTACTTTATTTCTTCCGTAGAACACAAAAGAAGGATTTTAGCAGAATGTTCTGGCTGCTCTTTTCCGTATAATGAAAGTGAATTGGGAAAGTGAATATCAAGCCCCAAATGTGACAAAATAACACTATAAAAATAGCTCAAATAAGTCTTGTGACACATCAATTTCTTTTAAAATTACTGAACAATCTTCGCACCGTCATGGGGAAACTAACAAACATATAGCTTTATTTTTACTGAAATGCTGTTTCAAAGTGTCTGGAGTAAGCGTTTAACTACTTTAACAGCTAAAGGTTAGAAAAGTGGCATTTTCTGGGCAGGATGACAAGCACTTGGAGCCCTGTGACTGGATGAACTCTTGAGTGGAGTGTGTCTTGGCGAAGGAGGAGCCCTGATTATCAGTTATATTTGTAGAAGCAATGATTTGCTCCCTGGCGGACCTAATATCTGGCTGCTCTGGAGATGGATGGGTTTCAGTCCACAGAATCTAAACAAAGCCAACACCGCCGCATTTGCTTGTGGGTGTTTTCCCATTCTCCCCAATGGCTCTGTGTAAAATCCAGACATAGACTATTATTCGCCTGTAATGAAAGCTGTTATGCTGATGGAGACGTCCTGTGCATGGCTGTAAAGGGGCACTCCAAGTCATAGATGGAGTGTTTCTCTTTGATTTGGGTTTTGAATTGTTTAAATTAAAGAAAGAACACTCAGGGAAAAGCTTGTAGCATTATGTAATGAACTAAAAAACTGCAAGGGGCTAATGAAGCGTTTTCAAATGGATGAGACTCCAAATAAAAGTTGAGAGCAATTTGGAAATTGGTTCAATTGAATCAAAGGAAGATTCTACCTGTGGGGGTGTTAAACCACCAGTGGACGTACAGATGGAGGCTTGTAATTTGTCCAGTTCCTGTGCTGAACTGAGAGGCGTAATCATTGTAACACACAAGCCATTCATAGGGGAAGGAAACGCAAGCGCACGTATTGATTGATTATGATGCGAAAGAACGGCCTATTTCTAATGCATGAGAAAAGAAACTGATGAATACATCTCAGCTTATTTGTTTTTTTGCTGAGGTGTTTATTCGCATATGGGTTTCAGAGTTCTACTCTTTCAGACCTTGCTTGTAGGGCTGTCATGATTATTGCATATTCATCATCCAAATAAGGGAAGTTTAAGCAATTATAGATTATTTATTAAATATGCACATTTTTACGTTTCTCTTTGTGAAGCATCATGCAGTCTTAAGTGCACTTTTCAAATGAACTCACTCGTGTGATTGTAGATTATTGTAATGTGTATTATTTCACTTTATGTTAAACTATTGGCATAACTGCACATATTTGCATTGATAGCATTTCAGGTCGGACCACTTTAATCATGCATATAAATGTATATATATATTATACATTATATATACACATTTAATCAATAAATGAGTAAATTATTATATATAATTATTAAATGTTGAATGTATTTTTTTTAGATTAAATACTTTTTAATACAACTATCGGGCTTTAATAACTGATTTATTTATAATTAATCATCAACTCAAAATTCATGATCATTACAACCCAACTTGGTCGCAAAGCATAGAGTTACATTTTGAAGAATGTAGAGAAGAACTTATCCCAAAACAATGCATGAAAATGATCACGAAACCACCACACACAGTATTGTTTGAAAGTTGCAACAAAAAAAAGTTCTTGTTCCTCCGAGACATTGATGCAATCAGTGCTTCAAGATGGGTTTTAATTCCTGCCCGTTCTTCAGGACTGTTCAAATAGCATGTCGATTCTTCACGGCCTTGTAATTAGAGCAATTGATTCGTCGTCTGCCTGTGATCCATTTCGTTCATGGGCTGTTTTGTTTGTTGCCTGTTTCATGTGGGAATGTTTCATTTGCTCTGAACTTTACTGCTCTCATGGGCTGTTCACACTGCTTTGTTTATGCCCAAGAACATCTATTTTGTCATCTGGGCTGCTTTGATAGATAGCCTGGCATACAAATGTGGAGGGAAGGCAAGAATGCGAAACGGAGAACATTGCTGGTTGTGCCACATGTAGACAAACGGGCCACAAAGACAAAAGGAAAATATGTGTTGGAAAATCCAAGGAGTGGCCTGGGAGAGCTATAAAAGGCATCTCTGACAGGCAGACATTGATTACTTGTCGGTGTTTTTCCTCAGCGGATTACCACAGCAGCGGGAACATCGTGAACAACGGCTGGAAGATCCACAACACAGCGAAGAACAAGTGGTTCGTCTGCATGGCAAAGACACCGGAGGAAAAGCAGGAATGGCTGGAGGCCATTTTAAAAGAGAGAGAAAGGCGGAAAAGTGAGTAGTGATGTGATTATACCTGCAGAGGTGCAACAATTTGACATTAGGGCTCACAAGTTAACAAATAAGTCTTAATATGAGATTTAATGGTCACATTTTGCTGTACAGAATAATTTTTTCTGTATATTATATTATATCATATTATATTATAAACAAATTAAAACAAATTAAATATAAAGAAATAAAAATGTGAAAAAATAAATATATTTACACAGTGATACACATCTTTTTTTTTTTTAAACCAAGTATTAAGGTAAGTATGGCCACTACCAATACCGAAACCTCAATTAAATGTTTTTTTTTTCTTTTTTTTCAAAGGATAAAATTAGTGATTATATCCATTCAACATTAAAAGCTTCAATTTAATTTAATTTAATCTTTTTATAATTTTTTATTATAAAATTATATAATCTAATTTATTGCAATAAATTAATCTAATTAATTGCAATTTAATCCCACATCAAATTTGGCTGAGAATTCCAAAAGATACTTTAAAGTCATTATTGTGTTAAATGAGTAAAGCATCAAATAGACATTACAAAAAGTAGCTTTAGAAAGAAGTATTTTATTTGATTCAGCAAAGAATTTACTACGCATGAGCTTAGAGGCTACAACGGCCATGATTTTTATTTTTATTTTTTTCAGAAGCTGCATCTGAATTAGTATTTAGATATATATTTACAGACCAAAACAGTTTGGTTACCAACATTCTTCAAAATGTCTTTTATGTTCTGCAAAAGAAAGAAAGTCTTTCTGAAACTACATGAAGGTGAGTAAATGTAAATAAACAGAATTTTCATTTTTGGGCAAACTATCCCAAAATTTCTTTAAATAAATAATACTCTAAAGAAGAAACTAAAACTTCCAGTAGGTGCCGGTGAATGTCTAAATGAGTACGTTATTGAGTCATTCATTCATTCGATTAATTCAAATGGCTGATTCTTTCAGGAATTAAGTAAATGGCTCTCTTTATGAATGGACCATTTACCTGTTGGTTCACTTGATTGATTCGTTCAAAATGCTGATTGATTCAGGAATGAAGTAAATGGCTCTCTTTATGAAGGATCCATTGAATCGTTGCTTCACTCAATTGATTTGTTCAAAATGCGGATTCATTCAGAAATGAAACACCACTGTGTGTTGTTCAGAGACGCAAAGTTCTGCTCTGGCTTTACAGGTAATACTTTCATTAGCAAAATTGAGCAAAAACAGACAATATTGTGTCTAAAATAACAATATTAACTTATTGAACTGTTGTATAAAATCAATGTCACATTTGCACTCATGCTATTCGGGACAAAAACAGCACTTGTGTGATATTGTTATGTTACTCGAGTTAAATTGCTTATCTCTATCATATGATATAAACATGAGACAAAAACTCATACATCGGCATTTTTGCTCTGATATCTTGAATTTTAGGAGCATTCTAACAGCATTCTATAGGCTACATCACGCAGTGAGTTTTTGCCCTGCATCATGTTATATACATACAATGTATATATACACTGCACTATACAAACAACACATAAGCAATCTGTGTAATTCTGGGTTCAGAAAGTGAAATCTTTCCTCTCTTATTTGCTTTTCCAGCATTAAGACTGGGCATGGAGCAGGACACCTGGGTGATGATATCCGAGAAAGGCGAGAAGCTTTATAACCTCATGAGTAGACAGGGCCACCTCATTAAGGACCGCAAGCGCAAACTCACCACCTTCCCAAAGTGCTTCCTCGGAAGGTAGGTCAGCGAGAGCCATCTTCCTGTGCTCTGTCTGTGCAGATAATGGCTGTGATAGACTCCAGGAGAGATTACAATAGGGGTCATGGCCTGTAGTATCATGTGAGAGCGAGTGACACGCTGAGAACGAGAGTGTGTAGCTGTAGGAGTGACTGCAGTGACAGGAGCACATAACGTTTCATTTTGGTCACTCATAAATAACAGAGTAGTGCAGTATAATGGAACTACGGATGGGCAGCATGCGGGAGAATAGATCTGTCTACTGTTCATGATGAATGGATCTCAAAATCGTCCATTTCTGTGCTTATAAATCTGTCTGTCTCTTGTTTTTCTTTTTTCTTTTCCTTTGAAACATAGAAGAAATCGTATCCTTTTTTGGTTGTGACTCTTCTTTTACGAACAGTTTTTATACACGCTTCTTATTTAGCAATGTAGCTACAGTAAATCTGGTCTGTTTTGAATGGTACACAGAGTTCCCTGCTTGTTTTTAATCTATTCAGAGACACCACAGGGATAACTACTTGCAGACCTGCAGGCGTTTTCTGCCACACTTTCGATTGGTCAGATGCATTAAACTGCCTCAAAAACCTGATGATCTGATTAACCTATTTGCTTTTCATACTAATGATGTACAATGGAGATATTTTGAGGCAGCATTGCTATAGTCACAAACACTTAAAGGGATACTTCACCGATTAGCATTAAGCTTTGTATCAGTAGAAACCCGGTAGTATTTTCGAATGACCGTGCTTCCCTCCCTCATGTCCCCCTGAGACGAGAGATTTCTGTATTGTGTGTCTGGAAAAAAAAATCAGATGACGCAAAAATCGTAATTTTGCGTCATCAGAGGCTTTTTTGGCTAGAGGCGAGAGACTACAGCCAGAAGTAGGATCTAGTTCTGCATGCTTTCAACCCGCCCATAGGGAGTGGGATCTCACAATAAAACGGCATCTTTTCAGTTTCGAGTCAACTAGTAGTCTAGTTGTATCATTTCTTCCGATACTGCCCTCTGTAACCAGTAGGCGTGGCTTGGGAGTGGCCTCGTAGGGCAGCGAAGCAAGTGCATTCTGGGAGTTGTTTTTTTCTGGCTTTTCTCAGTCTAGAAGTTGGTGCAACTTCTAAAATAATTTCACATTTCTACTACATAAATGACCCAATTTAAATACACATTCATCTTTCCAGCGGTGAAATATCACTTTAAAGTACACCACCTTTCAAAATTTCTATTTGTTTTATTTATTTATTTATTAAATTCTCTTATGCTCACCAAGGCTGCATTTATTTAATTGAAAAAACAGTAATACTGTGAAATTTCATCACAATTGAAAATGTTTCTGAATATTTTTTTAAAATGTAATTTATTCCTGTGATGGCAAAGCTGAATTTTCATCAGCCATTACGCCAGTCTTCAGTGTCACATGATCCTTTAGACATCGTTTATTGATTTGGTGTTTAAGAAACATTTCTTATTATTTTCAGTGTTGAAAACAGTTGTGCTGCTTAACATTTTTGCGGAAACTTTGAAAAAAATGTTCCCCAGTATTCTTGGATGAATATAAAGCTTAATTTATTTGAAACAGAAATCTTTTGTAACATTATTGATGTCTTTGCAGACACTTTTGGTCACTTTAATGAGTACTTACTGAAGTAATTTTTTAAATCTTACCCCAAACTTTTGAACAGTATTAGCAACCTAATTCATTTAACCCTGGGTTAATGTCTTTTTAAACCCCAGGTTAAAGCCACTTTAACCCAATTTTTAAAGCAACAGCACTTTTTTTGCAATGTTTTACACTTGTAGTTTTGATTACACTTTATTTTAAGATGTAATTATACATTTAAAGGCGCAGTTAGCAATTTCTTAAAAACACTGTTGAAAGACTGAGCACCACAACACGCTTGTAGCCAATCAGCAGTAGGGGGTGGGTCCACTCATGCTGGGAGAAGAGAGAGAGAGAGTGAGCAAGAGGGAGATTTGAAGAAAGACTGTAGAAAGAGAGATGTCTGAGAGACAATACAAAAGAGAAAATCTCAGAGGAATATCACTAGACTATGATCAGACAAGAGCTTTACGACCTGCATTAATATTAGAAAAGCTTTCAATCCCTGGAAAAACCTAAAGCGGAAAGGCCTGAAAACGGATGCCGACTTTGCGTTGTTTTTGTTCCATATATGTGAGTAACACTTGTTTTGCTATGTTTCAGAACCAAGATATGCTGCTGTTTTATTGTTAGCTATAATAACAGGACAGTTTTGAGTGTCATTAAACATTATTTTGCTTTGCTTCAGCTAGGATAAAGAGACATGCACTCTTGCATTGAGAATTTGTGTATTTCGGAGGCAGAGTAATGTGTTTGTTTGGGTTTGGGATTACAAATTTCAACTGTTTCTCAGAATTCACTTACTGCACCTCAAGTATTGAGTAATATTAATTAACTACATGTACTTACTAGAGGATTAGGGCTTATTAGTTGCATGTAACTATGCATCATTTATAGTTATTACTATAGTAACTACATGTAACATGTGTAACAAGGACACTGTATTATAAAGAATTACCACAGTTTTTTTTAAAGTAAATTTGAAAAGTTAAATAAAGTTTTTTTAAATGCCTTGGTTATGAAATCATGCACCACTTTTGCATTGTTAACCTCAAATTGCAGAGCAGAGGTATACAGTGTGAAACGATAGAATGTTACAGCAAGTTATTTAACATCAACCAACCAATCATTAACTGCCTTAGTGCTTGCCTCATTAAATATGCATGCCATGTGTTTAATTTCAGCATTTTAAGGAAACAGTAACAAAGCTGAGACTTTTTTTTTTTTTTTGGTAACATTTCCACTTTTAGACAAGCGGGTATTGAAACACATCAACATTTTGTATGTAAACCCAGAATTCTTGTAAAAGGACTAAACCATGGAAACATGAACAAGATAACCCAGGATTATGTCAACCTAAGGTTTAGAATACTAGCTTAACACTTTCAAATGTTTTTCAACAACTTAGAGGGTTATCACAAGGTAGTTTTCTACACAAGTTATGTTCGTTTCAGTGAGTTTGATCTGATAGTGCGAACATTTGCAGTCTGCGTTATGCTGCAGCATCCAGACCAGAAACTATAAAGGCGATTGTTCCAAGATGTGTTGGATTTTTCCTTCTCTGATCTCTTTTGTTTTAAGTGTGGTTGGGAAATCCTCAGGCTGAACTCAGATTAACTGAGCTCGCCTGGCAATCCTGAAGTTTCCGCAGCTGGCATTCATAAATTAAACCCTCTGAGATGTCAATACGACAACCTCACCGTACACTAAAATACGACACTCTACGACACTCAACCACTTGCAAGACTCTCACTTTTTTATAATGCCATTCTTGGTTGGGATATGTCTGTTCTAAAGAAAAATAAAGCCTCAAAGAACAACTGCTCATACTTGTGGCCAGATTATATTGTAAATGGAATTAGGGGCACAACTTATTTCCCCTAGTGTTTCCTGACAACACACAGATAGAGAGGTCTGGAGCGGGAATGGATTCATTAAGGATCGAGATCACAGACAGCAGATAATGTTCACGAGTGGGTGGTTTGTGCGTCTCAGAAAGCCAGATGGACTGAAGAAACATATGACTGCAGAACCTGTGAAAATATATCTCTGTTTGGGTGAGCGTGCTGAAACACTGGTGATTGGGCCATCGGTTTGTGTTACTTATTTAATGTGTGATTCGCAGCCAGTAATATTTTTGATCAATCTCATCTCTGTTTGATGTCGCTCTAAGTCTCCACTATTTTAATATCATTTCAATCTGCTCTGCTTTCATATAGTTCTCCCCTTGCTATAAGTGTCTCTCTCTTTGCTATTTGTGCTAAATTTGATATAGTAAATGTGCTGCAAATGTTAGCTCTTAAATAACAATCACAGTTATTAAAACACTTGCTTTAACGATAGTCATCACTATATTTAGTTAAACCACTTTTCTTTTCTTTTTTTAACAAGCTACTCAAAAAATTTGATGTAGTTCTTGTTTTGCCTGGCATTTGGCAGATGCTTTTATTAAAAGCGACTCACAATGCATTCACATTTATTAATATACTGTATGTGTTGGATGCATTATTTATCATGACCATATTGGTTATTGGCTGATATTGG
Source organism: Leuciscus leuciscus (assembly GCF_965113295.1). NCBI lineage: Eukaryota > Metazoa > Chordata > Actinopteri > Cypriniformes > Leuciscidae > Leuciscus > Leuciscus leuciscus. The sequence goes on from NC_138735.1 coordinate 19,150,429, forward strand.
TCACTCATTGATTGATTGATTACAGTATTGGTAAATATTGGATATTAATCAGGTAATGTAAATAATTTTTGTGCTTGTCATAAATCTGTATTATGTGTATAATTACATGTAATATAATTCTTATTCCAAATATTGTATGTTTATCATAGCATGTTTGAGACTAGATTCACTTGCTTTTATGAACTATCCAACCATAATCCCACCCCCATAATAATACCATCCCCAGAAATCCTAATTTTGTTATAATGAGGATTTATTTTTTGTCATTGAAACAATTTTTTCCCCACTTTTGAATGAATGAATGAAAGAGACATTTATATAGCATTTTCATATGTACACCCAAAGCGCTTTACAATCATATCAGGGATATCTCTCCTCAACCACCACCATTCTGTCCATTCTTTCATTTTAGCATATAAAACTACAGATTTTACAGACTATTTTATTATATATATTCTCTTCGTCCAAAGATTTATTTTAGTTTTTTGATGAAATGGTATAAACCAGCATTCTTTGTGATCCGAACCTGGAGGAATTAATCTCAGTAATGTAGTCAGGAGGACAGAGGACCCTGCATTATTTCCCGTCTTTTCAGTATTTTTTTTCTAATCGTTGAATTTCATTCTGTCACGGACACTGCACTGATTTTATGCTTTACATGCGCACAGTCTCTTTCTGTCTCCATCTGTCTGTTTTCTTTAGTCATTCTGTTCACTGTCATTTTTGCTTTCTGTTTCTATTTCTTCATATCCATCATTTATTCAATCACCTAAAACCTCAGAGGTCTGCTGGAGTCTGGGATGTTTCTCATGCTGTATCACCATGGGTTCCATAAACTCTGGGAAGAGCCGCAGGATTACACTGGTGGAACTTGGCATGTTCGTTTTGGTTTTGCGGAGAGGTGGATAGGAAGGAGAGCCGGGGAGGGAGTGGTGGGAGTAGAATCAGATATCCTCCACTGAGACAGTGGCTTTACCCAGCAAAATTGCTAAATTATACAGGACAGTCAGTTTAACTTCATCAGGAGAAAAAGACCAGAGGAAAAAACCAGGGGAGAAACAGAAAAAGGTTTTTCAAGACTTGAAGTTTAAGGGATATTTAAGCCTTATGTAGTTTGAATACTTGAATACTACTGTAGTTTGAAAATCTATGCTGAGATAGATAGATAGATAGATAGATAGATAGATAGATAGATAGATAGATAGATAGATAGATAGATAGATAGATAGATAGATAGATAGATAGATAGATAGATAGATAGATAGATAGATAGATAGATAGATAGATGGATGGATAGAATAATGACCACATTGCACAGGAAGACTATTAATTATTGAGCTCATCTCTGTGGTGTGATCAATCAGTTTTAATGGATTTTGTTGACGGTCATTAATATAATTTATGAGTCCCTCTTTTTGTTTGTCCTCACATTATTTTACTGTCCTCTGTCTTTCTTTTCTCAGTGAGTTTGTGTCGTGGCTGATGGAGATCGGAGAGACCAATAACCCTGAAGAGGGGGTTCATTTGGGTCAAGCCCTCCTGGAAAATGGCATCATCCACCACGGTTAGTTCCATTTCCACTCTATACTGTATGCCATCATATTATATCTTTGACTACATATTCTGACTTGCAACATGTCACTACTGGCTGAAAATGTATGCTGTATACCCCACAAAAAACTGGGATTCGCGAGGGAATAAAAATAATCTAAAAAACATTTACTAAAATAATTGTATTTGTTTACCTGCATATGTGTGACCATTAACATGCAAATGTATTGTTAAATTATTAAAATATAAACTTAAAGTACTTAATATTTAGATATTAAAGTCCCTCTGTGGTGAAAATCAAACTTTCAGTGTTGTTTATATGTCTATGTGGTGTTTTTAATATGCTTTAAGATAAACCATGTGCAAATTCATAAGTCAACACCATTGCTGAGTATTTTCTGCTTAAAACTGCCATGAACCAAAGACAGTCAAAACGCGGTTTGAAATCGCTGGTGTTTCTGACGTCACAAACTACACTCTTAAGAAAAATGGTTCTAAACAGTAACATAGGGTTATTCGGCTTTTAACAATAGCAGAACCCTTTTCTTTTTATGGAACCCTTTTTATAAGGGTCCATAAAGAACCATGCTTTGAAAGTGCTATATAGAACCTTAATGGTGTTATAAATAACCTTTTCAACAATATTTATTTTCATTACTATTAGTATATTATCTTCATATTATAAATTATTTATTAATATTGGGTTTTTTTTTATTCCTCTGTCTGCCTGGTCTTATATCTTGTTGCCTCTATTTAGGTTTTACATAAAAAAAAAAAACACAGCATGTTCTTGTTCATGTACTTTAATTTTTTATTGACATGGCAGATTGTAGCAAAAATGACCGTGCTCTAATAACAGATGTTTGCTGAATACATTAATAAATAATGATTGACATTAAACACGATATAGATGTAGTGAAGACCAAGTTCCAGTGAAATATCTTCACAATCCCCTATGATGTCTTTACGTCCTTCATTATGTGTGTATCCTCCTGGGACCCAAGAATAGACTTTTGTCCACTGTAGTGGACATTATATTTTAGTGAATTTCTCTGACATCATACATGTCACATGACACAACCTGTGTGTCCTGTAAAGAGCACATTCAGGACTTTTCAGAGATACCAAATGTTTGGAGGTTTCACCATGAAAACAACTTCTCCTTGGTCTTTAAAAATGTCTGACATTAATTTAGTGATCAAATGTAGCATTCTTATGGAAATATGATAATATATTGTAATTATAATTTAAATTGGACTACTTTTCAAATTGTATTTCATAAAACAACATCTCAGGAAAATGTTAAGGTGTTTCAAATGAAAAAAATACTTTCTGTTACAGAACAGGGCATTGATTTCAAACGTGTCCACTGTAAAGGACACCAGGACTTAAATCGTCTTTATCAGGCATTTTAGGAGACACAACAAGTGAATATGGAAATAAATTATACATCAATATTCCTATGAAATATTAGATATTATTATTTAAATGTTGCCAATTATTACTCCAATTATTACACTTCTTTTTTCATTAAATGTTGCTCCAAGAACACTTTAATGTGCAAATTAGATACAGTGTATAGATACATTGCATTGAATGGGAATATTAATTTACGGCCATTTTACCCACATATTGCATAAAGTAAAATGGTGTATCAATTAATTCCGTTATTTCTTTCATAACATAGTTGAGAAAAATCTTTATACAAATTTTGGTTGAAAAAATCCTGAAACCCCAAAATGTATTGGTGATTGAAAAAAAAATCCTGTTGGTTTTGCCTATACATATGATTTCTTGTCATTTTATTTTTTAAACAACTTAGTCCTGGCGTCCACTACAGAGGACATAACATAACGTATGAATAAAATATTATTTTTCAAAAATGTTTTTTTACCATTTGTTTATTGTGCTCTAAACAGTGTGATGACATGGAAAAAAACTACATTCAAAAAACTTTTTTTTTCTGGGTCTCAGGAGGGTATTCTGAGTGGCAGTTCTTATAATTATGTAAAAATGTAGTAGGCCTACATCATATTGAACTAAGGGCAATTGGAGGTTTTTTCCCAGTCATAACCAGTGGGCTTGAGTATCGTCTTGTTTATTTCATAATCTGCTTAGCTCAAATAGTCAGTTGAATAATCATCACCATTTGGCCTCTATTCATTCGTTAATGCAGATGGCTGATTGGACAAATAGCCCTCTTAATATTTCAAGTGCCCTGACATCATTGTTTTCAGGCCCTGAGGAACTCTGGGAGCGTCCAAGAGCAGACGGCTTTTTATAACTTTGTCTATGTTTATGTGAAGAGTCACAAATATTCATTGCTTCACACCATGCTGTTTGTTTAATACTGAGGGAAATTTCTAGTCTTTTGCCTATACTATTTATTTTGTCATTTTTTTGGGGGCAGTGGGGTCCAGTTCTGCTTAATGTAGACTCACAGTATGGACTGTTTTTTTTGTTTTTTTTAAAGAAGACTGGCTGGCTTTGAGCCAGGACTTCATGCTAAATCACTTTTCACTTCATCGCTTCCTAACAGGGAGAAATAAATTCAAGCATTAGGGCTCCCTATCCACTCGCTCGCATTTACGGCTTTGGTGAGAAAGATCTTTAAGCCTTTACTATTCGCTGAGAAGGATGAATTCATTTGGCAGAAAGAGCAGGATTACTTTTCACAAGCATGTTGGTGTTACTTGCATTTGTGCTTACATGGAGCTGAAAGCCTCTAAACTCAGATTATGAAGGTCCTTAAGAGTTTTTGTTGCCTTTTGTGTTATTTTTGTAAAACCTTTTAATACCAACAAAGATATTTAATCAGCCTCAATGTAAATAGTATTTCTATTGCCATGCACATGTTAAATGAATCAAAATAGAATATAAGCTATACGTTTTAAACCTTTACATTGCAGTGGTGATGTATTTATTTGAAAAATAAGTGCTAATAAACAATGCAAAAGTTCTACACCTAAAGAAATCAATACTTTTACTGTTGGCAAATACGTTTAAATGCACGATATGTGTCCAATCTTATCAGTAGACTTTATTCTTTATAGAGTCACTACATATACCATTTGAAATGACCAGTCGAAATGCTTCTGTTTTGTATGCTACATAGTGCAATCTTCATAGCGCCAGTTATTGGACACTTTTGATAGTGGTAACAACTATTTGAATAGCAAATAAAAATATCAATTGTTTATATCTTATACATTGTGTACAAAAAATGGTTTAAAAAAAACTTTTCACAAAAATGTCCTCTTCACTATTACTAATTATTTTGTGGGATGGCTTGTAAATTAACTTTTTATTGCTATTATAGTTGTTAAAATTTGCATTTATTTATGTACATTAAGATTTTTTAATGTTTTTGAAAGAAGCCTCTTGTGCTCATCAAGGCTGTATTTATTTAATAAAAAAAGTAAAAATAGTATTATTGTGGAATATTATGAAAATGTATTTAAAACAACTGTTTTCTAATTTGATATCTCTTAAAAGCTGAATTTTCAGTGTCGCATCCTAATCATAAAATGCTGATTTGGTGCTCAAGAAACATATCTTATTATTATCAATATTGAAAACAGTTGTTTGCTTAATATTTTTGTATAAACCATGATGCATTTGATGCATAGAAAGTTCAAAAGAAAATCTTGTAACATTGTAAATGTCTTTACTGTCACTTTTTAATAAATGCAATGCATCTTTTGCTGAATAAAACAAATTTCTTTCAAAAAACAAACAAACTTTTGAATGGTAGTGCGAACTTAAATTTATGTAGAATGACAAAACGCATTATTTGGATGCATTTTGTTGTAGTCTCAATTAAATCTCCTCCCTTTTAAACTCATTCTAGTTACAGACAAGCACCAGTTTAAACCGGAGCCGGTGCTCTATAGGTTCCGCTATGATGACGGCACATACCACCCTCGCAGTGATATGCAGGATGTCATCTCCAAGGTAACTCAACCGGCTGTGCTCCGCTAAACGTCTCTTTTTGCCCCTTGGAAGTTGCACATACAATAACGAATGTCCTTTTTCCCTCAGGGTGTGAGGCTGTTCTGCCGACTCCATAGTTTATTCACACCGGTGATCAGGTAAGGAGCCAGTTTCTTAGTTCCACCTCATTACAGCTGTCTCTAGTCACACCAGCTCTACCAGGTGCGTTCGCACCCCTGCCGTCTCTCCTTCCGCTCTAAAGATAGCACCTACAGGGCAAAACAGGAGGCTGATAAGTGATGAGAAAAAAATATACTAGAGGTCTTATCCAGAATTCAGTTATTGATTATTTTATTTATGTTTGGGAGTATAACACCATCATTTTGTAACCGTTGTCTTAGTTCATAGAGTTGGGCATAGTGTTGTGTCATACTCCTATGTGTGTAATCAGTGTCAGAACTGCACTACAAATGAGTGGAAGCCTTAAATGTGAAACAGGTGCAGGTTGAGGTTTTGGCAGCTGACAGGCCCAAGGACATGAAATTCTGCATGCAAACACAAAGCTAATAGACTCTGAGGGCACGTTTTTTTTGTTCGGGGGGTTCGGATTAATCCATTTTCCAATTTTCTGCTAAATTCTGCCATGCTTGTTGAAGGACTCTTGGGTTGTACTGCAAATATGCAAATATTATTAGAGTTGCAAGCCATTTTCTGGAAGGTGAAATGCATAAAATAGCTCTCATTTCAGTCTGTCAAAGCAAATACTGTTTACTTTGTGTGTGTACCTGTGCGTTTGCATTGCTAAATGTCTGTAAGGCTGGATATTTTATATGCATACATTTTCCTATTTTTAAATTGGATATTTAAAATAATCAAATAATAAACAGTTATTTTAACTTTTCTATTATTTAATTAAATATAAATTGTCCAAGTAATAACAAAGCTTGTTTACAGCTGACAATCATGTTACTGACCATGTGAGTAAGCGTGTTCCCGGGTAGGATCACAGATATAGTTCCTCCACCATAAATAAATCACCATCCAAATGCTTGAGTTTTATCACTGAAATGCCATGCAAATTGATTTTTACAGACGTCCCCATGAGAAACAATTACTGTCCGAATAGGGCTTAAGAATGCCTACATGCCCACATTTCTCTACTATGTACTGAGAATCTCTTCCTTGTGGAGCTATAATTGGAGAATCCAGCTCTAGTTTAATTATCTGGTATTTCCTGCTGGTTGGAGGGGTTCTAGGGGGCTTTACGCCCCCGCCTTAATTTTTTTTTAAACTCTTAACTTCTGCACCCAGGTTACATTCCTGACATACTTCGAGAAGTAGAACAAAAAGAAAGTAAATATCTAAGAGTTTTAAAGATCTTGAGACAGAAGAGGATTTGAAAGGTTTGTTTGACTTCGCATACACTTTTCCTACAGATTTCAGTGCTCTTCTGCCAGGCATATGACTGCCTGTGGTAACGCTGTTTACCCTCATTTGTCATGGTGACAGTTCTGGGTACAGCTACAGAGGAAAGGGCTGGCTCCATGTCTGTGGCGGTTAAATCATGGCAAAGCCTGTCCAGCCTCACACTTCTGGTCTGTGATTAAAACAAATCCTTATATAATCAGACAGAACCCATCACAAACACTTGAGGTGCACGTTGAAAGAGTTACATTGGGATTTTTTTAGAGAAAAGGCACATTTCATGTCATCTGGAGGTGCTTGATTGTGTAAAAATAGAATGGGGATGTAATTCTCAGAACTGTAAACAGCTAAGTTTGGCTTTGAGTGTGTGTTAGTTGTAGGGTGTGGGCCCTAGTCTAGCCCTCTGACCTAGCACAGTGAGTGTCCCCCAAGAGAACCCTGGCTTCATGGGAAAATCACTGCTTCATTTCATTTCCCGTGGTCTGGAAGCAGCCGCAATGCATCAGTTTGGCCCGTTCCAGGCCCTGGAGCTGGACCGAAGTGGGCTGAGAGACACCTGCTGACCTCTACTGGAGCAGAGAAACACGTTTTATGTCGAGAATATAGGCGTCTTAAAACACGTTTTAATTTTTTATATATATATATAAAAAATGAAACTATTTTTTAACTTGACACACCATCTCAAATACGCGACAACAGTTACAGGGCACTCAAGAAACAGTGTGAGCTACACACAGTGGCCAGGATGCCTGTTTAAATGGTTCTGGCTTTAGCAGTGTCCTTTGAAGGGCCTAATTTTGAATTTAGAATTTACTTTTCCAGGAACCATGGTCAAGTCTTCCATTCTGTCATATCTTCACGCATCCCAGAAGTGACAACCAAAATGTTCTGTTCACCCAAATAATTGTGTTTAAATTAATTTACTGATTTGTTCGTGTATTCCTTCACTGATTTGCTCACTGATTCATTCTATGGCTTTAGGTGGTGGCAAGCGCCTGTTTTTGCTTTGAGTGGGACGTTGAATCAAACTCAACGATTGATTAAAAATAACAGCTGGAAAAAATATTTTGTTCAGATTAATTTACTGATTTGGTTTTAATTCACTGATTTGTTCACTGATTAGTTAACTGATTAGTTTAATGGCTTTAGGTGGCGACGGGTGTCTTTTTTGTGTTTTGAATGAGACATTGAATCATTAACTCAATGATTCACTAAAAATAAGTAATTCATGACTGAAAAAAAGATGTTCAGATTCATTTACGGATTTTTCAATGGCTCTCATTTGTGCACCCGTATAATCTTAGCGTACATGGTAAACAGTTTTGACTTGCTGTCCGCTATGGAGGGGCTTGAAGAGAATATTCTACTTGAGCTGGTGAAATACAAAAAGGAGGAGAGGGGGAGGAGGAGGGATGCTGATATAACTGACACTGCGAAGAAGAGGCTAATTGTATATCTTGGTAGTAATTTATGGTGAGTTCAGGTTAATTGGGACACTTTTTGCCATTGAGACAATAAAAAGTGTCCCAATCAACCTGAATTCACCCTTGAAGATTAGGTGTACTCCTCCCAAAATGGTTTAATACCTCCACTTAGGTGGTGACGAGGCGTTTTATGTGTTTTTTAGTGAGACATTGAATCATTAACTCCATTCATTAACGATTCATTAAAATAACAGCTGTTTTACAAAACTGAAAAAAGCTATCAAACGAAAGGAAGGACTTTGGTAAACCCAGGAGGGTTTCATTGTGTAAGCTGTAATTTGCACGGTGTCAGTATACTAATCAGAGCACCATTGCTAAAAATATCAAAACTAAAAAAAATGTTAGGAGGAGAAAATCTTGTCAACTCCAAACACGGACTTGTCAATTAGTTTACCATCATGTCCCATTATTTGCTTAAACCTTCTGTCACTTAATATCTAAATTCGGCAACACTTTATTTTGATGGTCCCCTTTAGACATTCTTTTGACTATAAAAGAATATATATATATATATATATATATATATATATATATATATATATATATATATATATACTAACTCTAACCTTACCCCTAACAGTCTACTAATACTCTAATAGGAGTTAGTTGACATATAGGTGCAGTGTTACTTATAGTCAACATAATGTCTAATGGGGACCATCAAAATAAAGTGTAACCCTATAAATTCACTCTGCAGAGACAGAAATGTCTGCTTTTAGTTGGACCAGATCAACTTTGTTTCACTTTTTTGTTACAGAATATGTAGTGGGTCATTAATCGGTCAAACATTGTGACTCCTGTGCAACCCTAAAATAAATTCAAGGTAAAGCACTTGTTTGGGCTTCAAAGAAATTGAGGGGAAAGGGTTGTTTTGATGTGAAAGCCCAGAACAGCTCTCTCAAGAGCTTTTAAAGCGGATGCAAGTCAAGACAAAGGTTAACAGTTAACTTGAAATGTGTGTCTCTTGAGGTTACTGTAAAGAGGAGACATTTTTGAACTGGTCAAGTCAAACGTTCCTTGTTTTCCACACAGGGATAAGGATTATCATCTACGAACGTATAAATCGGTGGTTATGGCCAACAAGCTGATCGACTGGCTGATAGCACAGGTAATACTTGATACTGTTTTATAGACCGACTGGAAACACAGTGACCTCCATAGGAAATAAGACACGAGGAAAGAATAAAGCAAAAGTAGTAGATGTTTCCTAAACTGGCTGGATAATCTCAAATGAGGTGGAAGTGAACTGTAACAATAAACCTTCGCCCTAGCCATTTAGTCTAGTTCTGTCCACTTAAAAACAGACGAATCACTATGAGACTGCAGATTTGGATTCAATTTAAAGTGCGGTTCGGATATTTAGAGGAAACTTTCTCACTCATGCAAGTGTTCAATAAGATAATATATTGTGTTCGACCATGAAATTATTACCTGGCGGTCAACCCAGCTAACAAAAATGTTTTGCTAATGTACCCATTAAGTTCTAAAAATATTATTCCTGAATGTTGTACTGAAATTTTTTTAAATGTAAAAAAAAAAAAAAAAATTCTTGGTTATGTGAACGTTAAGGGGACATTCCAATTTATACTTTTTTTAAGCAATTGATTCTCCAATTTTTCGGGAAAGTTCCGAAACTAGTAAATTAAAAAAAATTAAAAGTTAAGCGAACATCCAACTAAACATTTCAGGTAAAAACATTCCATAAACAATATATAAATAATGTTGTTGCGCTAACTTTTTTAGAACATTATTAAAGACCAGATAACTTTGAACAAACGTTTTATTAATGTTATTAGAAGAACATTTGTTCATAACTTTGAGATAACCTTTCCACAACATTAGCTAAAGTTCTGATAACATTCCCTGTTAGCTGGGAAGTGATCCTTCAGAGTTGTTGCAGTAATTATTGGATCGTTGTAGTGTTTGTGTGAATTAAATATGGTTTTCTGGAGCTCAAGCTAGGGTTTGTGACATTTTGACCGCTTGTAAGTAGATAAAGAGAGTGGCACTTGTCTTTTTCTCCTCTGCAGGGTGACTGTCGAAGCAGAGAAGAGGCGCTGATCTTGGGGGTGGAGCTGTGTGACAATGGATTCATGCATCATGGTATGATAGCTGTTTCATGGTCTCTCTATTTTATTTCCTCTGTTTCTGTCTGATTGTCTTTTTTTGTTTTTTTGACACTGTATCTCTGTCAAAGTTCTTTTTTTGTCATATCAAGTGTCAACCAGGATATTTTAAGCATAAATCAAAGAAAATATAGTAAGGTTTATACTTCAAAGCAACAGCAACAACGACAAAAATACAATTTGCAAATGGGATAGGAAAAATAAAGTATTCATTATACAGTACAAGTAAAAGTGATTTTGATTCATCTCAGTGACTTTTTTGACTCACCAAAAAAAAAAATTAAAAGGTTCATATTCTTTTTCTCGTATTAACTGATTTGCAAACTGATTCATTCACTGGTTAGTTCAATGGCTTTAGGTGATGACAAGTGTCTTTTTGTGTGTTATGAGTGAGGCATTAAATCATTAACTCGACGATTCATTGAAAAAACAGGCGTTCAATACTCAAAAAAGCGATTATACGAAGGTATATGAAAATATAAAGATTTGTGCACAAATATATGTGTTCAGATTAATTTACTGATTTGTTCATGGATTCATTCATTGATGTGTTCACTGATTCGTTTTCTGAATCGTTCAGTCAGTGGCTTTAGGTGGTGGTGACAAGTGGCTTTTTTGTTTTTTGAGTGAGACATTAACTCAGTCATTCATAAAAAATAGCTGTCTTTCACAACTGAAAAAGCAATCACACAAAGTGATGAATGAGAATGATTTGTTCACTAAATACTGCTACAAAATAACAAATCACACGCTTTTGCTTCTTTATTTTGTTTTTAGAATGTTTTATTTGAAAAACATGACAAAAAATGTTGATTAAGAAAATGATTTTTATGTAGTGTATGAGCTTAATTCACATTGCAAAACTTTTCCTCTAACTGGATTCTGCACATTCTCTCTCTTGACAACAGCCTTGACCTTCTCCACAATCCATGTTTGAATGGCTTGTTGTCATGGCAACTGTTTGTTTGCAGGATTCGGGTCTCATTTTCGGGGCACTTGATGCCAAAGTCCACATCATGCTTGTGTGACTCATTTATAGTCTAACATGGGCTGTTCCTCACAGCCTGCAATTCAGTTTCATACGTGGCCAACTACCAACAAATTTATGGAACGTAATAACTAGACTGGCACTTTCATTTTTTGGCTTTGAATGTGATCATGGCATTCATCCATTTAAGCTGGTTCACTTGGTTGTGACCATTAAAGCTAATTCAGAGTTATCTAATCTTGCCCGTAGAAGTGTGGAGAACACTGGACCTCTTTTTCTCGTTGGGGGTAGGCCTATTTTTACTACAAAAGTGAAGGGATTGTTTAGAGCCCATGTTGCCCTGGTGACAGATTGAAATCCTGGCCTGTTCCTTTTCACGGGAACCACTTTCCAAAGAAAAGGCTTCCCCTCTGAATCTCTCTGTACAGCTCTTGTCATTCCAGTACATTATGTGTTGCTCTCTTCTGTGTGGTACACAAATTCAATTTACACATCAATTTGATCCTCACAACAACAAAGAAGTTGCTATAATGGTGCTTTTTGCTGAATCAGTTATAAGACGACTTTAAACAAGATGCTGAAGTGAAATGAAATTGAGTAGTTAGAAAATAACAGTAATGTAAGGTTAATCAAATATAATATAATATAGTACTGTATATATATAGTTGTGACATTACAGGACATGTCAATATCCCAAAAGTATTTCATGTCAGCTATGCAGGTTACATTTAGCACTACTGAATGAACATCAGTTATTATTTGTTCTAAAACACCTTGCTTTTGTCTTTTCGCAGTTTTGGAAAAAAGCGAATTTAAGGATGAACCTCTTCTGTTCCGCTTCTTCGCCGATGAGGAGATGGAAGGTTCCAACACCAAACACAAGCCCATAAAACACGATCTAAAAATAGTGGAGAATGTCATCGCCAAGTCGCTGCTGGTGAGAGATGTCGTCTGTAATCGCATACAGCTGATGCCACTTACAATAGCGCATGTTGGCGTGAGCCCATGTGGTTTTCATCCACTCGCATGGGGCTTTTCTGCTTCGCCACGTACGGGGGGTCTGAACTCGGGCCAGCTCTGACTCGAGAGTCTTCACCAGTAATTATGCTTGACTGTTCTAAACCAGTCTCTAATTACATTTAAACATGAAGTCAACTGGTTTGACAGTCTAGGCCCACGAGAGACTGAAATTCACATTCTAGGAGCGCCTCCAAAGCATGAATCGTAATAAAATATTACTGCATGCATGACACAACAAAATCAAACACTTAAGTCATGATAACTGTGAAATGTCTACTCTGATTTCAGATAAAGCCAAGTGAAGGAGGTTATGGCTTCAGGCTAGAAGATCGAAACAGAGTACCCATCGTCAAATCAGTGGAGAAAGGTTCCCATGCTGAGGTGCGTGTGTTACCTTTGTGTGGGTGATTTTAAAAAACAGACATGGGTTATAAGATCACTGAGCCCGTTTTGACAAGAGCTTGATTAGCTGATTCAGGTGTGTTTATTTGGGGTTGGAGCTGAACTCTGCTGGACATTGGTCCTCCATGAGCAAGACTGGACACCCCTGTGATATGCTGAAAACTCCCAAAGTCAGCTTATTGAATTAACCCGTTGTCCCAGTTTACATGCAAACCAATAACCCAGCAACAAAATTAAAGTTGACAAGACTTTATTAAAAAATCAGGTTATTCCCCGGTAGTGATTTATTAAATATTAATCATTCCGTTGGTTATGTGAGATGTGATGTTGAATAAATAAGCAGTGTTTTGACTGTACCACATCTACTTCAGCTACACAAGATGAGAACACATTTTCTTGGGTCAAGAAAGATTTGGATTTGGCGATATATTTCTTCCTCCCCTACCACGATATGGTAGCACTTAAATATGCAGTGTAAATAATGCAAGTGTGCTTTCCTGTTAACTATCACACATGCACACTTCAATAAGACAACAGAACGCAGGTTATACATGCCAGGTGAAATCGGGGTAAGGGCCAAAAATCTAGTTGTGTCAATTGGTTCATTCTTAAGCCATTTATTATCTTAAACTGGTTTGTTTACTTACATGACCACATGCATTGTCTGCTTATTAAGCATAACCGGGTTAAGAATGTGCATGAAAACACGCTCACTGTGGTTCTCAATTGGTTTTCTTCAAGAAACAGATTTTACTTTGGATAATAAGAGGTGATCCAATATTTGTATCATACAAAAGTAAAAAAGAAAATGTTCTGAAAATGATACAATACAGCATGAAGCCCCAATAAACTAGGGTTTAGCTGTTCTAAAATCATTGTAATCCACAGCTTCATACATTCAAAATATATCTGGCAAAGTTTTATAAAATAAACACACAGCAACAATTAAGAACTTGTGGGTAACAAATTATTATTATTTTGCCAAGAAATGTAGTTCTTCAGTAAAGCCAATCATAATCGAGCTCCAGAACAATCCATTTTGTAAATAATTATTTCAATATTGATTTAATTGAATGCTTAGTTAAGCATAATGCTTAGTATGCTACAGGCTGAATGGTAAAAGTGACCATAAAAAAAAAAAAAAAACTTTTTCCAGTTTTGATAATGGCATGTCATGCAAACTGTTGGCATAGTCCATGTTTGCATATAAGAAGTGTTTTCTCCTATCTTTACTGGTTGAAAAGCCTATTCATTTGGCTTTCATAACTAAGCTTGATTCATATGCATTTTGTTATTTTGTTATATAAAGCATAGTTTTTCTCTGCTGTCTGTAACCCTATCAGACTAGACCTGCGGCCCATTGTGTAGGTCACGACCCACCAGTTTTGCCTTCAGCATTTCTACTCAGAAATACATGTGAGAAGCCTAGCCTTTATATTCACATCAAGTCCCATCACATATATTCATATGCAAGCATAGTAAAATTTGGAGAAAAAAAAGGTGAAAAAAATAATAAACAATAGTGAGGAGGGGTTTTAATGGGAAAATGTACACCCCTGTTGTCAAGCTCATCTTACACTCTTAAAAATAAAAGTTCCAAAATATGCTTTTGATGCCATTGAAGAACCATGTTTGGTGCCCCAAAAAACCTTTCAGAGATCTTAAAAGAACCATATTTTTTAGTGTGAAGAACATTGTAATAATCTAAATAATCATTTTCCACTATAAAGAACCTTTTGTGCAATGGAAAGATTCCATTGATGTTAAAGGCTCTCAATTGAACCACCAATGCCAATAAAGAACCTTTATTTTTAACAGTGTACTGTAGGTGTTGCTCGATCTGACCAATTAGGCATTTAGACATCAATTGAATCCCTAAACCTTCACAATTAGCACTCTTTAGTTGAACTTAATTTGTGGTAATTAGCATTTTGATGTGTGCCTTTGTAGGCTTATAACAGAAATAGACATCAAATCATGCCATTCTTGAGGTTCCCTTTTAGTGCTTTAATATGTTTGATCTGTTAGATCAAACTCTGGTAAATGTGGTGAAGTGAACTTCTCAGTTTTGACATAGAGAGAGTAATGCTACCCAGACCTGTAGTAACTTGTGCATCACAGTACGGGATCCATGCTGCATTGCATGTGGATCTGCTCTGTATGTTTCCAATGAAGAGCAGAGTGAAAAAATTAAAAAGGAAATAAAATCCAGCTGTGCACTTACATAGATGAAAAGCTTTCTCGTAAAAATAGCAAAAAAGGTTTGTAACTGATAAAGAGACAGTGGCAGAGAGAGAGAGAGGGAGAGGGAGGGGGGGAGAGAGGTATAATAGAGGAAAGTGAATGAAAAAAGGAAGGAGAAAGCAACGAAAAATAAGAAAAGCTGCCCAACCATTTTTCTCAATGGAGAGGAAAAACAAGAGCCGGAAACAGAGGACTGTGCATTTTATTGTTGGAGGAGAATGGTTATATTTATAGCGGTCAATAGACGTGTCCAATCCATTCAGTGAAGCACAGAATGAATGGATTACATCCACTTGAGTGCTCAGAGTAGGAAGTTGCACATATGGATGAAAGGATTGAACCGTGCACCTGTGAAATGAAATTAAAATCTATGTATTCATCCATCCAATCACACAGAAGATATATAGATTAACCCTGAAACCTAAAAATGTATGAATATTTAATTAGATATGATATTTAAATAGATAGATATGAAAGACACGTTGCTCAGAAACAGTATTTTTCTGATTTCTCAGAACAAAAGTCTCTTTTTTAACCTTTTTTAAAATGACTTTTAAGCAACTGGTGTCAGGATTATTTTAGTGGATGTATGAAGTTGATTAACACAGGTATAGTTCATCACATCAACTTCATCCAATGTGATAAGAAGTGAAATCTAGGTCTAAGATGTGAAATCATCTAAGTTAAGAGCTTATTTGATGTTCCTGTGTGTCTCTTTTGCAGATGGCTGGTCTAGAAGTGGGGAAAAAGATATTTGCCATTAATGGGGACCTGGTCTTCTTGAGACCTTTCCAGGAGGTGGAAAACTTCCTAAAGCAGTGCTTCCACAGCAAAGGTCCACTCAGAGTACTGGTCAGCACCAAACCCAGAGAGTGAGTGGAAAACCTCTCGACTCCTATGATCTAAAGACTTCATAACACCTGAACTATGTTGCCATACAGGCTATAAAGCCTGATATAAATTAAAAAAAGAACCCTGCCAGATAAACATCCTTTTATTGATTAATATCAGCTTGATATTTAACTGCAAATCAGAATACACAACACACATGGAGCAGTGACTGGAAAATGTGACGTTTTTAGCGGCCACATTGATGTCTGTGTGTCTATCTGCTCCACAGAACTGTGAAGATCCTAGACTCTGCAGACGGATTGGGCTTTCAGATCCGAGGATTCGGCCCATCTGTGGTGCATGCGGTTGGCAGAGGTAAGAGCGAACAGAGAGAAAGGAAAAACTGGGCTGGGCTACAGGAACTTACTTATGCCCTTTATCCTTCTGTGTTTTTGAACCTCAGCTGGATCACAGCTGGAGCTGTAGGTACAGGACTGGACTTGAGCCAGACTGGAAACTGCATCACACACGCACACACACACACACACACACACACACACACACACACACACACACACACACACACACACACACACACACACACACACACACACACACACACACACACACACACATCGATATATAAATAGAAAGAGCCGTCTCACTTCCTACTGTATCTGAGGTGCATTTTTATCAAACATGGTGAGAGATGAATGAAAAAGGAAAACCAATGCAGCTTACACTGTCACTCCTGAAGAGAACAAGAGATAGAAGAACACTCCGCGCTTCACACCAAACCGAAGCTGCTTGCATCAATAATGTGTCATTGCATGATTTGTGCAAATCCAAATTCTGAGCATATGCTGAGAACTTTTTCTTTATTCAAAGAAGAAAAAAAATATGATTCCCAGTGTGCACAAACTTACCAGATTATTAATTGCACTGTTGGTTAGAGAGTTCCTATCTAAAGATTTTTTAATCAAGTTCAAATAACTTTTTGTAATAAATGTCAAATAACATTGAAATAACTTTCAAATTGATTCATTTTCCAATTATTCATAATTAGAGTAAATATTATCTAATATAAAAATACATTTAATTAAAGAAATTATGCATTTGTTATTTACTGTCTTTAAATTAAATATTGTGATATCATAAATATAGTGTGATGTCATGTATCTGCTTTATATTGGTCACCGGCCACCTTGCTCTCTAGATATCAGCATCAGGCATCAAAACAACCCATATCAGTTGACCACAAGTTTTAACTAGCTTAATCTGCAAGACATCATTAGTGAACCAGCTTAGCCAGAAAGGCTATTTTGATGGCTGACATGTCTTTGCAGGGTGAGGGTTTAGAGAAATGCCATGTGTTTGAAGTCTTGTTAACTGCCCTTGTTAACTTGTTAACCGCCCTCCTCAAGGTCTCTTAGCAGGTCAGCCTGGCATGCCTATAAGATCGTCATAGTCATAGCCATTAGTCATTTCCACCAAAGCCGAAGTTGTTCTGACTGGCTTGGTGGGTAATGTCGGGGCCTTCAGGGATGACTCAGGGGAGAGATAGTTAGCTAGCGTCTCTTCCATCTTAGGCATCGCCCCATAACCATGTCAGTCCCAGGATGGAGGAATAGTTGGA
Organism: Leuciscus leuciscus; assembly: GCF_965113295.1. Lineage (NCBI taxonomy): Eukaryota > Metazoa > Chordata > Actinopteri > Cypriniformes > Leuciscidae > Leuciscus > Leuciscus leuciscus. Next base: position 19,168,069 of record NC_138735.1, read on the forward strand.
AGTCTGAGAGCTGAAGACACAATAAGATACTGGTGTCCTCCACAATCTCGAAACCTCGGTGTGAAAAAACTGCAGGCCCCGACGAGGAGGTTGCGATCGTGAGGGCAGGAAGCATTTGTCCAGCTTGCTTTTGGGATGAACGTCCTGCTTCCTGGCAGTCTATATTTAACCTGGCCTCAGCACGAGTCACAACCAGGAATGTCAGGTGGCGAGTCCTCAACATCTCCTGCATCGATGCTAACAATATACAACTCCTCAGAGCTGGGTGACTGCAGCACCGGTGCCTCACTCGGATTGGAAGAAACCGCAGACCGTGCTTCCAGACGGTTTCCAGGTGAGGGTAGAGAAAAGGCAGTGCCAGTCTCTAACCCCTCTGCTAGATCCATTTGCGAACCCCATGACCTGAATCGTCTCTCTGGCTTTGCAGCAGCGGGACCAGAGCCGCGAGAAACACAAATCTGGGCTCCCTCCACAAAGAAAGCTGTCGCGGAAGCTGTTCACAATGCACACAGTCGGCTCCATCAAGAGCTGACAGGGCATTCTCCTCTCCCAAACAAATGTGTATATCCCCACCAGTGATGTAGCGAGGGCAGGAACACACAATTTGTTGTATGCTTGCCATAATACACTCTTTACATATACAGTATATATATATTTAACAATATGAAAGAGACAGACAACACCAAATAAGACACATGATTTCACAGAGAGTTCTTGTTGAAGACACAGAAGCTAGCACTGTTTAGTTAGGATATTCTTCACAGGCGGGTAACGCCATGACCAGGAAACTATGACGTTCCGTCACACCATTAGACTCGGGGTGGACTGAACCCCGACTGAATTTTACACGTGCTTCACAACGCAATCATACAGAGTCGTTCCCACAGCGTTGAATTCTCAGATGCAGTGCGATTTCCTTTGAAAGGCAACAGCACTGACTAGCATAAATCGTGGAAGGTATAGACATTTATGCTAGCCTAAGCAATTTTTTTCAGCAGGTAGTACCATAAGGATTTGAGTTTCTCCTCCCACATTTAGAAGGTCGGCTGCTCCTTCAAGTGATTGCTGTTCATAAGCTCAGCGGGGAGTTATGATAATTATTACCCTGCCTAATGTGCTTGCTTGTTCTTAAAAATTGCTTTTGCCTGAGTTTCACTGGCTGCAGGAGGGAGAGAGCATTTACTCAGAAAAAAAAAAAAATGCAGCGTAAAGACTTCAGACCATGAAATGTGATTAGAGAAACAGGGGCCTTTTACAGAGGCATGCACTTTTAATACAGAAAGAGATATTCAGTATAAGCTCTGTGTTTGTTTAGGAGATTATGCAAACAATCTATGAATATTTAGTCTCTCCTGTTAAACTTTAAATGTCGGCCTGGCCTTCAGACAACTTTTATAGGAACCACACATCATCTACAGATAAACAGCTCCTGATTTTACTGATGTGTTTTGCTTTTCTGAAAACTAACTAGAGTCACATTCATTTCAGTTTATAGTACCACCTGCTGTAATGCAGAAAGTGGCGCCCTTGCCAAGTGGATCTGTCTGTGGATCCTAACCTTGGGGTCAAACTGTTTATGTGATGTGCTTGACTAGCATTTGGATGTGAACTTTAAAAGAAGAGTAACCACAGAGAACACATTATTCATGCTCTGCTTATACATAGATTTAGTGGTTATTTATGGGTCTGTTTGTAAAAATGAGATTGTGTGTTTTTGAAGATTTGTGTTGATTTGTGATTCTCCCTTACTCATTTTTGTATGCACACTCAAAAACATGGCTCTGTTCCAAAACATACAACCTTATCATTAAGTGATCAATTTGAGATGCTTTACATGGGCAACCACTCAATGTCACACAAATAGCACGTTAGCAAGTTAGCATTTTGCTAAGCTAATGGCTTGATGGTCTTGAAGTACTTAAAGTAAATGAGCACACAAAAAACACATTGAACACTCACTATAGTTTAGCCTACATGTTGCCAATTAAGTTAGCATGTTGTTAAACTAATGGCATGAAACTGTAGTTAACATAATACATAGCACACACAGATACGATGTAAAATTGTAAACAAATAGCACTCTGCAGGGGATGATCTGTAGTTAGCATGTTGCTAAGCTAATGGCACTAGTCTCGTTAGCAGAAAAATACTTCTGGGATTATGCTATTCTATCTTTAGAATTAGATATCTTAAGCCGGGTGCACACGGTGCGATTTTGGCCACGATTTGGTCGTCTGAGACAAATTTAGCAAATCCTAAAAGATTTCTCTGATCCTAGGCTAAAATTCTTTGATCATTAGTTTGACATGTTCACCGACAGCCGATTAATGACCGTTGCGATCAAATTTTGCCTCAGACGAAATTCTGGCAGTGTCAGAAGATTTTACTCACAGTCCTGCAGTGTGACCTCTCCTACGACGACCGTCAAATTGTCTTCGTTTTTCAAGACCTCATGACCTTGTCATGAGGGATTTCTTTGTAGCCACCATTTCAATCTCGCGTGTAATGCAGCTCACATCACCGAAAGTATTATTGATGTAAAACTCCGGACAGGTTTTCTTGCGTGCGTCCGTTTTCAACGCGTCTTGACTGTCGTACAGTCTGACATTAATGACAACTGAGATCCTACAGTGTGGCATGGCTTACAGCGATGATCATGTTCGAACAGTCTGACAAGCAACAATCGTAAAGGACTATTACAAATCGCACAGTGTGCACCCGGCTTTAGCAGACAACACAATTAAGTTGTCTACCTTTTAAAACAGCTGTTACCTCTCTTCCTGTTTCTCAAAAGGCACCGTTGCGGCAGTTGCAGGCCTTCACCCAGGCCAGTGCATCATTAAAGTGAATGGTATCAATGTGAGCAAAGAAAGCCATGCCAGTGTCATCGCCCACGTCACGGCCTGCAGGAAGTTCCGACGACCCACACAGGTGAGAGTGCAAGCATCTCTCAGCCCCTCCATAAGTGCACCATTCCTGATCCTTAAATATCTAGAAAGCAAAACAAAGTGCATAGCAAAATTGTTGAACTTTGTGATCCGGTCTGGGTCATGGTCCAGCAATAATAGCAGTAATGCTTCTTTCGCGGGGTAGAAGGCGGCTAGGAAACTGGATGGGGGTGTGCGGGATATGGGTTAAGGAATGGGCCAGGCAGGCCTGTGTTGAAGGGTAATAAAGGACAGGCTTGGCACAGGCTGAAGTAGGACGGTGTGGTTGGCACGCTGGCTGGACTCTGGTTTTCATCAGGCATGGAAAAAGAAAGCGGGGGGTTGCCCACCCTCCTACTAAGCAGGGATTTGCGGCCCACCATCAAGAGGAGTCTTGCATCTCAGTTGGTTAAAACAGCAGAGGGAAATTTTGGAGAGAGACATTGACAGAAGAGGACGTGCGGTGGATGTGCTTTAGACTGTTAAATGCATAAAGGCTGCGATATACTCCCAGTGAAGTTCTTTTTCCCATTGAAATGACTGGATTTCGGCTGCGAAAATTTGCAGAACAAAAGTTAAATGCGCTGCTCGCTTTCTTCTCAATAACAAAGTAACCACACAATTAAAATCACAGCCATGAGAAAACAGCAGTTGACAAAGCATCTGATCATAGCGACGTGGATATGTTTGCACCAGCTCTGCAATTCTGAATTCCAGTTAACTCAAGTCATATTTATTCATATAGCACTTTATATAATAGATTGCTTTAAAGAAAACAGCTTTACAGTATTAAACATGAAAAAACAGTGTCAGTGTTGCTTTCAGCTTAGAAATTAGAATTACACCTTCAGCTTCCACTAAAGCAGCTCTCCAGTGTGTTCATGTATTTACTCATGTCTGACCTCAATGAAAGAAATGAACCGGAGAACGGGAGAAGATTTACATTTTAATGAATGCAGAGTAGTTCGAGGTTAGATTGAATGGTAGTTCAAAGGTGTTTTCAGCTGCAGTTAAGTTTTGTTGAAAGTTTGCTTCGGCAGGCTGTTTTGAACCTGTTTCAAACTCGTTTTATTTTGGCCTGATTTTATCTGAAATTACGTCACACCAGTTCGTTCTTTGATTTCGCTTGTAATATATCAGCATTAATGGGAAGCCATGTTCACATTCAGTAAAATCACAAACCTGAGACCCTCAGTTAGAGCATGATAATGCTTGTAACAATTAAAAACCTAAAAAACAACCGTAGGAAGAAAAGTAATTGCTCAAAGGTTGATTTTTCATAACTTAATAAAGTCTCAGTCATAAATAGACACAAGTTGGCAATGTTTTTTTTTTTTTTTTTTTTTTTGACAAAGTAACTGTATAGAACTATCAAATCTGGATAGCATTGCTAAGATCATTTTGTTTGCTGAGAAATGTTTAAATCTCTGATATTTGATTGTAGACTTTGGTATTATATTGGTTTCAAATGTTTGAGACTTTGTTGAAATCTTTACTGAAACTCAAGGAGAAACATGGTAGATTACCAGGGTTTTTTTCTTAGAGGAATCTTCTCTAATTGCTTTACATCCAGCCTCGTTGATATCTAGGAGGAAAAAAAAGATGTTTTAGCTTTGTGGTTTTTGTGTCCTATGGGAGTGTGTAATCAACTTGCAATCCTTGTTCTGAAAGCGAGTCTGAAAAGGTTGTTTTGTTGTTCTTTATTGCAGCAAGACTCCATTAAATGGGTGTATAACAACAGCGAGAGCGCACAAGAAGACCACCAGAGAACCAATCAGAAGCCCGCCGCAGGGGAGAACGGAGATGTGTTTGAGTGTAAAGTTGAAGGTGCTGTTACACACACCAGTCCAAACACTTACTGTACACACAAGTACACACTCTTTCATCCTCCCACACTATCCGTGATAATTAGTCTTTTTCTTCGTCCTCGTAGACACTAACTTTACAAGTCTCACTTCAGTAGCCTCATGCAGAATTCACAGGACATGGAAACAACTAATCTGTGTTTGTGATTTGGTATTTTGTTACCTAACAGGAAATAGATTGATGGCCTCTAGATGAGCTCAAGCCATCTAAAGATTTGCCTTGAATTATTAACTTTAATCTGTTTTGATCTGCTCAGTATGGAAGCTTGTTTCCGCCACAGAATACAACTTTTTAAAAGATAATTGCGACTTTTTTTCTCAGAATTGCGAGATATAAAGTCAGAATTGCATGTTATAAATTCAGAATTGCGAGATACAAGCTCGCAATTGCGAGAAATTAACTTGAAATTCAGATTTTTTTTTTCGCAATTGCAAGTTTATATCTCACAATTCTGACTTTATATCTCCCAATTGTGTGTTATAAAGTCAGAATTGCGAGATATAAACATGCAATTCTGAGAAAAGCTTATATTCTGACTTTACATCAATCAATTCTGTCTTTATAACACGCAATTGCGAAAAAAATTCAGAATTGTGAGATAAAAGTCGCATTTAACTTTTTTAGTTTTTATTCTGTGGCGGAAACAAGCTTCCATAGCTCAGACTGGTAACATTGAAACAACTGGTGTGTGTGTTCAACAGAAGTCATGGACAAGTTCAACACCATCGCCATAATAGACGGAAAAAAAGATCACGTTAGCCTGACGGTGGATAACGTGTATCTGGAGTACGGCGTCATGTACGAGTATGACAGTACGGCCGGGATGAAGTGTCACGTCTTGGAGAAAATGGTGGAACCAAAAGGCTTTTTCAGCCTCACGGCCAAGGTAGAGTCACATGAGTTCCCATAGACACACACCAGCCATTATCTCTGCTGTAGAGCACCAGTGAATTAATTCATACAGAATCAGAGGAGACGACAGGGAGTGTCTTGTACATTTGTGAGGGCCTCTTCACAGTTCACACATAACACACAGCCACTGATAGAACCTGACAGCAGAGTATATTAAACCAAGTGTGTGTGACAAATAAAAAAATGGTCTTTACGACCCCCTGCTGCGGAATAAAAGGATAAACACTTTAAATCACAGAGCTTGCCGCTGTGAGGAAACTAAGGAAGTCGCTTGGAACTATTGTTCTTACAAAACGATATTTCTGCTATTTTTAACTCACTCTGCCAGCATTTTCATTGGCATTTTCATTCAGCAATGTTTATGATTGTCAGAACTATTAATACAAAAATATTTTTTCATTAAATGAAATTTCCTTAAAAAAAGCTATAATGTAACTCTATGATTTCTAGAAATTCATGAACACGTTTACTGGAAAACAATGATGCACTGAGCAATATTACATCGCAATATATAGCTCTATTTTAAACTCTTTTTAATTACCATTTTAAAATATTTAAATAGCTTAATGTAACAATACATTCACTTTCAAAAACATAAAAAAATCTTACTGACCCAAACGTAGGAATAATATGAAAGTGTATTTTCGACCAAATAAATGCAGCCCAAAAATACATATTCATATTAATAAAATTTAAAACAACTGCGTAATATCTTTCTGTGTGTGATGAAAAAAGCTATTACTCTAGTCTTCAGAATTTTTTTTTCAGGATTCTAAACTTTTGAACGATATACATGTGATGTTGTGCTTTTTCTTTATCTATTGGCAATCAAGTACAGTTTATTATCACAGAAATCTTGATTGTTGCTGTCAGATGTTTTTGTATTCAGTCGTTCTCCAAGTTTTGAAAGAGTTACAAGTTTCATGTGCAGTGCCCACATCTCTCTGTTTTTGCGTCAGCAACGAGAGAAAGAGAAACTGTTATGTTGATCATTAACGTTTGCTTGAATATGTTGCATGCAGCATCCTGTGTGATCTCAGCTGTTCTGAATATCATGCTTGTTTACGAATGAACGCCATATTTCCTTTCCCTAAAAATGTATTTCTGAGATTTACAATCTGCATTAATGAACTAACAGCTGTCAGGCCAGACTGTTTTGCATTCAGCGGTAGGGGCATCACAGCTTGACAGTGACATCTCAGAAACGCACCTAATGGGACTCTGATGTATTGACATGTTCTACATATTATAGACTCTTTTTGTTTTTAATCCCCTTAACTGCCAGCAATTTATGCCTTATTACAAACATCTGCTTGAGTAGGTCTGCACTTCCTCTGGGAAAACTTTCTTCAGATGAATTTTAATATTTCAGTGCTGTTCGGCAGATTACATGCAATTGTTACGGTCTCAGCGTGCTCTTAAATTTCTCCTCCACAGTCTCGCAGGCAGAGTCTTCCGTCTTATGAGAAAATACTTCTACAACTGTGTGGTGTGTGTAAATGTTCACTCTAATTGGTGCTGTACTTTGGTTTTATTTTTTATTGCTCTATATACCATTACACTTTGTTGCATAGACAGTGGTAGAAGTGGTAATTGAGTATTGAGGGTTATTATATTATATTATAATATATTAAATTATAAAAATGACATATTATATTTGAATTCATTAAATAATATCAATAAATTATATATATATTTATATATATATAATTTATTGCATATATATTTTTATTTAATGAATATAATTTATAATATCAATCATATATCATATCATATATTCAATAATTTATATATACATATATATATATATATATATATTTTACTCTTATATATATATATATATATATATTTAGGCGACCTTGAGTGTCCAGAAAGGCGCCAAATAAATCAAATGTATTATTATTATTATTATATATAATTTATTGCATATATATATTATTATTATTATTTAATGAATATAATATAATCATTTCAAATTATATTTTCTCCATAAAAATGTTAATTCATAATTAAACCAATTAAATGACATAGATTCAGAAATTATAATATAATATAATTAGTGCGATCAAATCGATTAATCATAAAAGTTTGTATATAGTTTTTATATGTAGTAGATGTGATTGATTGATTGATTGTGAATAAAATCACATCTGATTTTTCAATGATAAATGACAAAAAATATTTAGAAAATAAATAAATATACGCAAAAGCTGCTTCCTTCTCATTGAAAATGAACTGGGAACTCATGGTTACTGTGTACCGTGTTAAATGGTCTTAACCTTTAAAAAACGCTCCTATAATGTGACACAGGACATCTACTCCTGTTTTAGTGTAAAGTTTTTACAGTCATACAAGTATTAATACAATAAGGGTTAGATGCAGCATGTCCCTGCAATAATCACAAGGGAACAACTCAATTCTGTGTATCTGTTTTGGGAAATGCGTGCAGTGTTTCTAACTCACTTGACCTACAGCAGATTTGCTCACTTCATCTTCATTACTTACAAATGAATGGTGGAAAGCACATCTGTTTTATGACCAAAGCTCTATGTCTTTCTTTGTGTGGTTTGTCAGATTTTAGAAGCCTTGGCCAGGAACGATGAGCAGTTAGTGCAGACCTGCAGTCGACTGAGCTCCAGCACGGAGCTCATCCCAGAGGACCTGCAGACCAGATTCAGTGCAATGTGCGGCGAGAGACTCGAGCATATCAATCGAAGAATCACCAATTACAGGAAGGTCAGCACCAATTGTTTGAAATCAGACTGGATCTAACTCAGTGCACGAAAACTTATTTGAATGTCTTGATACGTTTTTTCGGTTGGCGGCCTTTAGAAGGCTGCAGCTAAGAAAACTTCGTTTGACTTGTAGCACTTCTATTTAGGTTACAGAACAGGAAACAGTCCCACCCTGTCCTTTTTAACACCAGCTGGCCTTGATTGATGAAATATGCGAGTCCACCAGTACCAAGGGAAACGGGATTGTGCAAAATGTCATTTTTAATTTCCATCAGCTGCTTTTATTTGGAGCAAGAAAAGGAAAATATGTCTGCAAGCATCTGCCCGTTTCCCTTGTTTTTCCCTGTGATCTGATTCAACATCCCACTCAGCACTGGATTAATTAGCCGTTGCTTCACCGGCTATAAATAGTTCTGAACATCCCGTCCCATTGCATAATTTCCCTTCTGCTGCGTTCTCAGTAGGGCCCTGTGAGAGGTCTGGCAGGGTCCGAACCCCGGACACGGAAGCTCCCTGTTTGTCAAAGTTATTCAGGAATGTGGGAAGTCAGGTCTGAAGGGAGGCTATGTGTCCAGTGCAGCTGTAACCCATCCAGTGTAGTCCATGAGTGCTGCCATACCCTACCACAACCATACAATTGTTATGTCATTGTTGGAAAAAGGCGAGGTTCAAAACCCTGCTCAAGGGGAACATTGAGGTCTTGTCAGATGATTTAATTACATGCTCCTGTGCCTGAAACCGTAACTTTAAATGCAAGTTTAATGGATGTAATTTCAGGTGCAATGTGGAACCATTAACAAGCAATTTTGCTTTGTAAATAAATTACCCCTGATTGATAGATTTTCTACAAGTAGTGCATTATATTAGCCTAGAAACCTAGACGCACCCTAGCGGCAGCAAATTTTATTTTGCAGCCAGGGTCGTCTAGCAACTCTCTGTTGGCTTGTGAGCTGGAAAAAACAAACTCTAGTCAGGCCAATCACATCGTGTAAAGAGTCGGTGGGCGGGCTTAACATAATGACGGCAGAGTTGTGACGGTTCCGTGTGAATTCCCTGCTACTTGAAAACAAAGAAGAGCTGCCGCTGCTGGCGAACAGCGGTCTTTCGAATCGGCTTTGCCCACGACTCTGGAAGACTTGGAGTTAAGCTTTTCTTTGAGAAAAGAACAAAGAACGGCACTAAAGTCATTCTTAAAAAAGGAAGATGTGTTCGGAGTTTTGCCGACCGGATATGGCAAAAGTTTAATCTATCAGCTATCTCCGCTGGTGGGAAAACACTCTGGTTGGTTGTAGCGCTATCCTATTGCATGCAGAGGGCTTGTGAAAGACAACCGTTTATCCCGCCCCTCAGATTGAGCTCTGCCAATGGTGAGTTCCCAGGCCCAACATCTTGATGTGGGTCTGGCTTGTCAGGCATAGCATTATGTATGGCCAATGTCGATGGACGTCCTTCTGTGTTTTATTACTTATGATTTTAAATTATTTTTTCTAGTTGTTCATGATTACAGAACCAGCCTGTTGACTTAAACCACCTTAGACTGGTTTAAGTTTTTTCTCCCAGCACAGTTTAATATACTATCTATCGAACAGGAACATCCATTGCCAGGATGAGTAGGTGATTGGTGGGCCGGTGTATTTATTGTCTGTTTTGTATAGATTGACCTTTTGTACACTTTATAGATCTGAAGAGTAAACTGGCCCAGGGCATGATGGGAAAGTGCTGAGCCATACTGTACTTTGCAATTTAGCATACCAGACTCAATCCAATGATATCCTGTGGCTAGCCCTTATTGAAGCCTGACTGGTTGGACTTTTTTTTTTTTTTTTTTACTGCAGTACTGGTTTAGATGATTTAGATAAAAACCAATAAGCTCTTGTTCATAAACTGTATCTTACACTTATCCGTTTCTGCTCTCAGTTTTCACGGGTTTTGAAGAACCGGGCCTGGCCCACATTCAAGCAGGCGAAGTCTAAAGTTTCCCCACTACACAGCAGTGACTTCTGCCCCACCAACTGTCACATCAACGTAATGGAGGTGTCTTATCCCAAGACCACTACTTCCCTTGGAAGTGCCTTCGGAGTCCAGCTGGACAACAGGAAAAATACTCTGGAGAAGGGAGGCCGCAATTCAGAGCAGGGTGAGTGAAAATATATTCCTAAATTGAATGTACAACTAGAGACTGCTAGGGAGCAATGAGTTGATGTCTATTAGATTTGGTTTGTGCTTTCAGGTAAGCTGAACCCCATGGTTTACGTCCAGCATAGTATCACCAGCATGGCTGCTCCATCCGGACACAGTCTGAGCAGAGCTGAAGGTCACGGTCTGCGATTCCTGCTACGAGAAGATGACCTGCTCATTCTGGACGCCTACCACAAGCTTCTGACCAAACTCACCACTGTCGTCAAAGAGATGGAGTGCTACGCCGCCCAGATTCATGAGTATGCCGTTTTTATTTGGTAATGTCTGGTTTCTGTCCACATTAGCGTTGTCCAAAAGTTTCTCATCCACACCGAAACGTTGGAAAACGTTAAATTCACCTCACAGCGCATGCGTAAACCCTCACAAAAGCTCACTGAGATGATACAGACAGAACAAGACATAGTCAAGTTATCACGCTATTCTTCTGGCAGGATCATTTTATTTAGCAAAATATCTCACGATTCACCAATGCGTCCAGGTCGCACTCAGTCTGCAACTGCTCTCATGTTTTGCCGCAGGACAGCAAATGCGAGTGCATTTTCTGTCATCTTTGCAGGACTGTGATATGAAGAGTGTGCAAACTGTATGAAAGTGAATAGCACATAACAAGCACAATACCGATATAATCATGAATATCTATGGGTTCAGTATGCGTCACATGACTAAACTTATGTCATAGTTTTATTTATAAGATTTTAGCAAGATTTATTTAGTTAGATTCAAAATCAAATGACGTCAGAAATTACGCATATTGTTCCCTGATGATCTTATGACTGAAAGAGTCTCTATGGGATGTTACTATACCAGCAACAATTTAATCTTTGTGCATTTCACATGACCCAACATCTGGAGTTTGCATTATGTTTTTTTTTTTTCTCTAACAACTAAGTGCTATGTGTGTAAGTGTTGGACACACTTAAGCAGAAAGGGGGTGGGTGGGATACTTCCTGTCTGAGCTGAGCTGTTGATGGTTTCATTTTCTGTAAGCACATTAACACCTTGAAGGAAATGGGACACTCTGAGGTCGGCCATATTTCAAAATGGAAATCTGCAAAAATAAAAAAAATGCCACGAAGCACTGTACTCAGGCTGTACACTGTAAATGTCACTCTTGCTGAGTAATTTGCAAAGTGGCACAAGTGCCTAACAAGACTGTTACGAAACTCCTCTTTCTCTGTCCCTCCTTCCTTTCCAATTCTTGTCATACCACCTATAGTATAAATAAATAAATAAACATCCATTATTATCACTATCAGCCTTTGAGTTTTCATCATTTGGTTAAAATCCTCTGTGGACATGATGGCAATTTCAGCTAGTCTTGATCTATGGTGGGGGGCGGCACCTTTCTCTGCTGGTGCCATATGCTTGTCAGTGCCGATTGTTGGCTGGAGGTCTGTGAGTGTGCTTATTGGCAAGGCAGTCCTTGATCTGGTGGGGAGATAATGACCTTCCTCACAGCCCTGGGCAAGAGAGAGTGCTGTAATGACTGCCTGGAGGTGGTTGTCAGACAGCCATCCCTATCATGCAGGAATAATGGGGCAAATAGCAACCGAGTAGCTCATTGGATCCACTTCTGACTCTACTGTTGATTAAGAAGTGCATTGATCTCTACGGTCGGAGGGAATGAAGAAAAAGCTAAGAAAGGCAAAGCATGAAGAGGTCAGAAGTGGATGGTTTCAGACGGTGCCTGGTGTTTGTTGGTACTGTATAACCATCTTAAAGGGTCAGTTGACCCAAAAATGAAAATTCTGTAATCTTTTTACCACCTTCATGTCGTTCCAAACCTCTGTGACTTGATATGACTTTATCTTTTGTGAAACACAAAAGAAGAAATTTTGAAAAATTTGCTAAATTGTCTCTGGTCTTTTGTTCAGAAAGTTAATGGGGTTCAAGCGATGTCTTTTGGACCTCAATGACATTGTTAAGAATATCTTCTTTTGTAGTCCACAGAAAAAAAAAAAACACATTTGGACCGGCAAGGAGGTGAGTAAATAATGACAATTATCATTTGATGAAATGGATGAACTGAGGTAGGACCCACTAGGGGGCCTCAGCAAAGTTCCAAGGGGTTCTCAAAATGATTTAAGGCCCATTCATACTAAGGATAATAACTGTAGCAATAACCATATTAGCAACCACACAAGCGGACTATATCGTTCTGTTTATTCTAAGTGTGCATTGCAATTGTATGCTCATTATAACAGTCGTCTGCTGCTTTAAATGCTCGAGTGATTCTAACCATTCTAATGGACTCTGCTATTTTTTATATTTAGAATGATTTTTCATTATAGCTATTTTCCTTGGTGTGAATGGGCCTTTAAAATTTAAAAGTAAAGATCAAGATATTTCTTATTTAAACTCACCCCGAATATATATTTTACTAGTTACAAGCTCTAAAATAATTTATTCGAATGACAAAACATTTTATCCTTGTCCATTCAATCACAAATGTCTGGAGGAGTCATGTGAATTAATTGGTTAAAAAGAATAGGGAGCTTACAGAAAATTAAGCTCCTAAAAATCCTGAAATCAGAATCCTTTTAATCCTCCAGAATTATTTTTGTCACTTTTTTTATTTACAGACACTAGGATTTCCCATTAAAATAAGTTTTGAAAAACAAAACTTGGGCTAGTGGGTCTTTGAATATAATTGTGGACAGTGGCTTGAGAACCACTGACTTAAAGTCACTCTAAAAGCCAACATAAATTCAAAATGTATCCTATTTGCTTTCTTAATAGTGTCATATGTGCTATGTGTTTGTCCCTGGACTTTTATGTTACTTCCTGCCCTGAGTGCCATGTTGTATTCCTTTGTAGTTTTTTCCCTTAATTGTCTCCTGGTCCCGCTCATTATAGAACAACTGAAATCACATGGATGTAGCAGGGGTTCAACTCATCCTTCTCCTCCAGTGCCAGCGTTCCTTCGAGGACCATATTCGTGAATTTGATTACCACACCCTATTCCATAATTTGATTTCCTTTTTTTGCTTCATTGTAGTGGAGGTGGACGAGGAGCCCATTCTGATCGCTCAAGGTCCCACTAAATATTTTTTGTTGGGGGGGTGGTTGGGTGGTGTTGTGGCTCCTCAGGCTCCTCAAGCTCCTCATCCTCTGGCAGCCATGGAGCTTGGCCCGTCAAGTAAACCATTGGCCAGTACCATCACGCCTACTGGATCCGTCTTGGGGCTACAGCTCCTCCCAAAGTAGCGGCGACTACTACAGCTCCTCCTGAGGTGGCAGCATCTGCTACAGCTCCTCCCAAGGCAGCAATGCCCGCTACATCTCCTTCCAAGGCTACAACGTACGCTACAGCTCCTCCCAAGGCGGCGACGTCCGCTACAGTTCCTCCCTAGGTGGCGATGTCCGCTACAGCTCCTCCCATGGTGGCAGCGTCCGCTACAACTCCTCTCAAGGCTACACCGTCCGCTACAGCTCCTCCCAAGGTGGCGACATATGCTACAGCTCCTCCCATGGTGGCAGCGTCCACTACAGCGCCTCCCAAGGCGATGTCGTCCGCTACAGCTCCTCGCATGGTGGCAGCATCCGCTACAGCTCCTCCCAAGGCAGCGACGTCCGCTACATCTCCTCTCATGGAGGCGGCGTCCGCTTGAGCTCCTCCCAAGGCGGCAACATCTGCTACATGTCCTCCCATGGTGGCGACGTCTGCTACAGCACTTCCCATGGTGGCAACGTCCGCTACAGCTCCTCCCATGGCAGCGACGTCTGCTACAGCTCCTCCCAAGGCGGCGCCGTCCACTACAGCTCCTCCCGAGATTTTTCCCCTGATGGCTCTGTTATGGTCACAGAGGCGATCTCTGAACTCACTGTGTCCCTTGATGGCTCTATTACAGTCAAGGAGGCTGATTAACTCTCCTTGCTGGAGGCTGTTTCTGAACCCTCTATGCCCCTGTAAAGGCAGCAGAGGCCAACTATGAACTTTTTGTCTGCCCTGTCACGACCATGGAGGCTGGCCCCGAACCTTGTGTACTCCGTGGCCCTGCTCTGCCCTGGTCCCCTGACTCCCCGTGGCATTCTGCTCCGCTGTGGTGCTCAGCTGAACCATGGTGGTCTCCAGCTCCATCGGCTCCCACTGGGGTGGTCTCCAGCTCCGCCGTGGTGGTCTCTGTCGTGGGGGGCTCTGTCATATGAGCTCTTTGTTTGTCCCTAGACTTTTATGTTACTTCCTGTCCTGAGTGCCATGTTTTAGTCCTATGTAGATTTTTCCCTTGATTGTCTTCCCAGGTGTGTCTTTTTTACTTGTTATCTTGTTAAGCTTGTTTACCTCTGTGTATATATAGTCCTTGTGTTTCTCTCGTTGCTTTGTCAGTTGTTGAATGTAATGGTTGTTTTTTTCCTTGCCGTTATGTTCCTTTGTTGCGAATGTTTTTTGTTATTTGTTTTTATTATTTCCATTAAATAACCCTGGACTTAGATCCACGTGTCTGCCTGTTTTCTCCTGCTCCCACCCATTACAAATAAATGTTCCTAGCGTTATTAAAAATCATGAATCAGTTAACGTTCTTCCAAATGGTTTGCAAATGGGTTTTACTGTTGACTTTAAGTCTTTAAGCTTTTTTTTTAGACAGCTTCACTTTTAATCTGAAGAATCAAAGGACATTTTAGCCATATAATATATGCATATACCATAAATCCCATATCACAATCTGTTTTGCTCTAGCTTTGGCTCTATTTCTATACTGTTCTTCTAGTGCAATGCAGATGTTTCCGATCTATCTTGTCAGATGTTTCAGATAGTGATCTCTTTAGTGTTTAAATTTGACCAGAAGTCACATTCTGATTATAGTTGAAAGTGCTGAATCAGCTGCACGACATTAGTTGAACGTAAAGAGCCTCATGTGTCACATGAAAGCACTCATGTATAAAGGACCGTAGGCAGAGAGACCCGTAGACCCGAACCAAGATCTCCCCCGCAGAGTCTCATCATTATTCCCCTCCTCCATTTCTTCACACTTTGATGCTCCGTGCCCCTCGAGGCCCCATGCTGCGCTCACTTCCTTATTAAGCTCCAGCACAAAAACGGCAGTGGGTGCTTTTTTTTTTTTTTATGTCGACAGAATGGTACTCGATGGTGGCGACCAGTCTGCTTTACCAAGAGGGAACATTGTTAGGACTGGGAGTCGATTTAAAAAATAATCGAATCCTTTATTCCGAGGTGTTAGGAATTGAGAATTGATTCCAAAGGTTGGAATCGATTTCATCAAATGGAACAGACTCCTCTTTAATAGAGCATTTCAGTTCAATAGAGCTTTTCATCCATTCATCCATTCTGTAAAATATGTGTAAAAATGTTTGAAAAATAACGGGTTTTTTCATTCAAGCATAAAAAACTAGACCCTAAAAACAAAATCAGGACTTTGTAAACTGGCATAATATGGCCTCTTAAA
This sequence comes from Leuciscus leuciscus, assembly GCF_965113295.1. Classification (NCBI taxonomy): domain Eukaryota; kingdom Metazoa; phylum Chordata; class Actinopteri; order Cypriniformes; family Leuciscidae; genus Leuciscus; species Leuciscus leuciscus. The sequence continues at coordinate 19,184,113 of NC_138735.1, forward strand.
AAGAAAGAATCGAAAACAACAGTGAAGAATCGATTCTTGGAATCAACTCTGTCGATTCTACAAACAGGAATCGGAATTGGAGTCAGTTTCTGACAAATTCGGAATCAAACAGCCTCAAACTGCATAGTTGGAGAACTAGGGCAGCTTGAGAGGCCTTCAGGCTTTCTCACGAGTGAGGCATCACTGGAAAGTTTCCTGCGTTTCTCACTCACAGAATTGGTTTGGGTTGGAAATGATTTCGTTGAGGTTTTGTTTATTGTTAGGATGAGAATTAGAGTTACGGTTTGCGCTCATAAGGGAACATATTCCACGAAAGTATATGTGTCCCCTCTCATTAAAAGAACCCTGAGGGGGTTGTCTGAAACTCAAACAACGCTTGACATGTTAGTGTGTTCATGTGTGCAGAGAGACTGGGCCTCAAAACCAAATTGAAAATATAACTTAAATGTCCCCATGTGTGAGAAGCATCAAGTTTGCCAGCATCGTCTACATTTTCTTCGCCATTCTCCTGGAGGGGAACTTAGAGGAGTTATGACTGTTGACACAGCTGTATATGCGTGTTTTGATGTTATTAATATTTGGAGGACCTCTAACTTCCTCGAGTTGTTGTCCGGAAGCCAAGCACAAACAGGTTGTGATTTTGTTTGGCTCTGGTCATCCTCACACGTTCAACTCTCTGACATGCTGTGCCCGATCCACCCAAAACATGTTTGGAATATAACTTAAAAACACTTCCATTTGGGAAGTGACAGTTGTTCGAGACCCTGGGATACACAGCACAACAAATGTGAATAAAAGTAAAAAATGCAATAGAAAAATACACAATAAAAAGGAAAGGAACTACAACACAACCTCAAAATATTGGAAATAAGCCACAACACAAACTAAAACAAGCTGCAAACAATATAAATAAATCCACAAACAACAGGAATAAGACAATAAATGAGACAAAAAATAAATAAAAGGTGTAGTATAATATTGACAGATAGTGGTTGAAATGGGTATTGGAGAGATAATTCAAAATATTGGAGAGAGATGTTTTTTTCGGCCAACTGGCAACCCGGTTTATCAAAATACTATTAGGTAAATTGGCAGTGGGAGGAATCACACAGTCCAAAACAAAAACAGACATGGAACGCACATTTCAGAGAAGAATAACTGGCTGTAGCATTGTTTGTCGGAGAAACAAGTATGCGAACTTAGCACGTTTCCTATCTGCATACGCATTATGGTATTATTATGCTTTATTCAGTAAAAAAAAATATATATATATATATATACATACAGCACCTTTAACAGAAAATTAAAAAAAAATTAAGAACACTTCTTTTTTACAGAATAAGATACAACAAAGTTTATATTTTGTCTTATAAAATATGTTATGCAAAAAGATTTGTTTATTTGATAGAAGACTCCTGTTATAGTAAACATTTGTTCATCTCTGTTGCAATATTTATCACACAGTGTCTTTAGCAGATCTAGTCAATAAAATATAATTACTTTTTCCATTTTACCAAGTTGTTGTGTGGTTAATGTAATGCCCATTTCTGTGATCAGCAGCTTGAATACAGCATTTTATTTTATTTTGTTTTGTTTTATTTATTGTTTTTTATTTCATTTCAATTCGGCAGAACAAGTCCATCAAAATGTATTTATTTATTTTATCTAATTATTATTATTATTTTCAATAATTTCATTTGATCTTATTTCAATTATGTTTTTAACTGCTTGCATTTATTGTGTTGTCCACCTCTGGTTCACTAAAACAGAGTCATGAAGTGATGTATATTTCCCTCTGTTTATGTGAGTCGTGAACATGTTTCAGGAGGTGTAGATTCTGACTCTTTTATTGCACATAGATTGCAGTGTGATTAATGTGTGATTTATCTATCTGGTTCTCTCTCTCTCTGTATTTCCCACAGTTTGCTCTCCTCTATCACACATCCCACCGGGTCTGAAGGGAAGCCTACTGAGAGCTACATTTCAGCTGAGAGTGAGAGTGAAAAAAGTGAACGCAACGGGAAGAAAGTGTGTTTTAATGTGACTGGAGATGAGCAGGAGGACTCGGGTCACGACACTATCAGCAACAGGGACTCCTACAGGTGTGGTGTCTTACAATATACTGAATAGAATATTACATTTATAAATTGCTTTATGTATTGTGATTAATTTATGTAAGCAATGAGGTATGAGAGGCAGCGCTGTATTGTGAATACAGTCATAACTGAAGGAACTTTTGTTAGGCACAACTTTCAAAAGGTTGGGGTCAGCAATTTCTAAAGAAATTAATACTTTTATATAGCAAGGATGCAACAGCTTAATCAAAAGTGACTGTAAAGATTTTTCATTGTTACAAAAGGTTGTTAAAAAAAATGTATCACAGTTTCCACAAACTTATTAAGTAGCACAAATGTTTTCAACATTGGTAATAATAAGAAAGAAATGTTTCCAAATAATCATATTAGAATGATTTCTGAAGGATCATGTGACAATGAAGACTGGAGTAATGATGCTGAAAGTTCAGCTTTGACATCACAGGAATAAATTACATTTGAAAAAATATTAAAATAGAAAAAAACACACATTTTAATTTGTAAAAATATTGCACAATATTACTGCATTTAGTTTTTTCGCAAATAATAAATACACTGTGAGTGGCCGTCAATGAAGAAAGTCAATGACATTTATTTTATTTGTTTTGCCACATGGTGTGGTATGTTGTTTTAGGCTTATGTTTCTGGCTCAACTGAGCTCACAAATCAGTAAATTCAGAATAATTTACTGTGATCTTGAAGGTTTCTGTAATTTGAAGGTCTCCTACAATGTTTACATGCATCCAAGGTCAAAAAACACTTCAGTGTTTACATAATATATATTGCAGTATCAACCCTTTTCTCTGTGTCTGAAATGGTTTGATAAAGCATTCAGTCTCTCTATACCCCTCTTTTCCAAGAGCCTACTCTACTCTGATTGGTCAGACGGCCCAGTCTGTTGTGATTGGTCTACCGGTTACAGCGCTTGTCAGAAACAAATTGTCCATTACCATATCTGATTTTCAGCTTCGGAGGCTTCCTCAGCACTTGATACACAGTGACACGAACAGATTGTGTTGGTTTTAATGCATCAATTCGAGCCCGAGTTCTAATCCTTTGGAAGTGTATGCAAAATGGAGCTTCTCGACATGAAGTCTCAATGAAGACCATAGACTTGCATTATGCAAATTTGTTACAAACCTGCGTAGGTTCAAACAGAAATTAAGACTGGAATTACCGATCACTCGTTTCAGGCGGTTCAGAATCGGTACCTTCTTTTGAGAGAAACAACTTTGATCTTTAAAAATGTGCAGACCTTTTACTTTCACAAACAGCTATATTACACACTACATGAAAGGTGATATTCAAAAAAGCATAATAGGAGCACTTTAACAGATGCTTTGTGATTAAACACTCTACAGACGTATTTAGGAATGTTGTTTAATGTGGGTTGTTTGTGGCTGCAGGACCATTGTTGGGTATTAGTAGTCATAATTTGTTCGTAACACATGAATGTTCTGATTGCTTCCAGTGATTGTAACAGCAACAGGAACTCCATTGCGTCCTTCAACAGCATCTGCAGCAGTCACTGCAGCTCTTATGTGCACAGTGATGAGATGGACTCAGGTAACGCAACCTGATATCATCCTGCACACATCTGACAACACAACACCATTGTTAGTTCACTCCTCCATGACTCTAATCAAATTTGGCAAGAGCTTGGATTTGCCTTTCAGACTGATTCTTATCTCGTTGCACTGCACATCAAGCACGCATTTTCCACTTAGTCAAACAGAACCCGCCAAAACACAGTGTCTGCCAAATTGATGGCCATTTGATGCTAACTGCTGAACAGATGGTGGGAGAGAGGGACAGGAAAGTCTGAGAGGAGTGGAGAGACGTTGTTTGCATTGTTATGGCAATAGCTCACTAATGAAAACAATGTGTTAAGGGCTCTATGTTAAACGTGCATTTCCTCTAATGATTACCGTTTCACCCTCTCTCCACACACACACATAATCAATCACATTCAGGCGACGACATGCCGACCAGTGTGTGGATATCTCACGACAAACAAAAGAAACTACACGGCTTCCTGGAGCATCTCTTCAGCCAGGTGTGTGTTTGCTGTCTGGTCTAACAAGTTTATACATCCACATGTATGTAATGTAGAGCATTTGTTCATGTGAACTGTATGGGCCCTATCTTGCACTCAGCGCAATTGACTTTGTACACCGACGCATGTATCATTCCTATTTTGCACCCGCGCACAGCAGACTTTTCCCTCCACAGACGCACGTCGGTAAGTTAGGAAATACACTTGCGCTCCCCGGGGCGGTTCAGCGCAAAGAGGAGAGGCTTGTTCCGGCGCAAACGACAACGTTCCTTCATGCTATTTTGCAGGTTTAGAAAACAATTCCGCCACTAACCGAAAAAATCTAGTTTAAAGTCAGTGGCGCATGTTATTCATATGCTATTTTAAGGGTGCATGCTTGGCCATAATCAATGTAGCGTGTGCACAACGCGCATGCACTTTGATTCTCTCATCTACACAGAAAGAGGCAGTTTTCATTTTTGCAAATCATACATTATTACGATAGATAGATAGATATTTAGATAGATAGATAGATAGTTTATTATAAAAGCATACATCTAGCTTACACATTTACCCAAATGATCATACGCCTGTTTAACCGAAGTTAATTTGGGTGTGTTTCTTCATCCCCAATGTCACTTCTCTGTGTTTTACGGCCCTGGCGAGAACGTCGGTCTCCTCGGCTGTGAACCGCTGCTGGCGCGCGCCTGGCAAATCCGCCATTATAATAGGAATCCGCTATAGAATAAGCACGCCTGCTCTTAAAGGGAATGTGAGAAGACGCTCTGATTAGTTTATTTCACGTTACGCCCAAACCACACCTATGAATAATGAAGCTACTTCAGACCAACCCATTTTAGATTTGCGTCGGGCGCAAGAGGCATTTATCCCGCCGGTATAATAGCAACAGCGCCGAGACCCGCCCACAAAGTTACTTGCGTTTTGCACTTGATACTTGCGTTTCAGATCGTTAAAATAGGGCCCATTATGTAAAATTTTGTATATTAAAAATTACAATAATAAGACTAATAATAATGGTTATTATTATTATTATTATTTGTGACTATATTATTAATAACAGTGTTAGTTTTGTGTATATTAATTAGTGCTTTAAATCAATTAGTGCTAACTAATTAATCACACTTTTTTCTCTAATCTCACCTAACATTACATTTTTTAAAATATTTTTAATAGTGTTGTCAATCGATAAAAATAAAATGAATTAATCACCCATTTTTCTGCAAGTAATTGCACCTAACATTAAAGTTTTTTAATATATTTTTATATTGTAATACTTTCACATTGAATCTTCAAAGTAGAAACATCATATACTACCGTAGCACAGCCAAAGGATGACAGAAAAAAAACCGGATAATGCGTTAATTGCATGAAATATTTTTAATGCGTTAAACTGAAAAAAAATAAAATAATCGCATGCATTAATGCGTTAATTTTTACAGCCCTAATATTAATACATTTCAAACTTAATTAACTTATCTTAACTTAACACTTAAGTGTTTTTTAACAGCTTCTTTATATGATCTGGCAGTATGACATATTTGAAGTGTAAATTTTACATGTAATCCATTAATACGTTTTTGTATTAAATAAGAATTATCAAAAACATTGTTTAAAATAGTTTTGACATATAGCTAGTCATTACTTAATGTTATCTCAGCTACCCATTTATATTTTCATAAAAAAATAAATAATCGTTCATTTTTATATGTAATATTTTAATTTAATTTGAATAATTTCATTAATATTCTAAATAAAGTAAAAATAACTAAAGTTTACTATTTAATTATTCTTTATAAAAAAATCTGTAGTTTTATTAAATAATGCACAGAGTTGTTTCGCTTCCATTTTGCTTTATCCCATCTGTTCTTATGAAGACTTAGCTTCACCTTTGACCTCTTTGACACCTAAAAACAGGCTAAAGCCCCTCACATAATGCCCCACGGATGTAGTCATTTTCCCCCAGAGATCAATCTGTTCTGTCTCACACTCCACACTTTTTAATGAGGATGTCTCAATCACCAATAAAATGTAGAATGTGCGGCTCACTGCGTCCTTCTTGCCTGCTGTTTGCTTTATAGCACGCAGGTTTCCGGGAGAGCAACACTCCCAGTTCACATGCAGCACAAATGTTTTCCGGCTGACGGGGTGGGAGTTCAAGGGGCTTTTGTTTGTGCAAACTGGCTCCTTGGGCGCTTTATGTTTAATAACACTAATGGGACTGAGTTTTGAAACCCAAAAGTACTCATGGCGAGTTTGTCCATATTTTCTTAGTCAACAAATACAAAATTAATTGCCTATGATGTACTGATCTAATTTTCAGGTGGAGTCCATCACCAGTTTGTTGAAAGGGGCAACCGTGACACGAGCCTTTGAACAGACAAAGTGTTTCACTCCGGGACGAGGACTTCAAGGTATCAAGAGATCCTCATGTTAATGAACTGAATTGTGTTTTATTCCTGTTGGCACAGGGTTATTCAACACAGACAATATTCATTAAAGTGACTTTCATGGCTCAGTGCACTTTTTGTTATGGTTTGCATAACTTAAGTCGGACTTTTGAGCACTTCACTCAGAGTGCATTGACTGTGCTAAAAACTCATAAACTATACATGTTTATGAGATTATGTTCTCAAAAAGATCTCTAGGGATCTCCGATAATGGATTTTCAAACTTTTTCTTGAACTGCCACTTTGAAACGTCTCCTTGTGAAGTCAGTTATGTGAGAGTAGGAAGAGGGGAAAAAGGAGTGACATAAATCTGGGCCTGTATTTCATGTGTATTTCAGGGTGGTTGACAAAAAGGATGTATGGCTAAAGTTGGGAGTTTCCTCCGAGCCGTGTGTAGAGTCTCAGTGATTGACTGCTCCAACCTCAGCTTTGTCCTTAACCACAAATCATCCTAATCAAATCTGTACAATTCATTTTATCTGGGACAGATAAAGAACACCAGACTGCTAGAGATAGTGTAGGACATTTCCTCGATCTGAGGACACTAGGACATTGGACTCATGGAGGTTGTCTGGGTCACTTCCTCTGTCTCATTCTAGATTTTGTGACGTTTTTTGCACCCTTGAAAGGAACACTGCTCCTAGGGTCTTTTTATTTTATTTTATTTTATTTTATTTTATTTTATTTTATTTTATTTTATTTTATTTTATTTTATTTTATTTTATTTTATTTATTATTATTTATTATTATTATTATTTTATTTTTTATTTTTTACAAATGCCACATGGAAAGATATGCAATTTGAATTAAACATAAAACAAAAAGGTGATACCTGACACTACGTTTTATTTACATAATTCTTAACACCGAGTTCTCACTTCAAGTGCACTCCAGTAGAATAGTGTGTAGTGATGCTCACTTTTAAATGAGCTTCACCCATATGATTTAATCTCTTTAAACATTAAAATGTTTCATTTAAGGAGCCTGAAGCTGAACAGTAGATAAACAGCTCCAGGTATGAACCCCTCAGTGTGTTGTCAGTAGAAACACACTTTAATGCAGCCTGCAGTAACTCCTGAGTCACTGGTTTATGTGATAATAAAGTTTATTCCCAAAGGCACAGTTTCACACGGGATGTGGCTCAAGGTCATTGTGTAGGTTAATAAACAGAGAAGGCATTGTTTTAGTGATATTTGAAAGCAGGGAACTCTTGCCTGGGAAATAAATCTTATACGAAGTGACGAGTCAGCGAATGTGGGTACTATCTGTGTGTGTGTGTGTGTGTGTGTGTGTGTGTGTGTGGTCTAGTTTTATACCTCCACAAAATGTTGCTGCTTTGCTGTTGTAAGGAGATGAGCAGATTGCTATGCAATCCTCACAGTTTAACGGTTGATTATAACTTGTGTGCCTGTGCATGTGATTTGTTTATTTAAGCTCTCACATGCAAGCAAGTGAGAAAATGGGATTTGAGTTAGAAATTGAGCTGTTTATTATGGGGCTTGTGACTAGACCATGGCCACATAAGCACTGCAAAGAAGTGACAACCATTTTTAAATCCCCTAAACTATTATTCTGTGTGTGGTTCAGAAAAAAAAAAAAAAAACTAATTACTAATATTAAATTACCTATACTTATGGTTATATGTTCAATATTATTATGTGCTATAATAATATTGAACATTCATTCTACAAATACTTTTTTTTTTTTTTGCACAAAAAGCACTGCCGTATGTACCATTCTGTTTTATTTAAAAGTTATCATGATTTTACACTGGCCCTGACAACTGTCTCAGTTGTGGATCTTGTGTTTCTCTGTGTGTGGTAGATCAATTCTTGAAAATGTTTACATCACTACAGAGATCTCAAAGGAAATTATTATATTATCGCTGAAATTATTTGAATGATGTAAGACCATTTCACCCTACCTCCTTCCTTGAAAAGTATGTGTGAGAAATGGCATAAGGGTGTCACTGCTCCATTGCTTTTTATCATCAGCATGTAACAAGCGTTGACACCTTTTATGGCCCGAGCCATCCACTTTAAGGTCATTGGAGCTATATAACATATATTTTCAAAGCACTAGACTCTACTGATCCCACTCCACAGAGTCTTGTGTGTTGCGTAAATGTGTTTTCCTCAGTGGTTGTCTGTCAGTGTTGGCCATGTACTATCATGCACGTTTGACTCCAATGAACCTGTGATTGTTTTTGGACAGAGTTCCACCAGGACATGGAGCCCAAGCTCAACTGCACCAAGAAACTGCGGCTTCACGTCAAGCAAGATCCGTGGAACCTGCCCAGCAGTGTTCAGGCTCTCACACACACCATAGCCAAGTTTGCGGAAGGTCAGTGGTTTCAAAACAGACACACACCACCACATACGTAAAATCCTGGCCAAAAACAACCACTCAAGCAGCTCTTGATAGGGCTAGATGCAGTCGCGAGAGAAGTTGAAGGGAATTTTTCAAGCACACACTGCTAAATGTGAGTTTATGGAGGGGAGAGAGTGAGTATTTGGCATAAACTCCCACAGGTCAGTTGTCAGCAATGGCTGAAAAAGCAGTCTCCTGCAATTGAACTGCCTTACGCTGCTGAATGTGTCTGTGTGTAAGTGCTAAATGTGATGAATTTGCAGAATAAACAACAGATAAACATTATAGTGTGCAGTCCAATCTGGTGTGCTTAAGACTATAACAGCAGGAAATTAAATCTTTCATTTATTAATAATAATAATAATAATAATTGAAATGTTACTTGTATGGGTTAATTTTTTTGTAATTATTTTATTTTATTTCATTATTATTTTAATTTTATTTACTTACTTATTTATTTATATTTATTTATTTTATCAGTTGAGTTGTGCCAATTCTCTGTGTTGAATTTCAGTGCAAAATAAATATTTGCTTTTTTATTAATAATAATAATAAAAATACTAATCAGAATTGCTACTATCAATGGGCAAAACTTTATTTTATTTTTATTTTATTTGTAATTTTTATTTTTTTTATCATTATTTCATTTCACTTCACTTAAATGTGCTAAATCTGAAGCTAAGGAGACTGATCATGTCCTGATTTTTATTAAGTGAACTTATTTAATGATTGACGTTGCTTTTTATGTTCTCTCAGAGGTGAAAACTCGGCTACTGTTGGTCCTACTGCAATACACAGGTGGGTGTCCCATTAAAGCAAATTCACTTGGGCATATTATTCAAATAATTTACATGACACATAATGAACATTCATCATTTACGGTCTCTCCACCACACTTTTATTCATATCTTATGTACTATAATCTGTCACACCAAACAGTAGGCAGTCTTTTGAGGTCACCCTGAATAAATGACTCTGAATTGAGAATTTCTCCACACAGCAGTTCTCATACACCTGCAAACAGCAGCCCAGCATCCTTCGAGAAACATTATCCACATGAGCGGAGTCCTTAGAGACATCTGCAATCCCCTTAAGGAAATTTAATTGAATAAAAAGACATAGTTTTTCAAGGTTATGACTAGAAAATGCAGCTAAATTAAATACATTTGGCAGGGAAAAATGAGCAGCCTTTTGTTATGCTGTCTAATGTGTTTTAGGTTAATTGGGAAGTGAGAAGATTGTTTAATATGTCTTCAGATCATTTGTCAGCACTCTTTTGTTCTGATCAGTAACGGCTTCTGAGCGTAAATTTAGGTAGGGCAGATTCTGGGTCTTAGCGCTAGTTTATGATAAACATTTTATAAGCTTTATTTTCGAATCGCTGAACACATGCATACACACTTTTGTCAGATGTCAGCCTGTGGGTGGCGCTCTAATGTTGATTGACAGACACGCGTAGTGAAAATAAGCAGGGTAGTCTGAAATCTGCCCCAATGGCTTTCAAATAGAGCGCGCTGCAGTTCCATTTTTCACCACAGATTTACATTGAAAAATTGTGGGGCGCTGTAGAGCTGAGGACGGCTCAGGCACCCGTATCAAAATACATGCCTGCCGAAGCCATACACTAAATTTTTATATATCTTGCTCACTTTACGACTTAAAATAGTCTAGAAAATCTGAAAGTATTTGTTACAGAATGCTGTACAATTTATTATTGATTTAGTTTAGAGGTCTATGTTATGATGAATATTTTGGTGGGCCTCCACCTGTCCTAGACGAGCCACGACTGGTTCTGATTTTAGTCTCTGAACACAAAACATAATGAGAAGGCTAAAAATAAAATATAATGTGAGAAGATTTATTAATTTTGAATGAGATGGCACTAAAGGCATAATTCACCCAGGAATGACCATACAAAACAGCTAATGGCTTAGATTTACCACTACATTATGCTAATTTGACTGTTTTTCTCTTTCCTCAGACTCAGAGATTCAGCTGAGGAGGGATATGGTGTTCAGTCAGAGTCTGGTGGCGGCGGTTTGCTCTTTCTCAGAGCAGTTGTTGGCTGTGTTAAACCAAGCTCTCGGCTCTGAGAGTGAAAGTCAGGAAGCCAGTCGCCGCTGGCTGGAGCAGATCTCCTCCGCTGGTCTTCTGTTCCATTTCCAATCCCTGCTCTCCCCAAACTTGGTGAGTACCTGCCACGGTCAGTGTGCTTTAAAAATAAGCCTCACCAGCCTTTCTAGTCTGACATCCTCCTTTGATTTGGATATATTTTTGACCGAAGGCCACGTATGGCACTCGAATGTGTCAAAATCCTGCTCAGTGTGGCCAGCATCTCACAGCCCAGTTGGATTTATCACAGCCTTCTTAGTCACAACATTATGGTGTTTTGTGTCTGATACATAGCCTGTAAGATATAGTTGTTAAAGCAATACGCCATCAGAGTGATGTGAATTATAAGAGTTTATACAATTATGTCAACAAATACATAATAAAAGACATACAATCAATAAATACTTAATAATGTTCAAAAAAATTATAAAATGTATTAATTACAATAATGGCAATATGTTAATAGCATTAAAGTTCTGTTTCAATTCAATTTATTTTGTTTTATTTTCTTCGGTTTTGTTTGTAGCCATTTAAGAAAATGTATTTGGTTTCATATTTTTGTTACTATGTCATAAAATTATTTGTTTATGTTTTGTTTGAATTTAATCTGAAAATTAAGAAAGAAAATACAGAAAATTGTATACGTTATAAAGGGCATGGAAATGGATTGAATTCAATATGTCGGGAGATGTGGAGTGGGTCAGGGAAGATTTTTGACCACTTCATACGTTTGTTTGTAGTATTTCGTTTTGGATCATTTATATCTTAATTTCAATCGATCTATTGAATTTTAATCAATTATTCTGGATTTAAATAAATAAGAAGAAAAACAAACAATGCCTGGTGGAATGAAGTGTGTAACCAAACACAAGCCCGCTACCATGCTTCGGCATCCTTAAGAAAAAGCCGAAACAATTAGATTTGTTTGGTTTTTCTTTGATTTGATTTGTTTGAATTTGAATCAAGTGACAGGAATGTATTGAATTGCAAGGAAAAAAATATAAATATATATAAAAAAAACATTTCAATTTCAAAGTCTTAAGCACTATGGTTGTGCTGAGGATTTATTTTAATGGCTGTGAGGATCAGTACAGAGCCTAGCTGATACTTAACAGCTTCCCTAAACTCCATTATTTGACGCATTTAATGAATGAGATAACTCTTCATTTACCAGAAAACTGTGTGTAGAGAACGACAGCATCCCTGAGCTACGTTCTTGATTTGTTTGTCCTTCTCCCTGCAGATTACATCTGCTTTTTGTTTACCGCAACCAGCTGCAAGGTCAGATCCACGTCTGTGCATTGTGACTCAGTGGAGTTTGCTGTCTTATTGAATTGATGACTGTAGCCATGAGTGTTCTCCCAAACACTGGCAATTTACACAATCTGCGGGCATCCCGACAGACCAGGGGATAATGCAGGATTATCATGCCTTGTAAAGTGTTTCTGTCTCTGGCTTCGACTCCAGATCAGATTTCACCTGGCTGTGATTGAGGCCAGAGGATTACATTTCTTTATTTGTGCGCCTGGGGATGTTCTTTATGTGAAAGATTTATTTGCACCCAGAGTCACTTTATGACAGGGGTAGAATGTGAATGTTTTTCAGCCGAAGGATATAAGAGATGATTATTTCGCTAACTGTTCATATTTAATGGAATACTTCATCCAAAATAATAGTCTGAGATTATTTACTTACCCTTCATGTCATTCCAAACCTGTATGACTTTCTGTCATCTTCACTCAGACACAAACAGAACATTTTGAAGAACCCAGCTATGGTCTAAGAACGTGCATTTTGAGAATGTAACTAAAGACCAGATAACTTCGAATAAATGTTCTTTTAATGACATTGGAAGAATGTTTGTTCATTACTTTGAGAGAATCTTGCTGTTCTGAGAATTTCCCCTGTTAGCTGGGTGGTAACTGTTTTATTTGAGGAATATAAAGACATACAGCGTGAGGTTTAGATGCAGTTTGTCATGACAGACAGGCTTAAATCAAGCATGTAGTCAGACTTAGTTGCCGCAGAGTCTAAACCTACATGTAAAATGAAGATTCCCAGCGTTTGAGACTTTAGTCTTATCTCCGCAGCCACTCTTCCCCCTCCACCCCCGAACACACTCAGGGGAAGGAGAGCAGGCGGCAGTGAACAACCCGAAGGTAATTTCTTGACGTGATATCGCTTGGCAGCTTTTGTAGGCCCCCAGATGAAAGGATTGTGGCATCTGGCACATGGGACTCTTCGAGAGAGTCAGCCCACGTATCAGACAGAGGTGTCGCTTTCAGATGTGTGAGGACTGGTCCTGCAATTCTCACACCAGACTTGTTCAGATTTGTAGTAGAGAGCAAACAGAGCAGAGGATGAAGAAAAGATGAATCTCTCTGCTTCTTCTTAGTGTGTCTGCCAGATGAAGTTATAATTGTATTTTGCATCTATACCTAAGAATGCCACAAACCCGCACCCATTTAATTTTTTTTTTTATTATTATTAAACACATGCACACATATTCAAGAGGACATTGTAGTTTAGTAATGGTTTTGTACTTTTTGTATGTCTTTTTTCTTTAGACTGATGAGCAGGCCATGCTAGAAGATACACAAGTTGCTCTCATGGACCTGGAGAAGGTCAGCTTTTACTTCCAACAGTTTGAAGGAGAGCCTCTTGTTGCTAGTGAGTACTCTTGGAAGAAGCAACTTCCTTTTTGAACAGGAAATAATCTAAGCTAAATTTACTAGTATATTTACCGTATGTTTCCAGTGTCCCTAAAAGGTATTACCACCTAAACCACACTTAAAATGTATTTATGTCTTTGCATTATATGACAAAATATTAATTCAATTGGTATTTGTATTACATTTATATCACACACAAAATGTTTTTTTTGTTTTGTTGTTTTTTGCTCAAAATGAGAAAACAGAAAATATATTTTTCTATTAAAATTATGAGTGTTTTTCATAAAGTATTTGGACACTTTCTGTTGATAACTATTAGTGCAACGTGTCCATATTAATGTGATGTAAAAAAAATGTAAGCATCCAAAGGTTTCCAAATATGTGTATATCAAACATTTATTTATATATTTATGTAAGTTTTTTGTATTTTTAATATAATTTTATATCAAATATAAACTGTTATTATATAGGGCCCTATCTTACACCAGGCACAATGCAGCGCCAAGCAAGCGTTTTTTGCTAGTTTCAGCCCAACGCAGTTATCATTTTCACGTCCTGCGCCATGTTGTTTAAATTGTTTAAATTACAAATGCATTTGCGCCCATTTGTGCGCCCATGGTCTGGTCTGAAAACGAGGTGTGTTGGCGCGTTGCTATTTTGAGGCAACTGAAATAGACTGAAATAGCTCTTTAAATAACCCCAAAAAAATGTTTTGTTATTTAAAGTGCGCGTTAGAAATATGTGCCTATAGGCGGGTCCACAATGCACGTACACTCTGCTTATTAAACACACAGGGCACAAACTATCAAAAATATTAAAGATAAAATGATTACTATTTTAGATTATTATTTTGTACATAAAGATATGGTGGAATCCGTCTTGTCCCGTAGATGGTCTGTTTGTGCGCTTTTACCTCGTGCACGAGCAGATCCGTTTGCGCTCGGGAGATTTGTTCGGTCTTTCCACTATCAAATTCCACCATGTAAATAGCGAATCCGCCATGGCGCGAGCGCAACTGGCATTTAAAGGGAATGGGAGATGAGACTCTGATTGGTTTAATGCACGTAAAGCCCAAAACACACCCATTACTCATTAAGAGAATAGGGGCAACCCTTTTAGACCATTTTCCCCGTCGTTAAACTAGCAAAAGTGGATTTGGACACTCTCTAAGTGCACTTGCGCCGTGCGCTTTAGACCATGCGCTTAGATCGTTAAAATAGGGCCCATAATCTGTAATTTCATATAATTAAATCATAATTATTACATTGTTAATACTTACAATATGTATGTACACTTACACTGTATGTATTCTTAACTTCTGTATTCAAGAAGTCACTTGGAAACAGTGTGTTTGCATGAAATATTTTATTCATAAATCCTCTGACTCCATCATTCTGATTGGCTTTGTGTCATTTCTCCAGATATGCCCATCTCATACCAAGTCGAGGGCACACGGCAGGCTTTGAAGGTCTGTTTTTACCTGGAGGCGTTCTACTTCCAGCAGTTACCCCAGAGACTAAGACACGGTGGTAGCTTCAAAATCTACCCCGTCCTGTTCACCCAGGGTACGATGTGTTTGAATGGACATAGTTAGCCTACCCTAAAGTGTGCCAAAAAGTGCTGAATTGTGTTCTTTTAAAGTGGAGCCAGTTATTGCCTCAACTTATTTTTTTTACAAAATAATGTAACTAATACATAGCTAAATGTCTGAATAATGTAATTTTTCTTTCATAGCCTTGGAGAGCATGGAGGGATATTATTACCGAGAAAATGTGTCAGTGGAGGAATATCAGGCCCAAATCAATGCTGGATCTCTGGAGAAGGTCAAGCAGTACTACAAGAGGCTTCGGTAAGTCATGCTTCACCTGTCAGTCAAACTTTAGCTCTGAAACTTCGCAATTTTCTCTCTACGCCTTCATACCTAAGTGTAAAGCTGTCATTGTATTTCCTGATGAGGTGGAGTTGGGAATTCTGGGAGATTTTAACAAGTGGTTATGGTTGCTCGGTTGAATCTCTACCCTGTGAGGGACTGGAAGTGCCATTTGAAATAAAATAATATGATGGAATCAATGATCAAGTAAATAGTTAAATTCCCCCTGTGGTTAAAATTAAGCTTTTAATGTTGTTTATATGTCTATGTGGTGTTTTTAATTGGCTTTAAGAAAAATCATGTGCAAATTCATAAGTCAACACCATTGTTGAGTATTTTCTCTTTAAAACTGCAGTGAACCAAAGACAGTTTCAGAAACGCGGTTTGAAATCGCTGGAGTTTCTGACATCACAAACTACCTTGTAACCAATCATATCAACGTGTGATCATCAACGAGTGAATCTCTGAGCTGGTGTGAGTGAGTGGAGGCGGGGCTAATTTGCATATTCATAGAACTGTGTTTACTAAATGAGTCAAGGGTGTAGAGTTTACATTCAAGCTATTTTAAGGCATGAAGAATTAATTAATTTTTTCAGGAAAAAAACTTTTAAATATTTCATTTTGGTGATCAAAGATGAGTTTTAAGGGATTTAAGGGATATTGACTATAGGGGGACTTTAAACATTTTGAAATGTAAATAAAAAAAATCACATTTTCAAACTGACAAATACATAAACATTCGAAACTGCTTTAATTCAAGTTTAAAGATGTAGACATCTGGTTCTTTGCCCATACTGTAATTATGTCAGTCTGTTTGTATAATGTTTTTTTGTTGGGATGAAGATGAATTTGCCCCCAGATCTCAAGATGAGTTCAATTCATCAGTCTGTCAAAACTAGACTTTATTTCATAGCCACAACTGATGTCTCAGATAAACTATTCAGCCAAAGGTATGTGGGTACCCAAACATTCTGGGAAGGTATTCCAGGAACATTGCTGCAGTATATTATGGGAATATTCCCATCTAGGAATCCTGATATCTGTAGATCAGTGTTTTACACCGGCTTCATATTTCTTTGGTTCTTTAGTTGTATGTTTAAGTCTTCCAGAGGTCTCTTGGGACATTAAAATGGCTGTTGAAACATGTAAGTTGTTTCCAAACCCTGAACATCAGCACTGATACTCAGAATATGAGTGAATTTGATATGTTTATGGAAAATAATCATCATGCAGGACCCTAATAACATGGTCTCTGAGCAGATTATGTTTGCTTTATAGCACACAAGGTAAGCATCTGGTGTAGATCTCGCCTGTAATTGGTTACAGTGTGCTGAGGTCAGCCAAGTTTCATTGTGTTACGCGTGCCATAGGGGCATATTACTTTTGAGATTTGAATGGAAGCAAGCCTGCCAATTGTACCAGAGATCAAGTACAGCCTTGGTTTGGTTTGAGGCCAGTGGAAAATGTATGACGGGTTACTCAAGAAATATTGTCTCATTATGTGCAAACACTGTTTTGGTTTGGCTTGCCAACATTCGGGGTGTAATGCTGACAATTATCTACACTGTGCTCTCTGGCATACTGGCATTTTGAAAAAGTCTATCTATATTCCACTAATAACACAATTCTTCAGAGCCTTTTCCATACTCTTGATTTCTGAGCATTGGTATTGGCATTTTTAAGCCGAGCTTGATGGATTTGTATCGACTGAATGTGAAGTGCGAACATGGAATGAGGAAAAGGCAAATCCGCTCCTTCTTCAAAATGTCACTGTTCTTATATGGATATGACAATGAGGCGACTATGTGCTAGATGCTAGATGCTAGTCTTCAAAATTCTAAATACGCTGTCCAATTTTAAAATTGACCAGTAATGATTTGAATGGAAAAGAATACCAAAATGTCTGGAGTCTAAGGGATAGAGGGATGTCTGTAGATTGTTTATTATCCAGAGCTAATTTTAATAGAACAATCAACATGTGATGGGAGCGCTAAATAAGAAGCATTATATTTCTTATCATATGTTATAATACCCAAAGAGAATTATCATTCCTATTTACCTCTATTAGAAATATGAGCTACTGTATATACTGTACGTATATGTTGCTTCATGCATCACCATGATGAAACAGAGACACATGTGCATTAAACCCAGATGAAATATATGATATATTACTGTTCAAATGTGAAGTGAATTACTTCTGACATTACTGATGTTGCTCATCAGAGTAAAGCCAGGAGATTGACTCAGTGGTCTTACCAGAAAGACCGCATCTGTCTTTACAAAAAGACCATCTTTAGCACATGCCAGGAAAAATGTGGGGCTATAATTTCAGCTAAACTGTATTCTGTTTGTCCATGTCTATGTCTTAAAGGAGATAATACATCACTTTCGATCTCCTCCTTTAATCTGATCTGAAAATAACAAACACATGTCTGGTCTCATGCGAATGAATTTTGCATTATGTGCCTTTCCATTTCAATTCATATAAGTATTATATCACATCCATCACTAAACTACTTAGTTGCTTAAGGCTAGAATGGTGAACCTGAAACCTTTTGTATACCTTCCCAGATCATTAACCACAACATTGTGTCACAGTGGGGATTCTGACAAAGAGCAGAAACTTAATTCTCGGCCAGTTTCTTTATTCAGTTGGTTTACTGTCCAGTCTCTCTGTCTGTGACATCTATAAAGTCAAATTTGTGTATATAAGTATTGATGATTGATGATTATTATTAAGTTTCCTAAAAATAATGTCATTATACTGGTTTTGCCATTCAAAAGTTTGAGAATGATTGGACAGAGATGTCCAAGAGTGTCTTCAATAGCACAAATGGCATTAGAGTTGGTAAGTTCAATTCATTTCCATAAATCAGTTCAGTTTCTTTGGCATAATCACTCCTCAAAAAAATGTATAATGGAATTTTGGGAAGAAATGTCTAGATTTATTTTTGAACTACTTTTACTGTTTTAGTTGTTGCATTAAATGTGTTTAATTTTTTTCACTGCAGCGACTTTTTGGCTGTTTGGCTGAGATGATGATTCATCTGATTTAAAAAAATCACCCTTTTAAGCCATTACAGTGCAAATACAGAAATATTAAAACATATATCAAATATCATAAAAAGGCTATATATATATATATATATATATATATGTGTGTGTGTGTGTGTGTGTGTGTGTGTGTGTGTGTGTGTGTGTGCAATGTATATTGTACAGTATAATAATTATTATATGTAATGTCCCCATAAAACATGAAAACCCAACATTATTAGTATTGTCTTGTTTTACAGTTCAAATATAAAACAATTCTTTAAAAAATGTCGAATTTACTTGGAAAGAAGAAGCATTAGATATTTGTTTCATTTGATCTTTAATACAAATATATTTTGTCTTACTGCATTGGCAGATAATTTCGATCAGTTTTAAGTACAAACAAAAAGTGGAAAATTTAAAAGCAAGGAGAATTGACAAAAGGGATGGTGTGAAAGAAAGGTGCAGCTAGAACAGAGAGACGCATGCCATGTACAGTAGTATACTTGCAGAAGTGAATATGTGAGATTTTTGCCTTTATTTGTACTACATTCAGCACTACATTAGCTCTACATTAGCTCACAGTGTTAATGTGGTCTTTATCGAGTTGGTGTCAGCTCCAGTTGTGTCTTTTCATGGTAAGCACTTTTGGAGACAGCACAGTACCCCTTTTCATGTGGAATGGAAATTAAAATAGTTTGACTACAGTTGGCACATTTAATCAAATCCATGACTCATCTGGTAGTTTTTAAGCTGTTCAACTTTGTGTCCAGTTCATGTCCAGTTCATCTCCCTTCATAAATAAGACTTCAAAGTATGGGATAGAAACTGCTTCTAATACACCCAGTAAGCCAGTAATACATCTGAGACCTTGATGTGGCATCAGATGTGGTGGCTGATTTGTCTGATGATGAACCGCCAGCCAAAAGACTCCAGCCAGCTTCTTTCATTTCAAGTTTTAAGGATTGTTAGATTAATTCCACAGCTTTGTTGACTAAAAATAAACTTGTTTTTTTGATTGTTCTCCTAAACAAGGCATTCACTGCTGATTTCAGATCTAAACTCCACATGCCCACAAGTTCTTCGTTTTTTCCTGAGTTACTGAAGTGAGACTTGTTTGTAGTGGTCTCTGCGGTCCTAGTCATGTGGATGTGGTGTGTTTGATACAGATGGGTAGCTCGTTCTTGTAGCACTCTCACCCTGTGTTAGGTTTCTGGATTGTGGGATGTGTGTGTTAGACAGCTGGATTAATGGCCATCCTTATCATCCGGTAAAAACACGATGCTTGGCTAGTCGCGTGTCTAGAAGTTGCCGTAACAACTGAAATTGGTTATCTGGTCCCAATGGCAAGACACCTAAACATGGGCTGAAATATATTTGTGTGTGTGTGTGTGTGTGTGTCTGTTAGAGTGCTTTTATGACAGCTTTGATGGAACCAGCATGACATCATGTTTGTGAATCGGTTTGTAATTAGTCGAGGTTTGTTGAGGTCATGCATTGGGTCATGGTGGCGGTTGAGGCCTAGCGCTATTTGTAGATTTATCGGTCTTCTGAAAGGCATGATGGCCTGATAATGACCATGACACAATGCTGAGCCTCAAAGAAACCAAATAAAAATAAACCTTTGGCAGAGGGCACAATATTAGCCAAAACCAAAAGTAAATGCTAGACCAGGAATGTCAAGAAAAAATAAATATGCATGTTTGGACAAATATGATGAATTGAATTGAATTTTATCAAATTGTATTTCAGCAAATATTCACTATGCATTCTTAATGATAACGTTGCTTCTCTTTCATTGAGAAGATCATAGTGAACACCTGGCTACTTCAGTTAGCACTGAAACCTGAAGATCATCATGAATTTCAAGGCCCTTTGAAACTCAGGGTCTTGTTTCCTAATTTTTATAGCCTCTGTCCTGCAAATGACTTAATTGCATGATTTAAACGACACATATGTCAGGGTAGATAATGCTGTTAGACCCCTGTAAACTTCACACTGCTGTTGCAGAGAAATACACACTTCTCTTCTCCAGACTTTACATGAGCATGACGAATCTGGGTAACACTTTAGTTTAGGGTCCAATTCTCACTATGAACTAGTTGCTTATTAGCATGCATGTTACTAGGATATTGGCTGTTTATTAGTACTTATAAAGCACATATTAATGCCTTTTTCTGCATGACCATATTCTACATCCATTAATCCTACCCATTACCTAAACTTAAAAACTTACTAACTATTAAGTAAGCAGTAATTAGGAGTTTATTGAGGCAAAAGTCATAGTTAATAGTTAGTTAACAGTGTGAATTGGACCCTAATCTGAAGTGTGACCCAAATATGTTCTGTGAAATATATATATATATATATATATATATATATATATATTGTAATGTTTCCATCATTAATAATTCTCTAATAATTGATAATTCTCACATTATCAGTGGGTCTAATAATTCCCTTTTGATGGAGTTTATGAATGTATGTAAATGTGTTTTGATGTACTGTGGTATTGAAAACAAATTTCAGTAAAATAATTAAAGTCATTGTTAATTTGATTCAGTAAATACCTCTATTTGCATCTAAATACAACTCCATACTATCATGGTCCCGCTGAGGCATGCTGTATTCATTCATCAGTGTCTAATCATGCCTGAAGACCCCAAAGCACACTGGGTAATGCATGTGAAATAGGGCCAGAAGTGTTTTTTTTAGGTTTTAAGATGAAACAGTGCAGTGAATGCAATTTGCTTTTAGGCCCAGCGAAATTGGTCCCATCCTTGGATCCTGTCCAGCATTTCCATTAAAGTCTCTCATAAGAGCCCATGGAGAGAAAACACAGGCCATCAGTTACTGCACAGTGTGCCTTAAAGGAAAGACCACTGCTGAGTTACGACTCCTTCTGGAGGGTCCCACGTTCACCACACACAGAACAGGACACATGCTAAGATAACACTGCCCTCTGGTTTAATGGATTACATTTGAGTAGTGACCCTTAATCGCAGTAAAGCCCACCAGAACCAGAATCCATTTTCACAGCGTGGGGGGGTTTGTTGTTATGCTTATCTATGATGAAACTTTACACTACTTGACTCTGAGATTTTTGAAAGGATATTTGATCCTTTCTTTCTTTCTTTCTTTCTTTCTTTCTTTCTTTCTTTCTTTCTTTCTTTCTTTCTTTCTTTCTTTCTTTCTTTCTTTCTTTCTTTCTTTCTTTCTTTCTTTCTTTCTTTCTTTCTTTCTTTCTTTCTTTCTAATTAGACAAAAAAAATTGTAATGCCATGTTTTTGTTAATTTACCTTGTTAATATCATTAGATATGGTGTTTTTTTTAAATACACCACCATTCAAAAGTTTGGTTGGTAAGTTTTTTTAATTAATATTTTTAAAAATATACATTTTAATGTCTAGGCTGCATATATTTGATAATGCAGTAAAAACAGTAAAATTTAGAATTTAATATTTTTTTACTGCAAAGCTGAATTTTCAGCATCGTTGCTCCAGTCTTCAGGATCAGATGATCCTTCAGAAATCATTCTAATATGCGGATTTGATGCTCAATAAACATTCATTATTCTAATTATTGTAACAGTCGTGTTACTTAATATTTTCATGGAAACTGATTGTTTTTTCAGGATTCTTAGATGAGTAGGAAGTTTAATGAACAGCATTTATTTAAAACAAATCTTTTGTAACATTATAATTTATTTTACTGTCAGTAATCTTTTGATCAGTTTAATGTATTATTGCTGCATACAAATATTTCTTTCTTTCTTTCAAAAAAAAAAAAGTTACTGACCCCAAGTGTTTGAACGGTAATGCACATATAAATGTGATTGAACATGAATTAGGTTATATTTCATATTCATATGTCAAAATGTCAAAACACCATGTACCTATAGTGATGTCATCACTATAGGTACACAGTATTTTTTCTTTCTATCTTTCTTTGTCATTGCTAACTACACTATCTTTTTTTGACAAGTATCATAATATTAATTATTTTTGTAGACATGTACCATGGTATTCTTTTTAGTATTGAAGTAACATTTTATTTAATAACTTTATTTTAAGGTGTCCGTGTTATACAATGTAATTATACATGTAAGTACTGAGTAATAATAATTAACTACATGCACTTATAGGGTTAGGCAGGGTCAGGAATAGGGGTTAGTTTAGGGTTAGTTGCATGTAATTATGCATAATTTATACAGTGACTACATGTCACAAGGACACTGTAAAATGAAGTGTTACCGAATAAAATATCTAAAAGATAACATTCAGGATGGGATTTTGTGGGAAAATCTCATGCCCCTAAATATAAGTTAACGCACACCCCCTGTCAGTGCAGTGTTTCTCAACAGTGAGTTGTTGTCTCTGCCGTGAAACTGAACAGCGGATGGGCGATTGATCTAGTGACATAAATCGTCAGCTCCATCTGGTGCTGTTTGAGCCCGCCAAACTTGTCTGTTTGGTTTTGCGATGCGTGAAGACCCGTTCTGCCCATCTGGTACGTAGAACTTTGAGAAGCATAGCGGGCTATTGTTTTAAATCAGTGGACCCTTTAGTCACAGTCTGAAGTGAGGGGCACATTACACGAAACTGTACTGGTGTGGATAAATCAGGACGTGAACCATAGTGACTTATGAACTTTAACTGGTCTAGCACAACTTTTTTTTACGGGTGTAGAAGAGCTTTCATTTCATAAAGAATCTCACTCTTGCCTTGATAGATTTAAGTCGAACTGAGTGTTACAGAGCACTTTTCAAATCCTGCTCTGATATGTCCAGGCAAGGACATCTTTGGAGACTTTGCTGATGGATGCGACCATGGCTTATTCTGAGACTTCAGGCCATCTGCAGGAAGGGTGACGGACTGAAACTTCAGAGACTGAGAATTCACAAAAATGAACAAGCAGCCGGCACAGAACTGCTGGATTGTGAAGGTCTTGTGTCGGCAGTCTGTGAAGCATTTGTCTTCTTGACTGAAATTCTTTTTGCCTGGTCTCCTTTTCTTTCTTTTCAACACACTCTGTTGTAGTCAGGGTCAGTAAATATTAGAGCATTATACATTTTAGAAAAGTTTAATCATATCTTGTTACTGTTTTGCATGTAAAAATTAAAATGTAAAATAAATAATAAGAATATTGGTTCATGTAAATATAATATTACTAAAATACACACAGACGTCCAAAAGTTTGGAGTTGGAAGTATTTTGTTTAATGTCTTTGAAGTTTTATACGCTCAACAAGGATTAAAAAGACAGTGATATTGTGAAATATGATCACATTTTAATGTTTCTATTTAAAAATGTAATTTATTTCTCTGATGGCATATTGAATGCATATTGAATCTCCAGTCTTCAGAGTCACATGATCCTTCAGAAATAATTCTAATATGCTGATTTGCTGCTCAAGAAACATTTCTTATTATTATCAATGTTTAAAACAGTTGTGCTTAATATTTTTGTCGACATTCTTAGAATAGAAGGATTGAAAGAACAGCATTTATTTGAAATATATAATGTTAAAGTATTTACAGTACTGTTACTTTTGATTACAAATTGTGGTGTGTCTACTGTATGTAATAATTGATCAGACTGACTTTATTGATTTTTTTTTTAATTAGATGGTAAACCTCCGACTGTTATTTTACCCAGAAAGCTGGCAAAGGGCTAAAGTGAGATTTAGCTTTAGATATGTCATTTGAAACAATAATATACCAGGATCACAGACATTCCTGTGTATTACACTGCATTGAAATGGCTACAATCAAAGTCTACCAGCTGCTGAATCAGAGCTTAGAGATCTTGATGGATGTTTCTGAGCCAATTAACCTCCATTCGTGTTTGTTTGCGCTTTGCATTATATGTTGGGTGCTGCTTAATGAAATGATGATGAAAATCCTTTTGTAAATCAGTGATTTAAGTGATTTAAGTGATTTTAAGCTCTTAGTGATTTAAGCTCTTAGTGCTTTAAGCTGATGGCCTCTTGGTGTTTCTAAAGAACTTTGCTGAATGCTTCCCATTACACTAACATAAGCTGCCTTAATTAGTATGCAGGGTGAGTTAGAAATGATGGCAGCTCAAGACTCCATGCATGTGTGTGTTTGTTTCTGAGAGAGAGAGAAAGAGAGAGAGAGAAGTGTATTTGTTAACATAATTTGGCTTTATTATTAGTCTTTAATAGTGCCGCAATTTTCATATCATCTGCTCCAATCAGCGAATGATTACTATATTTGACTAATTAACAATAATATTAATGGTGTGTCAAATGAGAATATTATCGTGATAAATCTCTCCCTGGCTAGGATGCAGATGGTGGATTAATTTACCTGACAATAAACATGTGCTGCAATATGCCACAAAGCCAGAACCACAGAGCAGGCACTTCTGCCATGACTCTTTTACAATAAAAGTGATATTTTGATTTAAAATTGAAAAAATAATTATATTTGGATATATTCCCCATATGCAGAATTCATTCTCTTTCAACTACTCTACTGCCACCTATGTCTGTTATTGGTACTGCAGGCAGTAATTGTCATCTGGAACGAATCCCAAAGTAGATTTGTGTTGTTTTAAAATAGAATTCCCAGCTGCTTTGTTTGTAGAATAAAGAATCTTTACAACCAGCTTTCTTTTTATGTAAAAGATAAATCAAATCCCAAATTACGTTTTACAGCACATCCTGTGTTCTTGCGTATGCAATCATATGTCTACAGTTTGTATGTTCACTGCTTACACTAACATGTCTTTATTATTCCTCCATAGGGCCTTTTATCTGGATAAATCAAACCTTCCCCCCAGCTCGGCTCCCAAAGCGGCTTTTATAGACAAGGTATGTGCCATCATACAGTCTGCAGGGACTCGTGTATTTAATGCATTTGTTGATTCTAAATAATGACAAAAGTAACCTGCAGAGTTTAAACATGGTCTTTCTGTCAAACGGTTAGTCCCCCCCCCCACAAAAAAAGATCATCTACTCGCCCTCATGTTGTTCCAAACCTGTAAGACTTTCGTTCATCTTCGAAACACAAATTAAGATATTTTAATTAAATCTGAGAGCTTTATGTCCCTCCATGACAATTCAAAAAGTTCATAAAGAGATTGTAAAACGAATCCATATGAATTGTCTGGTTTAGTCCAAATTTTCTGAAGAGACACGATTGCTTTATGTGATGAACAGATTTAATTTAGGCTTTTATTCACATAATAACATTCATCAACTGTTGTGGTAAACGGAAACTCAAGCATGTTTGCTTGATGTGCGAGAACCAATGAGGTTCATTCTCGTGTGTTATGCAGCACATTTGAGCTTCCTCAAGAACCAATGAGGTTCATTCTCGTGTTACGCAGCACGTTTGAGCTTCCTCAAGAACCAATGAGGTTCTTTCTCATGTTACGCAGCACGTTTGAGCTTCCTCAAGAACTAATGAGGTTCATTCTCGTGTTACGCAGCACGTTTGAGCTTCTGCAAGAAGAGACGTCAAAGTGGTAGTTGCATGGACTGTCAATTGAAGGACAGAAGTCTCTCACTGGAGTACATTTCAGCCTGTTCTTCATACAGCATTATCATTTTACTTCAGGGCAAGGTTTCACAGATTGGGCTTAATTAAAAGCAAGGAGTAGGCCTTAGTTAAATTAGGACATTTGATGTACATCCCGAAACTAAACAATGGCAAGTGCAAGTTGCTCTCAGTTAAGAGAGAGTTGTCATTGTGTGGAAAAGCGTGATGATTTTAGATTTTAGAATTTCTCTTTTTGTGTTCAATGGACACACAGAAAAATATGAGTTTGGAACATCATGAGAGTGATTAAATAATGACAGAGTTATAATTTTTGTTGGGTGAACTATCATGGAATCTTTCTTTTACTCTCTCCCTCTTTGTAGCTGATGCGTCCTCTTAATGCTCTGGATGAGTTGTACAGGTTGATGGAAAGTTTTATCTCGTGTCGGCGGACGGCTGCATGTCAGTTCACAGCCTGTGGAGCGTCTGGAGTCGGGCTGCTCACCGTGGCCTCGGAGCTTTGCAGCCGCCTGGGAGCGTGTCACATCGTCATGTGTAACAGCGGAGTACACCGGTCAGTCTGGGTTACACACACATACACTCAAACTCCTCTGTTCCCTTCTGTCCGACAGGCATCAGGCATTCGCCAGGGACTCTAAGTGGAACGCTTCTGTTTTTTCCTCCCCTGTCTTTTTTCCTTTCTGTCTGTAGCTCGGAGCAATTTACTTCCTGTCACTTATGTCTTTTATCCTGTTTTCTTCTCTGCAGCCTCAATCTTTCTTCTGTTTTGGTGGATTTTTGGGGGGGTTATCTTGATAGTTCTATTGCAGTTTTCCTCCATCCAATCTCTCTTCCTCATACCATCTAATATTCAATTTCCTCTTCTGCATGAATATGTAATAATCCTCATTACATGCTCATGTATCATTCCATAAATACCTTTTTCTGCACTAATCATTCATCCAATGCAATTATGAATACTCAGCATCTCAGCTCTAAATTTAGAATTGTCTCGCTTAATCCACAATGTCGGAGATGATCCAGACAGCTCCATTTCTCAAAAGGTTCATTTGTGAATCTCCACTGAAGGAACGCAAGTTATTCATCTCAAGCCCTCTTTTAGTATCAGCGTGAGCTGACATACTTATTTCACCAAATTGCTTTGCTTATTTATTTTAATTTCTTGTGCTTCTATTTGTCTCTTTGCGTCCCTATATAGTGCCTATAAGGAGTACTCTTCCTTTGTGGGCCTTGTTATTATAGTGCTTAAAATTCAGCACTATATTGATATTCCTCAAATATTCAGATTTTGTTGAAAATATCTCATTGACTTGGGATCAGTAAGATTTTTTATGTTTTTGAAAGATGTCTCTTAAGATGAAATAGACTGCATTCATTTGATGAAACAGTAAAAACAGTCACATGATCCTTCAGAAATCATTCTAATATGCTGATTTGGTGCTCAATTTACATTTCTTGTTATTGTCAATATTAACAACATAGACTAACTTGTATGTACAGGTGTGCTATATACAAAATAGAATAGAATAGAATTAACAGGGAATGGAATAAGAAGACGTAGGGTATTGTCAAGTAAATATATGTGATATTGTACATTATCATTGCACAGTGCGGAGAACATTTAACTGTTCATGAGGTAGACCGCCTGGGGGAAGACACTTTTCTTCTGCCTGGCTGTTCTGGTGCTCTGTAGCGACGGCCAGATGGCAAAAGTTCAAAGAGAAGGTGGCTTGGATGTGAGGGATCCAGAGTGATTTCTGAGCTCTTTTTCTAACTTTCGATGTATTCAGTTCTTGGAGGGTGTGCAGGGGAGCACCAATAATCCTTTCAGCTGTCAGAACCGTTCTCTGTAGTCTTCGGATGTCTGATTTTGTAGCCGAGCCAAACCAGACAGTTATGGAAGTGCAGAGGACAGACTCAGTGATGGCTGAGTGGAACTTCATCAGCAGTGCCTGTGGCGAGTTGAACTTCCTCAGCTGGTGAAGGAAGGCTTTTTTCACAATGGAGGTCAATGTGATTGTCCCACTTCAGGTCCTGAGAGATGGTAGAGCCCATGAACCTGAATGTCTCCACTGCAGCCACAGTGCTGTTCATGATGATAAGTTGGAGGAGTGCTGGGGGTTTCTCATGAAGTCCACTCTCATCTCCACTGTTTTGAGTGTGTTTAGCTCCAGGTTGTTATGACTGCACCAGACAGCCAGCTGTTTAACCTCCTGCCTGTATGCAGACTTGTCACCATATGTGTATATTAACAGTAAAATATGCATAATTACTTGCAACTAACCCTAAACCAACCCCTAATTGTAACCATATAGAAAGTACATGTTGTTCATTATAATTACTTAGTAATTACACTGCAACAAGTAGACCTTAAAATAAAGTGTAGCCAAAAACAGCATTTATTTAAAATAGATTTGTTTTGTAACAATGTAAATGTCTTTACTGTCACTTTTGATAAATTTAATGCACCCCTTGCTGAAAAAAAAAATAAATAAATACCAACCCCAAACTTTTGAACCGCAGTGTATATTGACTTACATTGATGGAATATTCAGCATTCAAAATGTAACCGTCAGTGACAGTTTCAGTTCATTAGTTGGAATTTTTATTGAATTGCCCACACCTCACAGGAAGTTGAACTGGAATTTGAATGACAGAAAGTGGAAGTGTTCATCCATCCCAGTCCATAAAGGCCTGTAAAAGGTATTTTTAAGTCTTGTTTTTTTTTGTTTTTTTATACTTATTATGAATGTTAAATTGTAATTCTACTTTCTTAAATTTATATTTGAATTTCAATTGTAACAGTTCAATTCTTACATAATTTAAAGTTCAATTCAAATTTAGGAAAAGCATTCTCGATTCAATTCTTAATGATGCACTACCATGGCATTTGCCTCCACTATTATTGCACTATTGTAATCTCATTTGGCAGCAGAGTTCTTTTGGGCACATCTTGACACTGAAATTTGAAACCACTTTTCTTAGCAAAATTGCCCAAGTTGGATGGGAAACGTTTTTGAATTGCAAAGTCATTCCAAAGATGCCCAATTGGACTTTATATCGTTTTTTTTTTTTTAGCTGGGTCACTCCAGGAAACCATCCTTGTTGGTTCAGTATGAGTATTCTTGTATTTTTTTCCTCATCTTGTAAGTTTTTTTTCCCCCTGGTGTTTCTCACATCACTGTCTGGAGGACTGTAACTCTTTAAATGTTTTATAGGCCTCTTGGTGGCATCACTTTCTCCAGCTCGTTTTGCCTAGATACTGAGTTTGGGAGGACAGCCAGTTCTGAGAAGATTTAAATTTGTTTTCGTTTGTAATAGGGGCATTATAGTGCTTTGCAATATATTCATTGGCATTATTTTTTATATACTTGCGATAGCTGGGAATTTTGAATACCTTTGTCACAAATCTGCTTGGAAGGATCTTTCACCTTCATTTGACCAAATAGGGGTGTTCCCAGTGAGGCAGAGCCAGTGAATGTGCTAACATCTCCTTAACAGAAGCAGAACCTTTAAGCAACTGCATAGCAACACCCTGGCAACCATCCACAAAACCTTCAAATCATGGCTTTTTTCGTCTTCTGAGCTATTAGCTTCCTAGGGTGTGTTCACACTTGTAGTTCGGTTCGCAAAAAAAAAAAAACCTTTTAGTTCTGGTCCACTTAGCTTTCACATTGGCATTTTTAACACCGAACCTAATGATACAGAACATGAAGGCATAAGGATAGATTCACAACCTGATTGGTCATCTTTTATGATGCATATTTCAAGACGGAACTTACCAAACATCCAAACCAATACTGTGTACTGGGATAAATGTGCTCGTTGCAAATGTGTTCGTGCTCGGTTCGCTTGTTTGGTGCGCACCAGGGTTCAAATGGCGGCATTCATACTTCTTCAAATGAACCTCACTAACAGAGCAATCGCACTATGGTTCGTTTTAATTGAATCAAACATGGCAAGTGTGAACACACACATTTATTTTGTAATAATCTGTGTGTATTGGTTTTGGTATTGGTAATAATTCTCAGGATGTGGAAAATAACAGGAGGGTGTTTACTTTTTATTAGCACTGTATGTTGCTGGAACGATATTTCGATCTCAATTTCAAGGCCCTACACATGCATGCTGCTCTTTGAGTGGCTCTTTACGGCAGTGTATTGGAAAAGCAGCATGAAATGTTTTCAGCATTGTGTGTGTTGGTTTATGTGTGACTAACTCACATTTGTACGCCAGAGCAATTACAGGCCACATCTCAGCTTTAGTGAAGCCGCAGGTGCTCAGACCTGCCACGGATACGGTGAATTCTCTCCTGTTCACCCCTCTAAACATGCCTCCATCAAACACTCTCTCTATTTAACCTGTGTTTGCTCAAAACCAAATGATAGTTCTAGATAATTCTGTGCAAAACATGGTTTGGGAAATGTTTTTCATATTTATAGTCAATTTTTTCCAATAGTAGCCTAATTCAAGTTGCTATAATATGTAATATTTAACGTATGTGAGAGTTTATGAGATTAGTTCCATGGAGAAGGATGTCAGATGTGGTTATCCTGACATATTAAAACCAGTAAGCATCAAATGCAGAGCATCAGCATTTTATTATGCGCTACTATTTATATACATTTTTGTTTGCCAAACGGCCTCAATCAACAGCCAAAATGTGCCAGTTCCTGCTTTTAATTAAATTAAATGGAGGCACAAGCTTTGCTTTAAAGTGCTCTTTCGCCTAGATGTTGCGGAGGTCCAATTTCAGTATAAAGTTGTTCTAAGTTTACTGGTTCCTCCCAAATAGGGAGAGTAAGAACACAGTTTGAAATGGTCATATAATGTGAAATCACATTTTCCTTGACGTACTGAAGTACTGTAAATGAGTTCAGTGCTCTAGGAAAACACTGTGACTTTCAGAACCACAGGTTTCCAGTCCATCTCGATCTTAACTTCCTTAACTTTTAGGTGTCAGACAAATTAATATATTTATATGTCAATGATGCCATGCATTGTTCAGAAACATGCACCAGTCACAATGAGGTAATATGAATTAAATAGGATAGATACTATTACTGATAAGAGTTAAATGTGTCAAAGTTACCCAAACTTTGTGCTGTTTCTAGCTGTGTGTATCACCTATTGTTCTGCACATCTCTCCAAAGGTGTTTGGAAAGAGAAGCTGAAGGTCCTCAATCATTTCAGTTCAACTTTAATGATGTGATGCACATTTATGTTGTGGATCTGATAAAATGCAATGCAGGCTTTGACTTTTATTGAATATGAAGCTCTGCAAACTTTATTGAACCCAAATGCAAACTCAGAGGGCTAAAAAAAACAAATTTTGGCCACAAAAAGCCTTGACTAACCTCATGAGTGGACCCCACGGGGGGGACATGTAATGCTTGAATTCAGTATCATTCTTTTTTGTGCACTTTAACCATCTGTCCTACTCTTGAAGCATGAATAGTCCAATGAAACATTCATGGGTCTCTACAGAGCTCAATAAAAGTGCTTAAATCACCAACTTATGATCTTTCATTATATTAATCTATTAAGACCAATATCCTTTTCTCCCATTTATTGTCTCTCTAGTCCATCTGTCCATTCCCAGAGTCACATTTAAGTGTGTAATTTAGACATTCACATCTGCTGGCTGTAAGTTGCTGACTGTGTATATAAGCATATAAGCGTCCTCCTCTGAGAATACCAGACACATTTGATGAGTCTCTTCCACATTTTAGTCATCAGCAGAAGAGTTCAGAGTGCTTATTTTATAAAGAGCCAATAAATGCCTTCACACAGGTCTTGCCTCAGGCCAGCTTTGATTCTCCATAGTGCGCAGCTCCTGCTGTGGCTCCCACCTCTGCTGTGATGGCAAAGCATCTCTGATCTGCCCTGAAATTGTGTCTCGCTTTAAAGCGCTAGTACTGATGCATTTAACAATTTAAGGACCCTAGTGAAAAAAAGCAATACCAAAATGTATTTAAAATACATTTATTCATACTATACTACAAATCCATTAACATATTTACTGACATATCGCTTGAGAGTTACTGATATAAATATGCAACTTTATTGGACAATGCACATTTATTAATATTAAGCCTAAAATGTGTTTTAATATCACTATTAGTTAAGGATAGTATGACTTCTGTATAATATCACTCTTTAATGCAAGATATTTAAAGTGCTTCTAAAGTACACTTGCAATAGTTCCACTTAAGCACAATCAAATATACTTAAGTATATCTTTAGTTGAACTTCAGCACTATTTCCAGATAACTTAAGTAGCCTACCGGTACATTAAGTACAAAATTAGTTGTTCCAATTTAGCAGACTTTAAGTATAGCCTACTCATTTTTGGATTTACTTGAGTAAAAGTGCAAAAGTGCTTGATTTGTAATATACTTAAGTATTAAAAGTAAAAAGTACTGATCCCTGAACCAATATATTTATTTTAGCCAATCAAGTCAGTATAGTCAGCAACTAATAATAATGATTAGTGCATACATTTAATATGTATTGCAAATAAGCAAACTTTTTAATTTTATTACAAACACTTATTATACACTATCAAACTTTAATATACAAATAAATAAATTTAAGTTACTGATAATTCAAGTGTGCCAACAAGCGAAACATACTATATAGTTTTTTTATTTATTTTATTTTTTATGGAAACTTGTGCAAATATGTTGCGACAAATACTATAAAAAAAGTCGTTCAGTGTTATTTGTGAACCAGTTCAACAGATTCATTGAAAGTAATCAGCTTCACGAATCGGACATCTCTCTTACGTCTCAGGAGGGTGGCGATTTCTTCCGTTCGAAATAATGAGGAACAATATGTTTTTATGGAATGTTGTGCAATAAAAATCCAATTCTCACTATTGACTAGTTGCTTATTAACATGCATACTACTAGGATAATGACTGTTTAATAGTTTATAAAGCACTGATAATGCCTTATTCTGTATGACCATATTCTACATCTCTTAATCCTACCCATTACCTAAACTTAATAACTACCTTACTAACTATTAATAAGCAGTTTATTGATGCAAAGGTTGTAGTTAATGGTTAGTTAATAGTGAGAATTGGACCCTAATCTAAAGTGTGACCAAAGTAAGATATTATGCCTTGGAATGTAGTGAAGTAAAATTACTTAAAAATACTTATACGGTAATGAAGGAGAAATACTTTGTTACTGTACATCACTGTAATGTTGGCTTGGCAACTGACAGAAATAAATTGAAGTACTAAATTACTTAAACTAAAACAAAAGTTAGCTAAAGCTATGCAGAAATATATAAAACAACAACAAAAAATGACAAAAACACGATAAAATGACAAAAAAAAAAAAGCTAAAATAGTATATAAAAAATACTAAAATAACGCTGTTTTTGCTTTCACAGTTTTACTATATAGTTAGCTCTTCCCAAATTCTTGCTAGCAACCACTTATGATTATTCTTCAGTGATGCTTTCTTTAATGCTTGTCATGTGGAGGTTAAAGTGGCGTATGACGTGAGTGTGTAAGGGCCTTTACGCTTGCGTTTGAGCAGCATTCCCTCAAGCAATTAAGTAACAGTAGGAACGCTACGGCTGAGAAGCGACGGGACAGCTCAATCAGCCATAAAACTCTGCGAAGGATCAATATCGAGGCGTAGTTAAGAGGTCACGCAGTGCCCTTGACACTCAGTATATGTGGTGTCTATCAGCGTAACGGAAATACATGAATCAAGCCTACACTTTAGTGAGATTCACCTCTCTTTGCTGCGTCATGACGTGTCCTTGAAGTTTAAAATGATCATTCAGTATCAATGGCCCATGTGAGGAACACTGGCGATTGCTGACTGAAATCTTTGTATCATGTTTTTTTTCTCTATTATAAATCAAAAGGATCGATCTGAGAAATGCAATTGAGGGTAAAATACACCTTAGCATCCGGTGTATTTCGACATAGTCAGCAGAAAGTAACCAATTTGTTGCCAAGGGCAGACAATCAAAGAGTGAAACAAGCACCGAATTCAGATGCACTTATTACAAAGGCATAGAAAACAAATCCATCACCCAGTAAGTTTCATATTTTCTGGTGTGATAGCTAGAATTTTCACTATCTGCATACTGAGATCAACAAAAAAAAAAATCTCTTTTACTTGAGCCAAAGGTCATTGCTGTTCTCACTTCAGAAGAACTGAATGATTGAATTCACAGATGAGAGCCATATAACAAATCTGACACCTCTGCCGGTAAAAAGCCTGTGAACATGTATATAATATATCACCAAAAACGAGATGGAAATGTCAGGATGATGCATCATGGATATAGATAGACAGTGGACAAGCTATTAAATAACCGAATGTCTTTTTGACGGATTCTGTATAGTCATTGTGTTAAAGCTCAGCTCACTAGTTTCCCCACAGGTATTAAAAAAAATGAGCAGTGTCAGATATTTACTTTTTTATTGATTTTGAATTTGTGAAAACGGTCGCGTCATGCGCATGCGTATTACGTGTTCAGTCTAAAGGCGCGTATTGTTTCTTTACAAAGTGTCATCGTTTTCGCTGATCCATGTGAACAGGGGTTGTTTGACAGCGTTGTTGATTTATGTGAAAAATGGAAAAGGGAAAACTTTCCGTTTTTAGTACATCGCTGTTGTGTAAATGTTTCCTTAGATTGGTCATTTGGATTAGGTCTTTTTAGGTCATACGGTGCTCATTGTTACTCATAAAGCTTTTGAGAAGTATATTTTTCCATGATCTTAATAAATAAAGGAGTTATTGCATATAGTGTTTTTGCTATCTAATGATATTTTCGTGATTATTGCGAGTGGGTTGTAAAGGTTTCATGTTTAGATTGGGGATTATTAGGTTGAGTAGGTTGTTTATACATCACATGGTTATGGAAAGGAGTTATTAGTTATTAGCTCATAAAGTTATATTGGCCTCTTATTCGGGATGATTTTGTTTATCAGATCTTTTGTCCTGATTGGCTCCTTTCCCACTCCTATCTAATGGTCAAAGTCTTTGGCTCTTTTGAGACTGCATGCTTATAGCTCACCTTGGGGATGTTTATTGGTGTCTTGGGACTGTTCAATTTCAGAACGATGCAGTGGAGTGTATGTCTCTCACACCTGTTTGGCCACGCTACCCTTTGACTGTCTGTTCAAATGTTAATGGGACGTGAGTGGCAGACACATGTTCTCAGAGAATGAAAGCGCATGTCATGCTTCATCAAGCTGGAATGAAAGCACATCTGACAGGTCTTCATGTTAGCCAGGCTCTGACACAGACGGATGAGACACCAGCCTGGGCCGCGCAAGCTTGTTAAATGCCTCGACTTTCCCATTAGAGCAGAATCTGTCCTCCTCTTCAATGCTGTAATCAGAATTTAGTCCTATTTATTTAGCTTCTCTGTTTTATAATTAAATTATTAATTAAAATCATCTCAGCGTAATTAATTAAATTAGAACATGGCAAGCGGAAAGTGGTCTCTGATCAGATTTGTTTTCCCTCAATACACTTGAGTGAAAAAAAAAAAATTCTGTTTTTCATTTTACCCCTCATTTTTGCCATTGCTGCAATCAGCATCTGAATACTTTATGAAATACTTATGTATTTGATAAACAGCTCTGATTTGACATTATAATGTGGAGTGTATGGTGCTAAATGCGGACCTGTATTTTCTTTCCGGTCTTGCAGTTGTACACTAAGTGTTACGCTGGAACAGGCCATTCTTCTGGCCCGGAATCACGGCTTGCCCCCACGATGCATCTTGCAGGCCACTGACGTCATGAGGAAGCAGGTATGTTCTGTTACTGGATGTTTCTTCAACACTTTTGGCCCTGTGGACTTTTAGCACACTTTTTACACTCTCTCTAGTTTATTTAATTTGTCCACTAACAATGTCCAACAATGTATATACAGTACCGTTCAAAAGTTTTCTTTTAATGTTTTTGAAAGAAGTCTCACCAAGGCTGCATTTAACTAATGTATTTTATACTAAATGTTTTCTGTCTTAAAGGGTTATTTCACCCAAAAATGGAAATTATTCCATAATTTGCTCACCTTCAAGCCATCTTAGGTGTATATGACATTTTTATTTCAGACAAACACAATCGGAGTTACATTAAAAAATATCCTGGCTCTTCCAGGCTTAATAGTGAGAGTCAATGGTTTAGATTTTGAAGCCCAAAAGCGCATCCATCCATCATAAAAGTAATCCATATGGCTCCAGGGGGTTAATAAAGGCCTTCTGAAGCAAAGCGATGCATTTTTGTTAGAAAAATATCCATATTTATAACTCTATAAACTATAATTACTGGCTTCCATATGCGAGTTGAGTTCCGGCGGAAGAGTGACCTCTGACTCGACGCATGACGTATTGACGAATGCAGAAGCGCAGAGGATCGAGCAAAACAAAATACCGGTCATGAATTAGAAGTCTGATATGAGAATTTTTACAGAGAAATGTCAGTGGAGCTTGAGTTTGAGTTGTCCAGCCTTATTTGATTGAACAGTGAGAGGCGTCTACTCTCACCTAAGCTTAGCTACACCTACGTCATACGGCGGAACTCAGCTCTTATTGTGAATGTCAATGGGACGTGAGTGGCAGACACATGCACACTTATTTCTTACAAAATCGCATCGCTTTGCTTCAGAAGGCCTTTATTAACCCCTTGGAGCCATATGGATTACTTTTATGATGGATGGATGTACTTTTTTGGGCTTCAAAATCTAATGTACCATTACCTCCCATTATTAAGCTTGGAAGAGCCAGGATATTTTGTAATATAACTCCCAATTGTGTTTGGCTGAAAGAAGAAAGTCATATACACCTATATGGCTTGAGGGTGAGTAAATTATGGGGTAATTTTGGGTGAACTAACCATTTAGAAGAGTCATGACATAAAAAAAAAATAAAAAAAACGAATTTTCCTAATCTTTTGACATATAAGAGGACTTTGTACTAATAAAACATCCTATAAACAAGCACCAATCACGCTCCAACGCTTGTTTGGATAGGATCTATGAATTCTTACACTACATTACAAAAACACTTTATTGACATTATAAGTGAAACTCAAGGAACATATTGAGATAAGTAAAAATCCATGACATGACCCCTGTAGTATATTTTAAAATGTACTTAATTCTTGTTTTGGCAAAGCTGAAAGATGCTTTTCAGCTTCATTACTCCAATCTTCATTGTCACATGATCCTTCAGAAATCATTCTAATATGCTGAATTGGTTCTCAAGTAACATTTCTTTGATGGGCAGAAAGTTCAAAAGAACAGCATTTATTTGGAATAGAAATCTTTTTAACATTATAAAAGTCTTTACTGATCAATGTAATGCATCCTTGCATTTTTTTTCAACAACAAAAACAACGGGAGAATTATTGTTCTTTTTAAATCATAAATACTCCCAACACATCATTTCCACCACATCTCAAATGATGACATTTTCTGATAGACTCATTTGATAGCTAGAATTGAATGTATCCTAAGTTTGACAAAATTGCACTTTTCACTTATCACTTTCAATGTGATCTTCAATGTGAAGAAAAAAAATTTAAAGCTGAAATCTTTTAGTTTTTAATAAAAAAATCAACCTCTGGGACATATAAGTGCATAAGGTTGAAGTTACCTTGACCATCTAAATCAGGGATGGGCAACTTCAGTCCTGAAGGGCCACTATCCTGCAGAGTTTAGCTCTGATGAAAAGCTACAGGGCTTTCTAGTAATCCTGAAGACCTTGATTAGCTTGCAAAAAACATATGAGGCCAAGGCACTCGAGAACTCTGCAGGACAGGTGCAGGACCCAAGTTGCCCATCCCTGTATTAAATGATTGTATAAACCCATTGTTTCTTAATTACATTTTCTACTGGGAAATTAATTTATATGGTTTAGTCTTGAAGTGCTATATTTCAGCGGAAAAAAAGATGAGCTAATATCTACCTCTGCTTTGAATGTTTTCTGAATTTGACTGACCCCGTTAATTTACTTGGAATTACAGTTGCAAAAAAATCCAAACATTAGGCCACCGTGTTCATTTCGAGGAGGATTTATTTTTTATCAGAGGACTGTTTAATTATTTTGGGAAATGTAACAAGCTTAACTGCCTTGGTTTGCTTTCTGGTTTCTTCTCTACATGGCTATTAGCATAAGCTTTTCCTCCCTCCAGTTAGCTAGTCTGGAAGGAGGAGGATAAACGCTCATGAAATGAAGTCTCCCTATACCTTACATTTAGAAAGTGGGAAGATTGTTAGTCTTTTTCTGACTAGCCTTGAACGTCCTTCACGAGGTTATGGATGACCTGACAGGGTCTGCTCCTTTCATATCATTAAGCACTGTGAGACTTGTATAATAGAAGGCTATGACAGTTGCTGTGTCAGCTCAGAAGGAATGAAACTTCAAGGTGGGCCTGAGTCATGAGAGGTAAAGACCGGTCACAAAACTTTTAGAAGAGTATAT
Source organism: Leuciscus leuciscus (assembly GCF_965113295.1). Lineage (NCBI taxonomy): Eukaryota > Metazoa > Chordata > Actinopteri > Cypriniformes > Leuciscidae > Leuciscus > Leuciscus leuciscus. Next base: position 19,222,765 of record NC_138735.1, read on the forward strand.
AAGGGCAATGTTCCTCATCTGTTGGGTCGGCCAGTGTGTGTTACAAATTGTAATAATTATTTAGTAATAAAAGTAGTAGTAAAAAAAAGAATATTAGCAAAATAAAGTACATTTTATTTATACGTGGATTATTAATAATACGTTGATGCATAAATACATTATTGATTTGCATATATGCGTATAAATTATTGTTTCATGTGCTCCACTTCATGCTGTGAGACATTTCACTTAAAGGACAATTAATTGGTCATTTTCATTGCCATTTAAGTGAAATTACTGAACTTAAATATACGAGCTTGATAAAAATGATAATTCTAGAAGAAAATTTCAGATGGCACTTAGAGGCTTTTGCATCTGAACTCTTCATATATGCAAATCAATAATTTATAAATGCATAAATGTATTAATAAATATTAATAATCTATTTATTTATTCTATTATTTATTCTATTTCATCGATTTATTAATAAATGTATTAATAAATATCAATAATTCATTTTATTGTAATTAATAAAAAAATGTATTTACTTTACACACACACACACACATACATTGTTGTATATAAATTGTATTCAAAGTCATTTTTGAATATGTAGAACTGATAAATAAGTAAAATATAAATTCTAAATTTAATAAATGAAAACGAATAGTTTAATTATCATTTAAATAGTTTGCATTATTTGTAAGCCTATACAGTTCATGGTCATTTTAATACATTTTAATGTTTGGTTTTAAGGAACTTTTAGTTTAATTTGGTCATGATTTTGGGTCTCCACTTGATGTTCCATGTAAAATATGAAGCAAGAACCCAATATAAACCACAGCATTAAGAAATAGTCATTCATAGGTCAGGTCATTAAAATGTTTGTGCTATTAAACTTTCATACTTTAGGCTAGCCATACATTTTTATGATATATATTTGCATTTCAGCATTACCTATTATTTTAAATCTGCTGAATTCATAATGCATTATGTTATATTCTGGACCGCCTGTGGGCGATGAGTCCTTACCTGCGCCGGTCCGGGCTCCAAAATGACTTTATGAATATCAATATGAATGACTATCATCAGAGCTCCCCCTGGCTGGCTATTTATTATTATTCGTGATTCATACCTCACACCGAGACTTAAAAGAGACTCATCCATCATAATGCCTGGAACTCAATGAGGAAGCAACAGGGACACTGACGAATCGCTCCATTATGGAGTTTCTGTGTATAAACACCAAATTGCTGAACTGCTAAAATGAGTTAACCATATTTTTAGAGAAGCGATTGTTGAAGAAAAGGTTATCAAGTGGTTGGATAATCTTCTCCGTGTCTGTAGACAACGGCTCATTGTGTTCTCGCCCTCTCATATCTCTGTCCAGCCGTGTCCTTTAACGTCCCGGGAAAGCAGCAGGCGAACGGCGTGACTCTGGTGGTGTAATTGCTGATGTTATCATGACAGGATAAGGGACTGACCATGCCTGATGATCATCAGAGAGACAGAGTACCTGTTCTTCAGTCCCAGACTTCCTCCGGCAGTGTTTATGCTGATCCAGACGCACCTGCCGAGACGCCTCGCGTCAAACCAAACCTGCAGAGCTATTTGCGGAAACAGCTTATGTTTGTCAAATGTGCAAGATCCACGTTTTCGCTCCTACGTCAGGGCGCAGGTGGCCGTTTTTCATTTTGACGTGATAGGATTCCGCTCGCAGCAAAAGCGCCGTGTGTTAAACAGGCCTGTGATTCATTTTAGCGCGGGACAGGATGTGCTCCTCTAAATCACATGTTGTATGAGTATGAATGTTTTAAATTCTAATTTATGATCACAAACAAGTCCATCTAACACATCTGACAAGGTCAGCGCTGGTGAACTGGGATGACAGATGCAGCTTGTAAGTCACAGGTTCAGCTGGCTGGCAGGATCTTCTACCAGTGCGCTTTTCCTGTGAAATATGAGATACAACATCTATGAAGGAAGGCAGGGCAGGCTGATGAGGATACTGGAAAATTATTATATAAATTATTTAAAAATAGAAGGAACAGATGGTGCGCATTTATTTTAAAAAAAAGTCATTTTTCCATGGTACAGAAACTGAAAAGAAATTGGATGATTTCATTTTAAAAGATGTTTAATCAAATATTATACATATGATTAAATATATAAATATATCAGGGTTATTATACAAAAAAACATTTTCATTACTTGAAATAAAATAAACACACATATAAATTTGTTATACAGTGTATATATACAGTTATTATTTGAAAACTTGCTCTGTCAGTTTGACATTTTAAATTATGTTAATTACATGAATTTATTCAGTTACTTCATTTATCACATTAATTTATTTTGTGCCATAATGGAAACATTAATGCAATTAATTAAAGCCTCCTGACCGGTTCATAAATTAAGTTATGAGGAGTTTTTCTTTCATCAGAGTAATTCATGCTTGAAATACCACGTAAATGCAAAACATTGCAAATTTACCTCATCAAAGATTAATTAATCTAAGGTTCATTAATCTTAGACTCATTATTTTGGTATATCATGTAATTAATTCATCTAAAATATTTAATTCCAGCCTTAATAAGGACATTTTAGGTGTTTTTTTTTCTCCCCCTTTATTTTTTTAATACATATTTTTGCCTCCTAGAGTTGATATTTAATAGTGGAATCTATAACACAGCTTCTGTGAATGACTCACTTCTCACCTTTGACCGACTGGACACAGAATATGTATTCTTATTTAAAGAATAACTGTTCTGAAAGGCCTGCAAGTCATTTATAATTATGGCTCTTTTTAGGGAGCAAGAGTGCAGAACTCGGCCAAGAACCTGGGAGTGAGAGACCGCACTCCTTCAACAGTGCCAAGGTAACCACACACACACACACACACACACACACACACACACACACACAATTTCAGTCCCTTCACATTCACACTGTGGTTTTCACTAACCTTTACAAAATGTGCATGAAATAATTTTAGACCTAAATGCCACGGTTCGAAGATTTACACATTTCAGAAAAATGTGTAGGCCTCCAGAATTATTAAAGCTCTATATTGATATGCCTCAAACATTCTGATGAGGGGTTTGCTGTAAACCTTAAACCAAACCGACGTCAAATAACTAGCAGAGATTTTTCACTGCGTCTCGGCCAAGAAGCTGCGCTTGAACACACCAAAGGACTATTCGACTGTCACCTAGCATGTGTAAGAACGTCATAATTTTCATCATTCAAAAAGGGAAACCAAAATTAGGATTGCAGATATACTGTACAAACCGTAAACAGAGCAGTGCTTGCTTAACATTTTGAATATTAGTCATGCTGATCACTTTCTTCATTCCACTTTTATGGCTCATTTTATTATGAAAATAATTACATCGGCAAAAAAAAACCCAAAAAACGATGACGTTCAATAATAGTCAACGGTGCGGAACACACCAAAAAACTGTGCTAACCGTCGCTCAAAAACGGATCAAAAGTGCCCACGGCCGACCGACTTGCTGTGTCCCTGGCTTTAAGTGTTTGGAATGAATGTGAGTTCATCATTTTTTGGTGAACTAACCATTTAAAGCTCTTTAATGTGCATACTTATTTTTGTAAGTCATTTCAGCTTTAGGTGGGCTGTTTTTTGTTTTAAAATGTAATGTAAAAAGTTTATGGTTAAATGTAAGGTTTAAAAATCTCCCTGACTTCATAACTGAATGGTAAGCAGTTAAAAGTGGTTACCTCCAATTGTTACCTTAAAGAGCTGTTTTTTTAATATTATTATTACTTGATTTAAAGGCACACTATGCAAGATTTGTACCTTAATATAACAGCTCCGAAGTCATTTTGATTGAAAACGAACTCGTAGTAGGGCGAATCATCCCAATTGCCACTGGCAAAACCAGAAATGCAAGTTTGAGAGTGGCGGGGTGTCAAATCTCGTGAGAATCATGACTTGCTTTACGTCACGAAGCACATACATCAACAACATATGAAGCAGCCTCTATGGAAGACACTAGCACGCATTTCAGACGTGAATCATGGCAGAGTCGACAAAGAAAACAAAGAAAGCGTGGTCAGAAGAGTGCAGAGACGTCTCTGCGTGAGTGCTATTTACGACAGTAACGTTAAATACAAGTACTCCACAGCGACTCTAGGGGTCGCTGTTTGACAAAAATGTGACCTGCATAGTATGCCTTTAAAGGGATACTCCAGTTTTTTGGGAAATAGGCTCATTTTACAACTCCTCCAGAGTTAAACAGTTGAGTTTTACCGTTTTCCAAACCAATTCAGCCAATCTCCGGGTCTGGCTGTACCACTTTTAGCATAGCTTAGCATAGATCATTGAATCGGACAAGACCATTAGCATCTCTCTCAAAAAAATGACCAAAGAGTTTCGATATTTTTCCTATTTAAAACTTGACTCTTCTGTAGTTACATCGTGTACTAAGACCGACGGAAAATGAAAAGTTGCACTCATATCATTACGCCTGCTGCACCCATGGTACGGCAGCAAAGTTTCTTGATTATTACGCAGGAATGAGAGTATAGTTCCTAGCCATATCAGCCTAGAAAATCGCAACTTTTCATTTTCCGTCGGTCTTAGTACACGATGTAACTACAGAAGAGTCAAGTTTTAAATAGGAAAAATATCGAAACTCTTTGGTCATTTTTTTGAGAGAGATGCTAATGGTCCTGTCCGATTCAATGATCTATGCTAAGCTATGCTAAAAGTGGTACGGCCAGACCCGGAGATCGGCTGAATGGATTCGAAAACGGTAAGACTCAACTGTTTAACTCTGGGTGAGTTGTAAAATGAGCCTATTTCCCAAAAAACTGGAGTATCCCTTTAACCCCCCAAAAATGTTTGGTACAAATGAATGTTTTTAGATTGATTCAGCAATATTAAATCATATTTATGACTCGAAATAAAACCAGTACATTTTTTTTTACCTTTTTTCAGTGTATAGCTCACATACAGCTACTGTATAACACTATTATTTGCTGCTTGGCAAGGGCTGGTATTTCTTTATGAAAATGCAAATCTAGTGATAAGCGGCCCACAGTTTTATTCGAGACAGAAACTGAGGAACGGCTGTCCAGCATTTATTCTTTAAATTAATTCCTGCAGTACAGCCGTATGAAACAAAACACACAGCATTCTTGCAAATGTGCGCATTATGTTGTTTTCATCCATATACAATGAACCTGCAGGGTATTAAATTCACAAAACATATTCTTGAACATAAAGTTCATGTCCTCTCTTAGAACAGCCAACGTGTGTGTGTGTGTGTGTGTGTGTGTGTGTGTGTGTGTGAGAGAGAGAGAGAGAGAGAGAGAGAGAGAGAGAGAGCATGGGAGCCAAACTATATTTCCTGCTGGGAAATAGAATGAAACATACATTAAAAAGCATACCTGCTCTCTCTCTCTCAGCAGGTTCAAAAGTCCAGTGTAAACTCTAATCTTTCACAGTCACTTGAGGTCCGTAGGGAGATGTACTGTAGCGTGACCCTCAAGACAATGACTCATAGCTTTTCATAGCGTGTTGCATGTGATCATCGCTGTGTGGCTTATGTTTATTTGGCATATAACAAATGCTGCCTAAATCCAAGAAGGTACTGGGGTACATGTTGTGTTTTCATCTTTTATGGGGACATTACATAGACGTAATGATTTTTAGAATATACAAACTATATATTCTGTCCCCTAACCCTACCCATCAAAGAAAACTTTATATACATTTATTTTAATATTTCTAAAATTCTATTAACAGATTGTACAAACTGTGTCAGCCTCCACCTCCTGACGGCGACCCCTGAACCCATGTCTTCAAAAGATCTGGACCAGCCCTGGTTCAACTCCAGACGACACACACACACACACACACACACACACACACACACACACACACACACACACACACACACACACACACACACACACACACACACACACACACACACACACACACACTGTCTAAGTAAAGAGACTGTCTGGACGTCTAGAGGCTCAGAGGCATCTGTCACCTCTCAAGAGTTCACATCATAATATCTATTGACTTTTCTCATAGCTTTTTAAAGGCACCAATATTTTTTTTATTTCATGCTTTGCTACGGCGCATCTCATTTTAGACCGAAGATCAAACAAACAGAATGTCTGATCTCGCCGCTGCTGTCAAGTCATTCACAACAATAGAGTGTCAATCACAATGTCTGTTCCAATAACTTTTTTTTTCTTTATGTAAAAGAATTTGCACAGTGCTTTAGTCTCTTATGTTAAGGCGTAACTTGTTTATAGTTGCTTTAATTGGGCATAGCATCCAAAAGCCTCATCGCAACTGTATGCGCATTTTGTTTTATTTCATCTATTCTCATATAAATCTTTGACATATGTATAGGTTTAGCTTTCACATTAGGTTTCTCAACTCTTAAAGGTTGTTTAGAGTTTATTAACACCATAGTGCATTAAGCTACATGTTGCAGTCTCAGTACTGCAGTCTCAGTGAATCTAGAGTGACACACAGTACTGGAAAGTTATACGACACAGTCATCAGTGTTATAGGTTTATATATTTGTCACACTTACATAGGTCTATAAATGTGTTTGTCTCACCACAATTAAAAATTCAGTACTCAGGAGTTATCGTGTTACATGTTATATTAGTGTTGCTTAAAATAACAAATTAATCACTATGCAATATTGAGAAACCGCGCTAAAAAGGAATTGTTTATTAACTGCATAAGTACCATTTTGAGAAACAGAAGATATTTTTATGTTTTATGATGCATCTTTGAATTATACATGCTCTTGATAAAAGCAGCCAGAAGGTTACATAAATTCGTGTGATGATATTACTGTAAAAATGTTTTTAGTTAAAAAAAAGTTATTTATTTTGTCTTAAAACTAACCCTTTTTGAGATTTTCTGAATACATGTATCTTTTTAACCTGAAAACCAGGTTGATATCCCCATTATTATAGTAAATTGTAATGTCAAATCGTAATTCATTTCAAATAAAAAAATGTTTAAAAAAATGCAATCATATTTCTTATATACAATATATCTATATCTATCTATCTATCTATCTATCTATATAATTTATTTATTTATTTATTTATTTATTTTTACCCATTTTGCATGGTGGAACTGTGTGACTGTAAATACTTATGCAATAGACTTAAACAGTGATTTTGATTTAAATTTGTGCTGCAAATCTGTCACAGGTCTCTCTAGTGAATGTATTTAGTTTGCATCTGACAGTATGCACTGAGTGCACACAAACTCCCAGCTGCTTTATGTGCTGTGCTCTCATCCATCAGATGTGCAGCTGGTATCAGACCAGTTAAAGTCTTCAGGAATCTCACTAATGGCCTCTGCATGTAGACAACTGTCTTTGACAAACATTGTTTACCTGTCATAATTTCCCTGGGCTCACTGTCACTTGCAGTTTTTATGGAGTAAATGTTTTACAGATGTTCTGGTTTTTGCGTTCCCCCGAGAAACTTTGCGTTTGCTCGCAAAATGTTTGTGTTCTCTCACAAAAAAACTTTTGCAAATTTTTTCTGTTTGCAAATTAACACAAAGTTTCTCTGGGAATGCAAATCATTTGCGAGAGAAAGCAAAAGCATTGCCAAATAATTTTTCCTCCCATCTAATTTTTTTTCTTCTTCATCAGAGTCAATACACCTTCAATCCTTCCGAAACTTGTTTTTGTCTTACCCTGATTCTATGGTAAGCCCATTATAAGGGTGTATATTTTGTACGTTTGCACGAAAAGTTTTTCCTTTGCATTTTTTGCATATACAGACCCTTTCCAAAAAATTTGAATATCATGGAAAAGTTTATTTAATTTCCATAATTCCATTCAAAACGTTAAACTTCCATAGATTATAGATTCAGGGCCCACAACTTAAACGATTTCAAGTATTTAGTTGTTTATTTGTACATAATTTGGGTTCCCAGCTCATAAAACCCACGAAAACAGGATTTCAAAAAATTAGAATATTACATGAAATCACACAGTAATACCATGGTCATTGAACCAGGTTTTGGTTATTTTGGCAGTGTGGGCAGGTGCAAATCCTGCTGGAAAATGAAGTCAGCATCTCCATAAAGCTTGTCTGCTGAAGGAAGCATGAAGTGCTCTGAAAATGTCCTGGTAGACGGCTGCGTTGAGTGGACAGCACAGTGGACCAACACCAGCCGTTGACATGGCTCCCCAAACCAACACAGACTGTGGAAACTTCACACTGGACTTCAAGCATCTTGGATTGTGTGCGTCTCCATTCTTCCTCCAGACTCTGGGACCTTGGTTTCCAAATGAGATGCAACATTTGCTCTCATCAGAAAAGAGGACTTTGGTCCACTGTGCTTTATTAAATCCAGAGTCAACGCAGCCGTCTACCAGGACATTTTCAGAGCACTTCATGCTTCCTTCATTTTCCAGCAGGATTTGCACCTGCCCACACTGCCAAAAGAACTAAAACCTGGTTCAATGACCATGGTATCACTGTGTGATTTCATGTAATATTCAAATTTTTGGAAATCCTGTTTTCGTGGGTTTTATGAGCTGGAAGCCCAAATTATGTACAAATAAACAACTAAATACTTGAAATCGTTTAAGTTGTGGGCCCTGAATCTATAGTCTATGGAAGTTTAACGTTTTGAATGGAATTATGGAAATAAATAAACTTTTCCATGATATTCTAATTTTTTGGAAAGGGTCTGTAGATGACAAAACGATCCCGTTAACGCGGATCTGCGAAAACGATTAAAAACGCTGTATTATGCATGCCAGGCCAGTTGTTAGCGATGTCACTTTTTAAAGAAACACTACGCGCTTTTAGACTGAACATGTAATACGCATGTGCATGGTGTCACCGTTTTCCACAATAATGATATCGTTTTAAAAAAAACGTCCACTTTGAAACCCATTTAAAAAAGTTAAATGCATACAAAGTTTTCCATTTTTAGTTGTAAACGGCCCATTAGACCTAGCAGGAGGTTTTTCGCACGAATTTGCATACTTGTGTCTATCGTCCTCTAAGGCCGAACAGAGCTTCTTGGAAAAAAGTGAATTTTAATAATTCTCGTAATAAATGGCATTTTCTTAGCTTTTCTGAGATGGCGCGAACTGACATTAGAAATGTTGTAAAAGCGACGCGGAGATGGCGTTTTTTTATTACTCAACAGGTGAGTAAGATATTTTATTGAACAGATAAATTGCCATGTAGCTCTCCAACAGAGTTCACTGCAACGCATTATCTATTGTGAAAGGTCATTTAATTATGGTTGTTGTAATACTGTGTTGGAATTTATTTTCAAGGAAGTGCTGTAGTAGCCTATCTATTACAAAGTAGGTTACAGCTATAACAGCTTGAGATCCTTTCCATCTAAACTTATATCTCACAAGCCTATAGTGGGTGTTTTATGAGCAGAAGGATAAATATATTTATTCATCCTAACAGTCCCGCAGAGCCGTAGCACAACACAAACGATGTACTTCCGCAAAATGCATGCAGTTTTGTATGCTCCTGAAACTTGAAGTAAGCAATATAATACATGAGTGTGGATACATTTAGCCTATATATAGCCAACAAGATTATGATATAATAAGGCATAATAAGCCCACAAGAATCCTTTGCATTATATATAAGTTTCATATTTGTTTAGCGTCATATGAGTTTAATGACAATTACTCTGTGTAAACAACGAGGGCGGGTCTCTCAGACATGAACAGCCAATGAAAATCGACCTGAGGTGTAATCTTTTTCATTGGCTTTGAGAAGAAGCCGTCGCCAGCTACTCTGCCGAGACCGGAGGAGGGACAGTCCCATCAGATAGTGACCAAACCCTGTTACTTTCAGCATGTGCTGGAGCAGCAGACGAGCTCTCAGCAGCGCTGGATGTCCACTCACTTCCCGCTAGAGATCCGTCCGCAATCCCACACGTTTGAAGATGCTTGGCTATATTTAACCATATCTAAACCATTTGCTGTTTAATGCAACGCATTCCCATGGCGTCTGTTCAGCAGTCAAGAATTCAGTCATACCTGGAGAAGAATAAAATCGGACCCTTGTTTGAGGTATGCGCTACAACTTTTTTTCCACAAAAGATGCTCGTAAGGCACCTCGAGATTTTGCTGCATTGGAAATGAATGAAGCAGGATCTTCTTGTCTGCTCGAACGCAGATTTAGATGTGAATTAGAGTTGAATTGTAAGTGTAGTATGATGGCACAGGGCATTTTAAGAACATCTTATTTCATTTTAGGTCGTTTGAATTGGGAAGTGTAAGCGGGACGTTTGTGCTTATGTTTGTGCGAAGCCTCCTGCATTCAACTTACCTCCATTTAATCAGTGGAAACTGTTGGAAACTAGAGATTTTGGACTTAATTGGGCTCTCATTATAGCTTACCCTGTATAAATCATCTTAAGTAATGTGATAGAAGATGTTTCTGCTGACTGGACGATTTCTAGCAGTAAGCCAATCTGATGCCATTGTTTCTTCTATCAAGATTTTCGTATTTGAATATAGGCTACTGTATTGGGAACGCCAGGTCCCAGCTCCTCCTTAAGATATTTCCTTGCATATGTTTTGTAATGTATAGTTAGTGCATTGCTGCTCATCTAAATGAACACTGCACTGTAAATATATGGCCATACTGTACAGGAGACATGGGAATGATGTAACACGGGATGAACTGTAATGCCAACGTTTAAATTGGAATAAACTACACTACATGTACTTACTATAACGTTGGGATTGGGGTTTGGTTTAGGGTTAGTCGCATGTAATTATGTATAATTTATAGTTATTACTACAGTATGTAACGTGTAACAAGGACTCTTGTTACCCAAGACCCTTATGAAGTGACAATAGAAGTTGTAAGACTCAGGAAGTTGTAAGAAGTTTAGGATTTACTGGACCAAAACAAATTTTGATGTAACATGAATAGAAATATAATGAGAAGGTTGTAACACTTTCTGATGTACTACTGTATAGTGGACCCACAAAGATTGCACAAAATGGGACAGTAGGCTTATATTAAAACAAAATGTTTATGTCATAATAATAGTTGTTAATATACATTTTAATACTACAATTATTGAATGCACCAAATTTAAAATACATGTTTTTATTAGTGTTACAACTATATCTGGTAGCTAGGCTATATGAGGAATGTAACAGCAGCAATCTGTATTTGCCATTCATTTACAGAGTTTAGGAATCATTTGTAGATTTCTAAATTTATAGCAGACACATATGGGAACATAATATTAAAGTTTGAAATGCATAGCACAAAAATCAACTGAGTTGCAGACGTTTAAATAAAATGTTACATTCCCCGGTCTCCTCTTTTGCACTGTCAGCAACATTGGATAATCAGTTGGATGATGTGGGGGACTAAGTAAAAACCTATAATTAATTGAACAGATTGCCCTTAAGATAGTATTAGACTATACGCATAGTGTCCATTAGACTGTAACTGGCCACTATGTCTGAAACAATAGAAACTGGACACACCAGTCACCTTGAGAAAAATGCTCCGCACCATAATGAACCAAAACAGCGTTGTCATCCACCACTGCTTTACCTCCATGAGGCATCTGTAGTAAGAGGAACAGTCTATACGAGCAAACTGCTGATGTATCAACTGTCTTGTAGCAGGGACTGTGTGCATGGGCTGAATATTAAACAGCAATAAAGCTAAAAGCAGCGCGCGTGTGACCTAGTACCATGGACAGCGGCGCCGCGCAGAGATCTCCCACATGAACGCGTTTCCCCCGGGGGCGAGCGCTGTGAGTGGGTTGTTGCGCGAGTGTCTCTCGCCTTCTTCCTCTTTATCGCTTTTGAATTGTGTGTGTTAGTTTTGAAGTATTTTTTTATTTGTGAGAATTGTTTAGGTGAATTTGCAGCCTCTTGAAATAGCCTCAGATTAGTCTGACAAGTCCTGCTAAATATGGTAACACTTAATTACAGACAGTTTACACATGCTCATGTTTTTAATGAATATAATTAAAAGTAGATTAGAACGGGGCTAGTTGTCACAAGGGCTGTATCCGAGTAACTAGGAGGTTTTGAGTCAAAAGTCCTATCAACGTGTATTTTCTCTAGCATGGTTATATGTTCGTTTTAAAGTATGTTGGTTTTAATTTAGCCTTAATTTAAAATATTTTTTTTTTGTGAAACTAAAAGTTCAATATACATTTTTTTGAAGGTAGTTTTTTAAACTGAAAGGTTCTCAGGATAAGAGTATTTTTTTCATAAATGTCAACCTGGGGCAAATTGTCACATGTTTTTAATAATATACATTGATAAAATTAGTTAATTAATCAATTAATTGATACAATTCAATATTTTGGACCAAATATGGTTACTTTTACCTTTACATTTATTTTATTTTATTTTATTTTATTTATTTTTCACCTATCCATCAATTCTAAAAACTGCTTGTCCTATGTAGGGACACAGTGAGCCTGAGCCATAGGCAGGAATTCATTTAAAAAAATCTTTTTTTTTCACCTATCCATCAATTCTCCAAACGGCTTGTCTTATGTAGGGACACAGTGAGACTGAGCCATAGGCAGGAATCTTTTTTTTTTTTTCACCTATCCATCAATTCTCCAAGCTGCTTGTCCTATAGGGACACAGTGAGACTGAGCCATAGCAGGAATTATTTTATTTTATTTTAATAAAATAGGCTAGTAGGCTCTTAATAGGCTGTTCACCGTGACAACTTACCCCAAATAGTGCAACAACTTGCCCCACTATTAGTCGGTCTATTCTGTGAACTGAACTTTTTTTTTTTTTCGCGGACATCAATGGTGAAAGTGTTCACTCATTCTTTCCATAATTATATAAAATATTTACTGAGTAAAAAGTGAGACAACTTATCTCAGTCCTGCTTATATGTTCATTAGTATTATACACAAATGCTGTTATGTAAATTTTAATTTGCACCGCACTTTCATATCCATTCATAACATGTGACACAAATATTATCGTATTAAACAGGGATGCCTGTTTTCTCTATCAGGTTTTCTCTATCCTCTGTTATTTTATAATGTCACTGCAAACCGCTGATATAGAGTCTCAGTTTGTTTGCACATCATAACTATTATCAGTATCTCTTTCCAGGTGTGTTTGCCCGGTGTGTTTCCACTTTACGCTGTAACTATGCTCAGTCACTGCGAATGCTTCAGTAGAACAATACAGACATACTGTAAGAAAAAATGATAAATGACCCTTGTTAGCTACTTTACCGGTTCTTGAAAAAAAACGAAGTTGACAAGTAAACCTAAATTGAGGTCACTATGAATGCAATATGCATGGGACCGGGGAATAACATGACAGCTGTAGCTGCTGCTCACCAAGGCACGGCAACACAGAACTGTAATATTTTACAGGTCAGTTTTTTTTAAACATGAAATACATTTGTTTGTCACAGAATTTGACCACTTAAATAAATATTTATGATATAAAAGTATTTTTTTCTCTTTTTAAACTGACTCGTCACACTAACACATTCCTTGTCAGCAGCAGCAAAGACAGAAAAGCAATTTGTTAAAGGTACAATATGTAAGAAGAATTTTGTATCAAAATATCCAAAAACCACTTGCACATTGTTATATATTTCTTTCAATTTTGTACTTACATTATCCTAAATGTTTCCAAGAATTTGTAAATTCAGAGAAATTCACTATTTTAAATAGTGCCCGTCCCTTGTCACTTGCAGCCTGTCATTGACGTAATATCCGCGTTATCCCTGGTTTCCACTTGCACTGCCATAGTAACCATGGCGACAGACGTGGACAACTGCGTAATGTCTAGCAGTTAAAATATTTTGTGCTGTTGTTGTTTCATTCAAACATTTTGGACCATGGCAAGCAGACTTTGGGACAAAAGGAGAAATAAAACAAGGATCAATATCGGCGTTTTCGAGGTGCCGAGAGCTCCGCGTCCGCGACTAACTTGGACTTGACAGAGCTTCCCGACTTGACAGAGACGCGCTCTTGCATGTACTTTATTAGACAGGTGAGCAAATGTACATAAAACGAAACAATTTTATATAGCTCAACATGATGAAATGTTAGAATATGATCAGTATGTTATTCTAATGTTGATCTAGCTTACTGCTAGTCTCATACAGCCAACAAACTAACACATAGAATAACATTATAACTTTAACACACTCAAATGCAGTTTAGTATGATAGTGTAGACCAAGTGAAACAGTGCTGCCTTACCTCACAATTTTAATTTGTTACCTAAACTGACCAGTTTAAGTAGTAATTCAGCACTTGCAGGTAGTTCGGTAGAATGAAATGTCCTCATTCCTATATATCCGTGGGACTCACGTGTGGCGCTGATATCTGTCTCTCATTAGCAATCACGCCCTGCTTCATACCACAGTTATGTTAAAAAACATGAATGTATTCACTCATCCATAAACATTATTTCCCATAAACATTATTAGATCCATCGGCATGACGACAAGTTCCATGATTCCGCTTATTCACTGCGTCATCAATCTACGCCTTTGTTATTGTACAAGGTTGATTTAGTTAACTGGCGATTGACCTCCTGGCTGCTCAGAATTAATGAGGAAGTTCTTCTGCAAAAAAAAAAAAAAAGCATGGAATAAATGTTATAGTGCAGGCAACACTTACAGCATGCTTATATGACTTTAAATTAATATAATTAAATCCACCTGCACTAAATTAGGGCTTTGCTTATTTTAATTTTCCAGTGGAGTGACATATTGTGTGGGGGCTGTAGATCGAGATGTGTTGATTAGCGTTAACTGTTTTGCCTGAGTGCATTTTTTTTGCATTCATTACTGAAGAGATATTCTAATTTACATATTCTTGAGACTTTCCTAGAAGAACCGTCTTCTATTGATGCCCAAGATTTGTACTGAGATATATATATATATATGGTAAGAAAAGATACATATTGAGGAGTATTTTCAGGTAACAACAAATCTTAGACTAAACTTAAGGACACATCTAAACTTAAGGATCTCATAGAATCATAGGCACCTTCAGTGAACTCAGCTGTGACGAGAACAAGTTTGGGGCAGGAACAGGAAAACAGGCTATCAATAGCCAATCAAAGTGGCCGTATCACTGTGTAATGGTTTGAGGCAGTGCAATAAAGAGAGTGAAATGTTTGTAAAGCTGCAGCATAATTGATCTCTGTTGTGAGAATTGTGCATTCACCCACAAAATACACTGTAGGTTGAGCAAATGGAGGTTTGATTAGCATACAGTTACACACTAATGCATTCAGGCAATAAAACCACAGGCATCAACACAGAAGTAATTCCTCTATGCGGAATATATACAGCTGATATATTTTTCATTCGGCCAGTATGTGTTTATGTGTACTGGAGAATTATTGTCATGGCTGGAGGTTTGATTTGTGGCTGTCACAGACAGTATTTGCACTTACTGAGCCACATAAAACTCTAGTTTCTAAGGACCCTTAGTTTTATTTTTAGAAGATTCCTTTCTTTCAGGGTGGGGGAAGTTATGACATTTATTGACTGAGATCATGGCATGGATGGTTCTTGATAGGGTCTGACCATTCTGTTAGATCACATGGGATGAAAATGCAAGATTTATGAGAAATCCATTTTGCTTTTGCCATAAGACCATCCCAATGCATTTCATCTAGAGTCAAGGGTACACTTGCCCAGAGTGCATTGCTCAGTTCTAGAAAAGTCATTCAGTCAGTGTATAGAGCAATTTGTGTGGCTCAGTTTCTCCAGGGCTCTGTAAGGATCACAGCCTAGACCATGCTGAAATAGTGTCAGCTGATGTTCACTGAACTGAAGGG
The DNA here is from genome assembly GCF_965113295.1 of Leuciscus leuciscus. Lineage (NCBI taxonomy): Eukaryota > Metazoa > Chordata > Actinopteri > Cypriniformes > Leuciscidae > Leuciscus > Leuciscus leuciscus. The sequence goes on from NC_138735.1 coordinate 19,238,585, forward strand.
ACTGGGGGTTAAAGGTTATTTGGTAATTTCTGCTCGTCCAGTTTCTGTAGGTTTCTAGGTTGCTGTACTTGTGTCTTAAAGCTGCAGTGTGTAATTTCTTTGCCACTAGCATCACCAAACTTGGGCTTTATAAGGAAAGTGTAAATTTTCTTAAAAGCTGCATGCAAGATCATTTTTAAAAAGATTGTGCAAATCCACAGAGCGCTATTTTATGATGTGATAGTATGTCCCGAATCTTGCCTACTCTTCTGCTATACACTCAAATGTATCTACTTTTTCCTCTCAGAGAAAATGTACTTTTAGGGCTCAAATACTTTTAAGGTATAATATAAGTAGGCAAACAGGGACGCAGCGTGTTTTTATGAGTGAGTCACTGAATGATTCACTCAACTGTTTTGTTCAATAACACTTATTCATTCGGGAACGAAACGCAACAACTGTGTGAGATGCAAATGTTATTATTATTATTATTAAATGTAGGTCTAAGTTATTTAATGTTAAAGCCACACTAAGTAGAAATTGTGTTTTTGTCAAACAGCGACCCCTAGAGTCGCTGTGGAATACTTGCACTGTCGTAAATTATATTATAACATTTTTACATGATTGCAGCTAAATCACAAGTAAATAGTCTATAGTCTAGGCCTACTGTATAATTTAATTTGTGTTGTTTTTATTGGAATGTAAACATTACAAAATGCCAGATAACATCAATTAAGTTAAATGTACGTCGCATTATTTCATAACATTGGCCGTTATGATGTCATTAGACATGATTATTGCAATTTATCATAATAGTTTGCAAATTGTGCTCGTTTACACTATTTACAACCTCTACGTTAGGCTTATTTATTAGATATTGAAATCTGTTCTCATGATAATCGCAGGAATCAACGTCAACAGCGTTGTCTGATATCAGGACTCAGGACTACGTGATAAATACACCTCACAACACCTGAGTTCAGCTGGCAAACTAATTCGTGAGGCATAGCTATCTGATTTATCAAAATGATTCCATTTACACCTGGTCACATAAATGTATTTTTGCGAAACGGATTTAAATTCGATCTTCAATTCTCGCGCTATATGCAGATTTAATGGAGTGCACGTCACCGAGATATGAGCTGCATTTTATAGATCATCAGCTAAAATGTCAAAATCAAAGACCGCAATAAGAGAGAGCAGTAACAGCCCTGGTAAGATCATTTCGTTTCTTTACTTTTAATGATGAAGATTGTGTGATAAGCGTCTGCGACTTACTTTCACTTTGATTTGCGATAGTTTACACGTTGGCTTGATGCAGTTGCTCATCTGCGGTGATGCGTGTTCCAGCGCGTCGTCATATCTGGATATAACATAATAGCCTATACAACGCTCTCACACGATTTTTTTATTTATTTATTTTTAGCATTTTTGGGAGGAGTACAATTTGCATATGTGGTTTCAACAACCATATGCATTTACACTTGTCCAGTTTCGTCTGGAATGCGTCTCAGATCTCCTCCTGAAGTGGTTTGAGGGATCGGATTCAAATCCGTCTCAAATGCGTTTCGGAGGGCATTTAAACCTGGACTTTTCACGATCGGATAGATATCCGATCTGAGAAAATGCATGAAGTGGCCAGGTGTAAACAACCCCCATGACAAAAACATGCGCACGAAAGCCGAAAACAAACGCTGGTTGGCCTCCAAGCGGGAAGGAAGTCGACCGGAAGTTGAAGCCGGCCGCGTGCCACCATCTTGTAGCAGAACTTCACCTGCTGTTAGCATCCCATTGACTCCCATTCATTTTGGCGTCACTTTGACAGCGAATAACTTTACATCTGAGGCGTTTAAAGACTCCATTTGTCCATTATTTATTTCTAAAGAAACACGACAATGTATAAAATGCCCCATTACCTTGTAGCTTACGTTATGGCCCCGTAAAAACAGTTTTTGTAAAAGTAGGCTAACGATTGCGTCATAACCACATGACTCTCTGTCGCACAGTAGAGAGATTACCGTATTGACGGGAGGAGAAGCTCGCGGGCAATCGGGGGGATGTGGAGGCAAAATGACAAAATAATTAATCAGAATACCTAGCAAAAGTTTCTCCTGCTCCTAGCTCATGGATACCTCCTACTCACGCTCTCCGTCTCTGCAAGATTCGGAAGGGAATGATTCAGATTTCTCATGCCACAGCCACTAGAAGACAGACGGGTTGCTCACGTCACATCTACGTCGTGAAGCTCAGTTTGAGTCTGCGCGTCAGGAACGGAAGTCCTAAAAAATCGCTGAAAATGGGCTTCACTTGCCTCAATTGAGTTCCAATGAGATGACTCTGTCCATTTCTTATACTGTCTATGTTGGCCTCTCACGTCCAAATTTGAGGAAGTGGTGGGGGAAGTGACGTATGCCGTAAAGCAGTCGAATTTTGTAGTTCTTTTTGTGCTCTTGTTACTACCCGAACACCGAAGTTACATAGTGCCAGTAAAAGCGATACAGACCCTGTCAGGCTATGGCAGACGTGTCATTCAACCTATTGTAAGTCGATGTACCATCACAAGGATCTTGGAAATATATTATGAAGGTTGAAAAGTTACATAGTGTCGCTTTAACTTCTTATTTACTAAGGTGTTGTATAAAAGCAACATCACAAAATCGTGCTGTTGATATTGCTGAATTATAGCCCAAAAAAAAAAAAAAAATTCCAATGAAATAGTGAATAACAAATAAGTTTGCATTTTACGTGCAGACCATGGCAATTCCTTGAGTTGCAACTGTCATTATGGAGCTCCTCACTGTCCCACAAGTAACAAATTGAATGCTACATCAGCACACAGAATATCAATAAAATCATTTGGCTGGAGATTCATGGCACTTCCTGCTTGTAATTGAAAATGACACCCACCAGGCAATTGAAACCTCAAGAACTGTTCAGTCAGGGTTGGTAAAATTGCCTTGTGTGTATCACCATGAATAATGGAGGTGTGTCATAAGTTTCAGCCAAAGAGTTGACATGTGTCTGAGAGCCCAACTTAACAGGACATCGTTGAGGCATGTGTGACAGCGAACTATTTTCTGTCATTTAATATTTAACCTTTAAATGAGGCAAAAACGTGTAGGAAGTGTAGGTCTTGTTAAGACATTGCTTATTACAGCAGAGGGGCTGCGCACACATACACAGATCTGTACCCTGACGAAACACACACACTCACAGCAGGGTTGGATAATGGAGAAGAGATGGAGAATTCCCTCTCTTGCCTTTATTTATAGAGGTTTCTTGGCGGTCTAGTCTCTAATTAACGTTGCAGTGACCTGCAGACATCTGAGGTGTCTGCACAGCGTGAGCTCCTCTCAAACGCCCTGCGTACAGGACAAGCTCACCTGACAGGCTGAAATGCAATAAATACAATATTAAACGAATCCTGTGATCATATTATGCTGAATGGAACATGTAGGGTTCCCTTATTAAGAAATCCAGTGCCATCCGGATAGGAATGTCTGTGACTGTGCATTTTTTTTCACAACTCTTTTCATAAATATTGACCTTCATCAAACACCGTAAAACAATCAAGTCAAATCTCTCGTTGTGCCGCCTTGTGCATTATAAATTTAGATTTTATTCAGCAACTATCTGGGTAAAATAACATTTAGGTGGTTTAAAGGGATAGTTCACCCAAAAATGAAAATTCTGTAGATAAAGAAGATATTTTTATGAATTTTGGTAACCAAACGGTTGATGGGCTTCATTGACTTCTATAGTATTTCTTTTTCCCATACTATGGAAGTCAATGGTGCCAATCAACTTTTTGGTTACCCATATTCTTCAAAGTGTTTCCTTTTGTGTTCATCAGAAGAAAGAAATTCATACAGGTTTGGAACAGCTTGAGCGTGAGTAAATTATGACAGAATTTCATTTTTGGTTGAACTATCCCTTTAAGTACTACATCCCAGCTTATGTATAAAGAAAGCAATAAAGAATGTCTAATCATAGACTGCTCGGAAAGGTCACTGGTGTAGCACTGTTGCTGATTTCACCATTAAATCAAAATGGACAAATCTTATTTCTTATATGGAATATTGCAGAGTTTATTATAAATGATTTATCTGTGCACACTATTTTTTTTTAATGCATGTGCCCTGTAATCTTTAATCGGAATAAGTTCACCTTGGTTTCAGCAGCATGTTTCTCTTGTCTACTCTGATGAAGTGAGCGAGGGCGGGTCAACCTGTCACTCACATGAGATCGACCAATAGCTAACCACAACCATCCAACAATACAATAAATTCCGGATGGACAAAATAAAGTCCTGCCCTACATTTTCACCCCTGTTTCATTTGGGTATACATCACAATAGGGAAGAAAAGACTATCGCAACTTCCATGTCTTCTTTAACTAATTCTTAATTATGCACATTATGGATTTGTCTGTCCATGTGTTGCTCTCTGCGGCTGCACTACTTCTTTCCTTTCCTCCTCCTCTTGTCTCAAGGGCTGGAACCCTTCCAGAACTCTGTCCCAGTCTTCAGTCAGCGTCACCCTGCTGTGACGTAAGGCATAAATGATGGAATCAGAGGAATAATGAGAGTGCAGGCTCTGGCAATGCTGAGCTCTGGTTAAAAACTCAACATATAGCATGGTCAACAGTGGCAACATACAGTATAAATACCTTTTTGCATCCATGTTGTGTCTGAGTCAGGAGACTATGAACTGTAAATAGGGTTGCAAAGGTGCAGAAAATTTATGGAAACTCTCTAGTTAATCTAGAGAAAACTGTTTTTTTATTTTTTATTCCAGAGTGACCAGGGGCCTCATTTATAAAATGTTGCATGTTGTCCTACATTTGATCTTACTATCATTTCTCCAATGTGCGTATGTGTGATTCAGAGAACGTGTGATCTTCCATATTTGAAATCTATAAATCGCAAATTATCTTGAAATTGTGCGCAGCTGAATGGTTTCAGATCTCCGCCTTGTAAACACCCCCTAATTAATGTCATTAACATATAAAAGAGCACCAGTCACCATTTCCATATTTGAAATCTATAAATCGCAAATTATCTTGAAATTGTGCGCAGCTGAATGGTTTCAGATCTCCGCCTTGTAAACACCCCCTAATTAATGTCATTAACATATAAAAGAGCACCAGTCACCATCAAAATGGTTTTCCTGAGAATGGCGAGCAGCAAGAATTGCTTGGATTTCCAAATACCTGCAGTACTCCGACTCTTTGCTGGAAGGAGAAGTGTGTACATCTTCTTAGAACCTGATGGCGCTAAGTATTTTTTCCACATCAAAGTCCTTTTTAATATAACGAACGTTGTAGTGGATTTTAGAATCATGGGGCCTCGTTTGTAAAATGTGTGTACGCACACCCTATGTTAAAACGGTGTGTATGCATATTTTATAAATGAGGCCCCATGATGGAGGAATGCACAGTGCATGCAGGAGGTGTGGCCTCAATACGCTGTTTTCACGCAGCCGTTATTTTGAAATCGAAAGCGAGGCTCCGGTGGGAAGAAAACCGGAAGTGTCGCCTTTAATCACAGGAGAGTCGTGAATGCGATGGCGTATTGTTGTGTTTAATGATGTTGTGTCAATTCTAAAAATGTACATACATTTCTTGCATACTTTAGACTATATACAGTGAAATTCATTTATAAATAAAATATTTTTTTAATATATAATTCAGAATGTAAAAAAAGAAGCAGGAATGAACTATATATATATCCTATATTGAATAGTAACATCCAATAGTGTAAATCGTGGCAGCAGCTTCAGGTTGGTAATTCAAGGCATTGTTGTTTATCTTTACTTCCGGGGTTCTTCCCACCGGAGCCTCACTTTCGATTTCAAAATGGCGGCTGCGTGAAATCAGCGTATAGCCCTGCAGTAGGTTGTGGGCTGTGTGCATGTGGTTGAGGAATGTGCAGGGTTGCATTTTTTGCATTTAATCTGGTTGTATTAACCAAGATTGAAACTGCAAGATGTTTTTTTATAACTATAAAGTTTCCTGTTATTGGCAAATTTCCAGTTTATTCCTATTTATTTCCGTTATTTCCCATATAATCCAACCCTAAGAGTAAATAATACATTTTAATCTCTTAAAGTCGCCCTGTAGTCAATCATATAATCCCTTAAAACTCATCTTTGATCACCAAAATTACATATTTAAATGTGTTTTCCTGTGAAAAAAAAAAATCCTTCATGCCTTAAAATAGCTTGTAACTCTGTGTAATGTAACCCTACACTCTTGATCAATTTAGTAGATGCGGACCCATAAATATGCAAATTACCCCCGCCTCCACTCACTCACCAGCTCATAGATCCACTCATTCAACTTTATTGTAGTAATCGCTGTGCAATGACAAGTGGAAATAGTTTAATTCAGCCATATATGTTTGAACCAGAAACTGATTCAGAAGAAGTGTAAGAGTGAATTATACAGGCTTCCTTACAAGTTTACTCTACAAGTCGAATGGTAATGCATTTTATGTATCGCCCTTTACAACGTCGGACACATAACAGTAATTAATATGATTAGCCTTTTGCTTGACTAGGTTATCAAACAGCTAATAGTCTGGCTTCTCTTGAGACTCCCCTGCTTTGCAGCAGTTAATGATATGCTAAATCCCGCTGGCACGTTGACGTGATTGGCTACAAGGTTAGAACCACGTTTTTGAGACTGTCTGCAGTTTAAAGGAGAAAATACTCAGCAATGGTGTTGACTTATGAATTTGTACACGGTTACAAACGCCACATAGACATATAAACAACATTAAAAACGTGATTTTCACCACAGGGGGTCTTTAACAAGGAATTGTTGCTTTTTCTTTCTGAAGAGTTTATGGCAGTGACTGAGACAGCCTGTGGTAAACAGACAGTATCAGCTTTCATCATGACTCATGATAGTTCAGCTGAGAACACTCATGTAATCAGATGAAGGAAGATGTTTCAAGGATGCTAACAGAACAGAAGATATCTAGAGAATTTGTGTCAGCAAGTGCAAGGATATGTTTAATATAAACCATCTGGATGTTACTTCAACATTTAGCTGCAGTTTTACGTTGTAAACAAATAGTCCTTACAATTTAGTTAGGTTAATGCTTAAAACAATAAATTAATTGTTTAGTTAGAAATCTTTCAGTTTATTCATTATACTGGAAATGGAAGGTGCAAGCTGAGCACATTGCATTGTGGGATGCAGTGTTCTACACAATAGTCTTTGTTGTATCCTGCACATTTTTGGCAGATGTAGTAGATCACCTGGATGTTGTATGCATGAAAATGTACTTACACTTATAGTATTGTCACTGTATGTTGGCACTGGATGTTATTTCATACATTCTTTGACATGTTGGAAGGGTTTTGGAATGTGGTACTTTAAAGCTGGCACTGAACTTGGCTTGCAGTCAGTATGTCTATTAGAGAGGCTCGTCTCCCCCATGCCAATTTCCCCAGTCTGTCAGTATGATCCAGAGATCCTGTGTTTCTCCATCCTGATGATCCAAGAAAATCCATTGAGAAGCTTATTTCAGAGCAGGGATTTTGACATAAATTTGAGTATGTCTATGCAGCCTCTCTATCATACAGTATCTTATTCGCTGTAAGTGAGTCCTTTCCTCACTGGCTGTGACTTCCAACCATATCGTCACCATGTTGATGTCCGTATTAAAGTGGTCAGTGAAGTAAGCAGGGGAAAACCCCTCTCAGATAGCATCAAATGGTTTACATTTTTGAAATGAGTGTGTGCTAGTCCACACCATGTTTTCCTGTTTACCACAAGGGCAATTACTCATTGGGGAGCCTGGGGTAGTTAACACAGCCCTGCTCAATTTACTTCCTGCTTAACCCACAAATTACGTCTCTCTTTTATGTACCCCCTGTTGCTAAGTTAGTTTAATTACCCAACAAGGCTTATGTGTTGTAATTACTGCACTTATATCTACCGTCTTGTTGATTAGTGATTGTCTGGCTTGTAACACAGAACTGAGGCTTTGTTTTGTGAGCCTACACTTAAAGCTCAGACTGGTAAAAGTTGTTTTCACATGCACTATTTTATATAGACTTGTTTATGAAATGCTTTCATTTGTTTTTATAACTGAACGTCATAATTGGACAAAACTAGTTTTTCCTGAGGAGGGTAAATTTGTGTTTTACAGGCGTGTTTGTGGTTTTAATCTAGCCTAAATTAAACGTGTGTGTGTGTGTGTGTGTGTGTGTGTGTGTGTGTGTGTGTGTGTGTGTGTGTGTGTGTGTGTGTGTGTGTGTGTGTGTGTGTGTGTGTGTGTGTGTGTGTGTGTGGTTGTGTGTGGTTGTGTGTGGTTGTGTGTGGTTGTGTGTGGTTGTGTGTGGTTGTGTGTGGTTGTGTGTGGTGTGTTATATTATTTGTTTCAAACATTTTGATGGCGAAACCCCCAAATATGATGTTCCCTACAATACAGTTTAAAATAATAAATAAATATAAGTATTTATTTTAATCAACTTCCATCAAGTTGATTAAAGTATATTGAATTGTTAAAGTTAAAGTATTTAAATTAAAATGTTAAAGTATTTCAGTTCAGTACGTTCAGTTCAGCATACAATCTGTATTGTGAAAAGCGCTATATAAATAAACTTGACGACTTGACTTGACTTGACTATTTAAATATGAAATTATATTAAAGTAATTTAATATACTTTAATGTAATACTTAAGAATTATATTATTTTCTATTTTTTTTTATCATTTTTTATTTGATTATCTAGATAATATTTACCTTCTTTTAATTATTTCTTACCAATTATTTATTGATTTATTTTTCATTTTATACAGTTATATAATAGGGCTGTCATTAGAATAAAACATTTGTTTACATTTTATACAGTATAATACTCTCATGACTTCCAAACTGAAAGAATGAAACCGTAACGATGTCAAAATCTTTAAACATAAATTGCATAATTAAACATTTTGTAAAATGTTTTAAATTCTGAAATCTGATTTTGCAGCCCATTTGGGGTCCCTGGACCCTAGTTTGAAAACTCTTGCTCTGTGTCCAAAATCAAATACTTCCCTACTATATAGTATGCGAAAAACAGTACGCCAGCAGAGTAGTATGCCCGAATACATATAGTAAACAGTAGGCGAAAAGTACCCTGGATGACCTACTACTTCCATCGAGATTCTGAAGTGTGCACCCGATGGACATCCCATAAGGCCATGGGAGAGGAATTACGAATGACAGTGAAGCGTCACAGACTTGCAACTGACGCTGGTAGGTCATGTGACAGTAACAGCATGGCGGATGTAGTATGTCCGAATTTTATTCCTACTACCCATTTAAATACTATACAGAGCGTACTTTTTTAACGGTCACAAACTACGTTCAAATTCAAATATAGTAGACCGTATGCAATTTTCAGACTTATTCATGTCTGAATAAGGCTTGATGCATTTAAAATATAATTTTGATGATGCCTACCAGCAATTTTGTTTTGTTTTTTTTGTGCACATAATCTCATTTTTAGTGTTGCACAATGAAGAGATCTTCCATATTGCCAGTTAGCCTCCAGCAATATCCTCTTGCATGGTATAGCTCATTTAATGCTCAATATCAGTGTGCAAATATTACCCAGACCTAATTAGTTTTCCTGATGCTGAAAGCTGGCCAACGCTGCTGATTCAGTTTGGGCACGATGCAACCTGGCTTGACAATGTGCTACTTTAGCACAAGTTCTCTGGCATTTGTTCACACGCTGTACGTCTATACTCTAATCACTCTTTGTTTGGCTCTGATAGGAGATGATGACCAAGCTGATAACTGAGACACCAGATCACCCCATCCCTTTCCTCATTGGCCATCTTCAAACCAAACAGGAGAGCCCCGGCAGGATTCAGAGGACCCTGTCGGGATCTGCTGCATTGTGGGCTGAGAGCTCCTCAGGTGTATATCGTTCAGCATCCTTCAAGCTGTTTTTCACACAGAGAAAATGCAGATCTCTACCAGTTTTCTCCTTCTCTCTCCATAGAATACAAAGGTGCACGGCGGGACTCCAGGGGTAATGAAAAACCCTGGCAGATCCATCCCAAGAAGCCCAAGAAATCAAAGAGTGACCTGGCTGTGTCCAACATTTCCCCACCCTCTCCCGAGTCTAAATCATGTGAGTCCCGCTGCAATCGGAAAAAGCTAGCGTCACTACATCAGTTTTATGTGATTTGGTTGGCTGTTAATCTGAGATCAGCAATGCTATTTCAGAGATCAGAAATAGAGGAGACTGCCTGTGCATTAGTGAACAATGATGACTTCTATCTTTAGATAGTGCCATTATGGAGGCCATCAGCATGAGCTCTGAGTGATACATATTGCTGAGGGAGCAACTCGTATCAGAGTCTTTAATAATTTAATATGATGCTCTGTTACTGACAGCGGTTCTATTTCTGCCTGAGTGGAGGCTGTTGGCCAGTTTTGGGGAAGTGGGACGAAGGAAGATAATAAATATGTATAACCCCATTTTAAACTGTAGATGTGTGCCTTTGCCCATTTCCCGCTGACTTATTTAGATGGTTTTCGCATCAGCGAGTTTGTAAAACCTGTGATTGTGTTTCTACATTTAGTTTTTGTACGTTAAAGGAGTTCAACCAAAATGTAAATTCTTTATTCATTTATTCACCCTCATATCATTCCAAGCCTTTCTGCTCTTTTTCTTAAAATAAAAGTAATGTAGACACTGTCAAGATCTAAAAAGGATAAAAAAGAGCTTTATTTGAGGGAAAAGTCCAAAATTAAACTATCACAAAAGTGCATTTAAATATGCAGTATTATGCAAATAATTCCTAACCCTATAAAGGCTACTGTATTATATTTAATACGCCTATTTCTCAGGCCTCTAAATGAAATGGGATCAAAACTCTTCAGAAAAATCTGTTGTACACAATCTACTCCTTACCTTCTGTCATCTGATTAATAGTTTATATTTTTTTTATTACTTATTTATTATTAGCAAGTAAAAGGCCTTGTAGTATCATTCTCATTCAGGTTGTGGTACACATGTCCTTTTGCTGTGAAATCTACTGATTTTTATAAAGTAAACATAAGAATAACTTTTATGTTGTTTGCAATATTTCAAGATGAACACTTACTGGACTGAAGCACTTTTATTTTTTTTGAAATCCAATACATCAGGCTTTTAAAGAACTATTTATTTATACAACTCTCAATCACCATTGTATTGCATTGCATTATATGTTTTGCTCATATTTTATTCATATTTCTGACTATTACTTTATATGTCAGGCTATACAGGGTTAATGACCAAAAAAGAAGCTTATCTAAAGTCACTAAATTCCTTTTATTGAATTTGTTGCAGAAGAACCATAATATTTAATTTCATGTTTTATGCATTGTTGTGTTTTTATAATGAGAATTTGGTTGTACATGTAAATGCACTTCTTGGTGTCAAGTTTTGATGTTCGCAGATGCATATGAGATTTGAGAGCTGTGGTAAAGTTTGCGTATTTTTTGCGTATGTTTTTCATTTAACATCTTTCAAGTGCCAGCTTCGTTTGAAAAAATGTAGGCTTTTGGTTTCCAGGCAGTGATATTTTACATAATGAGTCCAGAGGTTACTCTGCAGCACATGAAAAATAAACAGAGAGTAGGCTAATTTACACACGGAAGCACGCTGCAGTATGTATAGTAGCAGTCATTATTTAATGCTCATACATATCAAGGAAAAGATATCCGTTCTCCCTAAGCAACAAATCGCACAGGACATCTCTGACTCTGACATGCTATAGATATTCCTGATTTGTTGTTTATTTTATGCTAATCAAGCTCATGCATATAAGCACAATCCTTAAAAAAACGAACATACTCATTTTAAAATCAATCCAAATGATCTCCCAGATCATCATAACATTCACTAATTGGTCATTCTGGGTATCCAGCGTCCAGCTTTAGTGCTGTGCCGCTTGATCGCAGAACCTAATGAGCTGTTCTGTTCTGTTACCTGAGATAACCTGTACTGTCACTGTCATGGAGTTATACTGTTTGCCTAAAATGTTTGTGTGTGTGTGTATATGACATTGAAATGCAACTCTTATTGCTTCCTCACAGCACTTTTTGTCCACATAAGCCACGTTTAAAGCAATTAGAGAGGCTTGGGGAATGTGTTTTGGAGGTGGATGGGAAAATACCCTGCAACAGAAATCATTTGCAAAACATGCAGTGCACTGAAAGCAAATGTCACAGCAGTAGCGAGCACATTTAGCTTGATTTTGTGAGCGTTCTAAATTATTCAGTGTTACAATTTTTGCTGCAAGTGCTTTCATTCAGACTCACAGAGATATTTCCTACGTCTGAAAATCTGTACACGTTGGATTTTTTTTTTTTCTCGCAATGGTGAGCACAAAAATAGTACAATTTGCTATTGTAGTGTCCTTGGATGATGGACACAGTAAAATTGTCTTTAAAATGCTCAGCAGCTGCTCAAGTCTTGAAAGTGACTAATGTTGATAGACTGCTGTTGATTTGTGTTCCTGAGAAGTGTAACCCAGGTGAATTGTGTAAAAGTTGCTGCATTTTCAAATATATTTTCAAAAGCATTTATTTCACTCATGTATAGCTTCCTACAACATTGCTAGAGCTAGTACCATCTAGTAATAACTTTTTAAGAATTCTAGCAATAAGTGATATGGATTAGTGAGATTATCAAACCATGAAGGCTGTGAGTTATTGTGTGTTTCATAGTGAAGCGCAGCATTGTGTTCATTTACACGCAAACACCATATGATCCGCCGTTTCCCGTGTCATCAGAGCAGCTCGGCTAATAATAAACAACAATTAATATTATTATGTATTTTTTTAATAATTTTGATATACTACTATTATTATTATTATATACTTGTTTTATTTTATTTTACAGTACGATATTAATATATTCCTTTAATTTCATTTAATTTCTGTTGTGGTTGTTCTTGTAAAGTCATAGTGAATGGGGGGACAACTGGTTTTCTTCATCTGATCGCATGCTTAATAAAACTGAAATATTGTGCGCAAAAATGACACAGCTATATTGTGAATTTAATGTTTGAACCGTACAGGAAGGACGTTTGGCTTTTTCAGTTTTTGAAAGTATTTTATTCGCTTTATGTTGCAGTGCCTCGTTCAATACTGCGTCCTACCTGGGACTGGAGGACTAAACCTGAGAGTCGAGACTTTAATGAGTTCAATCACATACTGCAGGAGAGCAAGAAGCTTGGCAAAGCCCTGGAGAATCTTTCCCGCAGTAAGTGAACCGACAACTATCCAGTGCGAAACAGCAATGGAAGGCTAATTCACACTGCACGGACAGACACTGACAGACTACAACAGACACTTCAGCAGGTTTTCTTGGATCAGTGTGTTACCCCTTTTGGCGTCTGTCGGCTCTCGTTTTCGCCAATTAAACATGTTGAACATGGTCTTGGAAAGTCTGAGAAGTGACGTATTGTAAAATGTTGACTGTCGCCGTTGGTCGGCATCTGTCAGTGCAGTGTGAATTGGCATTTAAAGAATAAACTGAATATTGTAATTTGTCTGCTGTTAGAGCATTATTTATACTTAGCTTTTCGAATTTATGCATTTATTATAAATATTTTAAAATAAACTCATTGTGCTGAAGCTAAAGGTTCTCAACTGGTGGATTACGACACCAAATTGAGTCTTAAGTTCTGACAGCAGGAAGAAAACAATCCCAAAAGCAAATAGTAAAATAGTGTACAGCTATAAATATGCTTTATCTTATCAACTTAATTATGTAGGCTTATCAACTACATAATAAAAAAAAAAACTCAAAATTCAAGAAAATGCTTGGTCCCCATCCTGAAAGCCAATTGAGAACCTCTAATTTAGTATCCAACGAGACATTTTCTAATTCATTGATGTGTGATTTATTTCCTTTGCCAGGCATTGCTGTTTCTGACGACTTTGACCTGGTATGATGCTTATTATTTCTTTTTATCTTTTATGCTGTCTTGCAGTAATAGAAATGAAATATTGTAAGGGATTTGTTTAGGAGCTGTAAAAAAGCCTAGTTTGATTGTTTTTTGTGTGAAGACTCAAATAGAAATAAATAAATATGAAGAGGGAACCCAGCTAAAACATCTACCTAGTCATATTTCTCTGAATACAGTACGGTTTTTAAACTTTAATAACCTGTTTTTGGCCATTTGCCCAGGCTTCCCTCTGCTCCCAATCTGGCTCTTCAAATGAATATTAAAACATTTAGATATTAAAGCAAAATAATTTCTTCTCTTAGTACCCTTATAGAGGACATTTCTCATAATTGCCTGTTGCTGATAAACTACAGAAAAGTGTAATGTCAAAGCTGAATTTTTATTACTGCTGCTCACCATGTGCATCCTCCATTATTAAAATCTATTCACTGTAAAAATGACTGGCCACACAAATAGCATAGATAATGAGTAATGTTTCAACATCAGCCCTTTAATTACCACCTCTGTAATTGATTACCCATTTGTATAACCACAAATTGTTTTATGTTTACATCTCTGCCTGTTCCTCTCTCCTTTTCGGCTCTTCACACCTTGTCCTCCCTTTGAAAGGACCCTCGGGCGTATAACTCCGTACAGAGGCCTCGCGTGGTGGGTGAGTGGGTGGGCCGTGAGGAGGAAGATTCCGACCCCCTTGCGGCTGAGATGCTTCAGCCCCCTGTCCCAAGAGCCAAAACTGAGGGTTGGGCGAGCAAAGACAACAGTCCTGTTGGAAGGTGAGCAAACAAATTAATGTTTTTGTAACCCTAATGACTTACTTTTCTTAATGAACACTCAAGGTGATATTTAGCAAACTGTCCAAGCTGCTCTTTCCATGCATGGTGACCATCCTGAATAGAAAGGATCTAGTTTTAAAAGCAAGATTTGGAGTGAATAACAACTAAAAGTTTGTTTAAGCTACCATATTGGACTTTATGGTGGGTTTTTGTCCTTTTGGAGCTTGGTCCCCATTCAGTTTCACTGAATTTAAAGGGTTAGTTCTCCCAAAAATGAAAATTCACTCATTCTTGACTCACCCTCATGTCGTTCCAAACCCGTAAGACTTTCGTTCATCTTGAAACACAAATGAAGATGTTTTTTTTTTTTATGAAATCAAAGTGATTTTTGTCCCTCGATTGACAATCTATGCAACTACCACTTTGACGCTTCAACATTTTTTAAAGAGATCGTAAAACGAATCCGTATGAATTGTGCGGTTTAGTCCAAATTTTCTGAAGAGGCACAATCGCTTTATATGATGAACAGAATTAATTTCCACATATAAACAGTCATCAATGCACACATCAGTTGTGGTAAACAGAAGCTCAATGATGCTTGCTTGACGTGCAAGAACCAATGAGGTTTATTCTAGTGTTACACAGCACGTTTGAGCTTCAGCAAGAACCAATGAGGTTTATTCTAGTGTTACGCAGCACGTTTGAGCTTCAGCAAGAACCAATGAGGTTTATTCTAGTGTTATGCAGCATGTTTGTGCTTCAGCAAGAACCAATGAGGTTTATTCTAGTGTTACGCAGCACATTTGAGCTTCAGCAAGAACCAATGAGGTTCATTCTCGTGTTACTCGTGTAATGAGGTTTGTTCGCTGATCAATGTTTATATGTGAATAAAAGCCTGAATTCAATATCTTCATCATATAAAGCGATCCAGTCTCTTCAGAAAGAAATTTGGACAAAACCACTCAATTCATATGGATTAGTTTTATGATCTCTTTATGAACTTTTTAAAGCGACAAAGTGGTACTGTAGTTGCGTCGACTGTCAATGGAGGGACAAAAATGTCATTAAAATATCTTAATTTGTGTTTCAAAGATAAATGAAAGATTTTCAGGTTTAGAACGACATGAGGGTGAGTAAATGATAAAATTAGTTTTTTCATTTTTTGGTGAACTACCCCTTTAAGAGACTGTTTTTTTGTATGAGTGTGTCTCTGCATTTTACTTCCTCTTTCCAAGTTGATGTAAGGACATCCCATCACTCTTATTTGTTCTAGAAGATAAGGAAGTTTATTTACATTAAAAAAAGTCTCATAATAATGTGAGCCACAGTTTAATAAAGCATATGTCGTACTTCATAATGTATTTTCTCTAAATATCTTCATAAAGCTTTTGTCAGGTTTTCTAATCAAAAGATGCCGTATAGCCTCCGGTAACCCCACATAAATCCCTCTAGGGGAGATATTCTTTAAATGTGTATGCACGGCACAGCTATATCTTTAAAACAGCAATTGCAGCTCCTCGACCCTTTAAAGACGTTACCAGGGTGATTTTAATTGGCTAGTGTTTGAGTGGAGGGCAGAGGCTGGCCGCAGAGAATGCAGCTAATTAGAAAGGATCAGATATTAAATAATAAATCACATTCAGAAGCCGGCGGACAGAAAAGACTTCATTCCATTAAAATATTCTCTCACCTGATTACAGTAAATTATGGAGCCTCTGGTCGATATCGCAGGCGTCCCCAGTGCATATAGCTGTACAAGCGCTGCCAGAGACATTACAGAGAACCAAGGCATTGGGCTGCTGTGATCTCTAGCCTTAGTCCTCATCAATGTGAATGAATCATTACAAGAGTAAACACTTTCTCCTCTAATGTTCTCTTACTGTTTATAACAGATATTTAGACATTTGAAGGTACAGCAGTTCATTGCAATTGATGCTAGATCATTTTGGCTTTTATAACAAAAGATTGAGTAGTGAATTGATTTTTACTGAATATACTGTAGTTATTAGGTGAACTAATGAAGTCATGTAGATGTGGCATATGATACTGACTTTTATTAGTGTGGCATTTGAGAAAATTTATCGAATAACATTAACTTTAACGGTTCTTGCTGATGCAGACATAATACTTTCTTTGTGCTTTATATATAACTGTAACTTTTGATCAATTTAATGCATCCTTGCTGAATAAAAGTATTAATTTCTTTAAAAATCTTACTGACCCCAAAATTTTGAACATTAGTGTACTTTCAATAGTTTCAATAAATAGTCTTGGTGTACTTGGAGTACTAAGTTTATGTTAAAAAGTATAATTTCCAAATTAGGCGCCACAACACTACCATAGTAGTCTAATTACAGAACAAACGACTCTAATGAAATGGTCCATTTTAAGTTAGTCAAAAGCATTCTACATAACCAGTGTAGTCTGATTCCCAAACAAATGACTCTTAGGAACTTATTGTTTTTATTGAATCAAAGACATGCAGCACAATTAGAGTAGCCTGACACCTGAATGAATTACTCTTATGAGTTGGTTTATTTTAGTGACTAAACAAACTAACAAAAAAAGCATACAGCACAACCAGTGTTGTTCAACTCCCAATCAAATGACTCATGATCCAGTCCCCCCCGCCCCCCCCCCCCTTTTTTTATGAATAAAAAATAACCTACAGCATGATCAGTGTACTTTGATTCCTAAGCAAATGTCTCTTATGAGCCAGTTTTAGTGAATAAAAACCACATAGCACAACCAGTGTAGTCCGACTCCAAAATTAATGACTTTTATGAACTGTTTTATTTAGTGAATCTAGGCGCAGGCGTGTCCGAATCCCCTTTTGCTAGTTTAACGACGGGAAAAATGGTCGGCACGTGCGGCGCATGGTCTAAAAGTGTTGTCCCTATTCTCTTAATGAGTAATAGGTATGTTTTGGGCGTAACGTGCAGTAAAGCAATCAGAGTCTCATCTCCTTTAAAAGCCAGTTGCGCTTGTGCCATGGCGGATGCTATTTACATGGCGGAATTTGCAAGCGGAAAGACATTTCTAGCAAGGAAACAGATCTGCTTGTGCGCGAGGTTAAAGCGGGAGCAGACCATCTACGGGACAAGCCAGATTTAACCATATCTTTATGTACACAATAATAATCTTCTACATTGTAATCCTTTTATTTTTTATATTTGGCATGTTTGTGTTCTGCTGCGCATCCCTGTGTGTGTAATAAGCAGAGTGTACACGCGTTGTGGACCCGCCTATAGGCACATATTACTAATGCACCCTTTAAATAACCAAAAAAAATACTGCGCCTTTGACTTTAGACCAGGTTGTTTTTGGTCAATGCCACAGTCTATTTCAGTTGCCTCAAAATATGTCATTGCAGTTTTGGATTGCATAATGAAATGTAAAGCCCTGGTTCAAATCTTGCAATGTCATTCAAGACATGAATCTGCAAGTCTAAAACCCTATGAGTAGGGGATACAAATCTTCCCAATAGCCCCTGCACACGTACTGAAACACAGCATGGCTGTTTTCAACACCTGTTCTGTAATTTTACATAGAGGAAGAAAACGGCAGCTGCTCTGTATAATGACCACCGCTTTCCCACTTCTGGAACAAAATGCTGTTTTTCCTTCATAACCTCACCCTCGAACCGCAAAGCTCTCCTTCTGAGGAAGCTGTCAGTCTTCAGGTGCTGCAGACAGAGATGTCTGGGTGAGTGGCGAGGCTGCTGGGAAATCAGGTAGAGACAGAGGTGGATGCTGGAAAGGGTTATTTTGACAAATGATAAAGCCCCAGTGTAGGACTCCGCTCTCATTTCCTTTACACACAGGAAACATATTATAAAGCGTAATCCCCTCGTTCTCTCTCTTTTCTCCCCTCCCCCCTTTCCGTTTCCTTCTAACTCCTACGCTGCACGTATCTCTTCTTTCCTTACATTCATAAACATCCCCATCAACCCACTCTCACTGCAGGGTTCCAGCCGAAGACATGCTCAGATGTACAGTATACTCAGTTGAGAGCGTCTGACTTTCACGACCCTAATGTCCCTAATGTGATTAAGGGCTGGTCGATCCCGGGACTGTTCTTGTGGTGGCGTCAGACATTTATTATTATTATGACCTTATTTGCAGCGTCTCCAGAATGATTAGTCATACGGCATTTGCAGCTCAAGAGAGTGGGTCAAAGAAAAACAAAAACTTGTCACCTTGGAATTATAAGGTTCTATCTGCATTTTACCTGGTCCAAAAATCCCCATTTTCAAAGGATTTTGATATTGTACATTTAGAATAGGGTCTCTGTAATTTTCATGTATGAAAGAGACTTGTTCCCCATATTATTTTTGCTATATGGAATCCAAAAACTTTGAAGCTCAATATCTCAAAACCGCTCAGAATGCAGATATAACCATATAATTCTAATGTGGCGAACTGGCTGCAGAACTGAGCATGATGATTCTTAGGGATTTTGATGAATCTTCAGTGTCTTGAATCATTTGATCAAGAAGGCTAGTAGAGATTGTTTACATATTCATTCAGTGACACTTTTTGTAGCTTAAAGTACACCATTACACCAGTAGGTGGCACGTGGCAACTAGTGTTTTTTTTGTGTGTGTGTGTGTGTTATGAGTGAGTTTTATTGATAATGTATCAAGAAATTCATTAAAAAGTATTTCATGACTAAAACACCATAATTTATTCTTGTTTATTCATCTGGGAACTCTTTGAATCTATCAAAATTATTAGTGTCTATTCCAAAAATTATATTATAAATTATCATTATAAATATAAATATTATAAATATCACCCTCTGACCTTAGACCAGTAACTCCTATATTACTATGAGACCAATATGCAATTATTGGAACTTACTGATTTAACTCCTATATTACTAACAAGCAGCAGATGAAATGAGATGACTGCAGTGGAATTAATTATATTAAATAAATTCTAGCATAAGAAGGAAGTATTTTCAAATCTAGTCATTTCAAATTTAGACATGATACAAATAAAATAAATATAAAATAAAAATACATGCATTTTTGTATAGAATATCAGAGGTCGCAGTAACTGAACATTTTCCATCATTGTCAGATTTTTTTTTTAGCAGTGACTGAAAAATCTGAAAACTGTCTGTCAAGAATTTGACAGATTACACTGAGAGTGTAACTGTAATTACATAGTTCTGGCATGAAACTCTGAATGGTGCAGGCTGATAGGTCCTTAACTGATTGGTAGCAATCATGTCTTTATCTACTTAGCACAGCTGATTGGTTGCTGTTGAATCAGTGGCCAATGAGCTTGCTGCTCAAACATTCAAATACTTGCCATTGTTTTAATGTCTGCAGCGTGCTTTCAGAAACCCTCCACCTTCCCCAGCTCCACCTGTACTGTATATATCTGCTACGGGGTTATTTCATGTAGCCTATGTCTTAAATGCTCACAGCAATAACTGTGAATGTATTGGCAGTAGCAAGTCTCTGCACTTGCTCTGCAGCAGCTCTGCGTAGCAGATCTATTCTGCCAAGACCAAACACATTACATTGCCATATCCATTACCATGCCAATCTCTATTACCATTCTAATCTCCCGCGAGTTGTCATGACAGAACTGTAATTCTCACCCCTGTCCGCTTGGTGGCGAGTCCGCTCTTGCTGACTATCAAGTTAATTGTCAAGAGTGGCTTTTCTGAGTTATGTGACATTGTTTACAAGCTGTTTTATTGACGTCGTTCTGCGGTTGAAACACTGATAGAACGATTACATGAGAGACCTGATACGGATTTTGGTAAGTTGGACTGTATCTTTCAACATATTTTCTGATGTTCATTCATGTTTATTTTGTTCTGTAACGAGAAAGGGATGATCGCGCTCCGCTTCGCTTGAACTGAGGCGCTTATCTCTCGCACTACATTGAGCGCCGAAACGGCATTTATTGTTTGAATTTTGTGATAAAATGGATAGAATTCAAAAGCTGAGACTTTGTTTCATTTCAAAAGTAACAAAGCACAAAGCTTATTGTGATTTATTGGATAAACATTCATGATAAAACCTGAAAAGTGACCCACAGTCTCTTGAACTTTCTCTTTATAAATAAATGCATAATCTAGACTATACACTGTAGGCCTATGCTTGTCCTGTAAGTTTCTGAACAAAAATGAAAATGTGAGCAAAAACAGAGCCTATTAAATGGCTTATTATCATTAAAATATGGTTAATATGATGGGTAATAGATTATGACGGAATTTTTCCATCAAAATGACGAACAATGCAGAAGTCTAACGAGACCTCTTGTATGTATATATGTTATGTATTCATTCATTCATTGTTTGTAGGGTAGCCCGCTCTAAGCCTTGTTGGAGGAAAGGTATTAAAACCTGGTTACATAAAATAAGTTTAGGAAACTGAGATTTTGCTGTCTTTGTAATCTTATCTGATGTAAATAATGCTGGTAGCCATTATATATGCAAATACAAGAGAGGCGGCAGAGAGTTCAATACTAATGAGCATTGTGTGTGTCACACTGCCATCTGTAAAAGCTACATCTACTAAAGCAACAGCTGACCTGCGATCAGTGAATCTGCGCTAACCACACATCTGACTAATTACATAACACTTCTCAAATTATTAAAACAGATTTGCTGTGTGTATTTTGAGGCCTGAGGTTTCTGTCAGCAACCACGAATGGCATACGTCACCATACTGACTTATATGCAGTGTTTTTTTTTATGTTGATGAACCTTTCCAGATCACCATCCATTTTTCCTCCCATTCCTATTGGATGGCCTGCACATTTACAGCCAGTTGACTCCTCGCGGCCCTTGTGGTCTGTGTAATTTTAAGCTATTCACATCATATGGAACAGTTGTTCCATGTTACTTCATTCATAGTTTTGGTTTTGTGGTCTTGTTTTTCTTTTTTGGAGCAGTGAATGCTTCTGTGGATACAGTCTGTTCTGCCAGGTGGACGCTGTGGAGAGTTTCTCATCCCACAGGAATGGGGCAGCGGTACAACTTAAGTTCTGTCTAACAAGGCTTCACATGGCCATACCAACCCACGCAAGGCTATAGACTGGCTTACATAGTTTCAATGAATGCGTTCATCTGAAGTAATATGTTCTCACTTGCATTTTATTTTAGTAGCACAGCCTCAGATTAATTTGAAACGGTGTAATGATTTGATCGCTGGTTAGGCCCCATCTGAGAGACAAGCTCTTCTGCATGACAGGAGCCGAAATTAATAAATTGAATGTTTCCATTTATGCAGCTTTTTTCCTAAATCATTATTTGTATTAGCCGTGCTTCACTGCACTCTGTTTACCACATTCCCCTTCACTAGAACAAGACCCTTATTAAGTGAAATGACAGGATTAATTAGGTCACTAATTCCACATCTATTAAGCCATGCTGAGCTAGAGTTGTCACTACAGTAACAGTAACATTTGTATTTATTTGAAACACTGGCAGGGTCCTGTACTGTATGTTAGTCTGAGATATTGTGTTCTGAGTGCTATTGTGAAAATGATTTTATTTTTTCTCTCTTCCATGCATGAAACAATTAATACAGTGCCATAGAGTTGTAATGGAGTGATTGATTCATTCAGCTCTCTACCCACAGAATGAATAGCATATTTGTTTTCAAAGTGTTCATCTACCTCATACTGTGTTCATTTGTTCGCTTTATTTGAATGTATTACAATGGGGTCCAAAAGTCTGAGATTAAAATCTATGATTTATAATCTAATAAAAAGGGATCATGGTGGTGGAAAAAAATGGGAGATGGGAGAAAAAAATATATTTCAATGCTTTTGTGTTTGCTTGCAGAAGTATTGTATTCCAAGAAAGTCTTAGCGTCCACTCACAAAAGCATTGAAATCTAGTTTCTCGGCAGAACACAAAACTTATGTGAGAGAACGCAAAAGTTTTGTGAGTGAATGTAAATATTCTCTGGGAAGGCAAAGGTCTGCGAGAGACACAAATATTTTATGAGAGGATATAAAGTTTCTCGGGGGAATGCAATACATTTAAGAGAAGGCAAAAGTTTTGTGAGTGAATTTAAAGTATCTCAGGAGAATGGAAAAGTTTTGTGAGTTTATGTACATTTCTTGGGGGAATGAACCAATATTGTGTTACTCTCTAAAAAAGAAACTAATTACATTACTTATTTACTTTTTATGGAAAGTAATGTGTTATGTTACTTTTGTTACTTTTTCTCCCCAGGGCTGGGCTTTCTTGTTTGCTTTTTAATAACGAACAACAACAACCAAAAATCTATTTTTGGCTAAGTTACCCTTTCACACCACAAGTTATATGAATAAGCTTCAATCTGAAGGAAATGCAAATTCATGTCCGTGCAGTAGAGGGCGCAGCTCAAACAAACCTTTCAGCTGTGCTGCCATAATTGGATTGCAGAAGAATAGAATGCAGGAGAAGAATGTTAAATAATGTTGCTATCAGAATTATTGTAAATACTAGTTTTCTACTTGAACTTTGAACTTGAAAATTTGAATGCGATGAGTTCATAATCACGACCACGAGTAGGAATCTAAGTAACTCACGATACTTGTAATGCATTACCCCGAAAACCTCTAATCATACTTAATATTGAAATAAATTGGTAAGCTTGAAAAAGTTAAAGCTTGTTCACTTTTAGTTTAAGTGTCATGTTTGGTTGAGGCAAAGATACCAAAAGAAACAGGATTTAAGTGAAGCAGTCTGGTGTTTAAATAACAGAAAACAAAGATGACAAAATACTCCGAGAACTCTTTGGGCTGTTTACACGACACCGTTCTCAACTGAAAACGTAAAACTTTATGCATTTTGGCCGTTCATTTACGCGACAGCGGCGTTCTGAGTGCCTGAAAACGCTAATTTTTGAAAACGGGTTTCAAAGTGCACGTTTTTGAAAAACGGTCTCTGTGTTAACAACAAAAACGCAAATCTCTGAAAATGATGACGTCACGCACATGCGTATTACGTGTACAGTTTATAGTGTTTCATCGCCATCTAATGGCCTGGCAACAGAATACAGGGTTGTTAGTCGTTTTTGCAGATCCGTGTGAATGGGGATCGTTTTGACAGTGAAAACTCAAAGGAAAAACGTCTCCATTTTAAGCATAACGTTGTTGTGTAAATGTACCCTTAAACTAGAGACCTGGGAACGGAACAACCAAACTTCATAAGACGAAATCGGACAAAGAACTGATCAGAATACAGGGCTTAAATAACAAGAGTCAACTAATCAAGCAAAACCACATTAGGTGCTTGTAATCAATCAGTAACCAAGGAGACAAATGACTGAGAAAAAAAACAACTCATAGTAACACAAATACAGATAACACCTCAGAACCCTGACACTAAGAATTTTGGATCCCATTGGATACAGTATCATGGTCCTGAATAATTACCAATTTACCATATTCATATATCATGATCTTTACACAATACTCAAAAAAAGTCCACAAAAACATGAACCATTGTACTAAGCTGTTTTTGAAGCTGTGGGCTTGTGGTTATTGAGCCATATTGCTCATGTGGGAATTTCAGCTTTGCATCTGACTTGTATTTCCTCTGTCTCAGTCATCCCCGTTCTCTATGTGAAAAAGAATAAAAAGCTTAGTATATTAACATGCAAGTGCAGAATACAGTGATAATGAAAACAGTATCTGGACTCTGTTTCTTGCTGTGTTTCGTACAGTGAAATTGGTGGTCATATGAATTTTTATGAGCACTGGGATATGTCTCAGCATTGCTGATGCTGTAGTACACTACAGGAGAGCTGAGAATTGTCCTAGTGACACTCAGTTAGTGGAAAAAAAGGGGGAAAAGTTCTAAATGATCCATAGTAGAGGGATGTGCAATGCAGTATTAGCATAGCCATTAGCATAGTAATGTTCAGCTCAGGATATTAAAACAGCACCTTAACCTTTCGATTATCTGTGAATAATGTCATTCCAATAAGATAACAATCAAATTAAACCCTTGCAGACTATTTTTGTCACTCTTTATCATTAAGACATGGGAATAATTTTGCCAGTATTGACATGACAACCATATGTTCATTATTCGTTCAATTTATTTCTCCATCAGTTCGCTCAAAATTGAATAATTGACCTAGAATTTTTGACCCATAACTGAACCCTATTTCTTGCCCATTTTTAATGTGTTAAAGATTTGAAATATAGATAAAACTACTGTAACATTATCAAACATTTTAGTAATCTAAATAAATGCCTATGAGTCCAATTCTTTTTTGTTATAAGGCACACTAAAAACAACTTTGTGCATCAAAACCACTCTTCCTGTAAAAATATGAATATACAATTTTTGACATGCCAAACCTGTCAGTCTCTGAGTAACAAATAATTCAAGCCACAAAATAAACTTATTTAACATTCCGTAAAAATGAGTATAATGAACAACGCAAAAATTATTTTGAACTTCTCTAGCATGTTTTATAATTACCCAAAAATCAAATATAGTTCAGCCCATTATCACGTCTGTCAAAAACTTAGGCTTGCTGTTGTTTGGAATATTAGAACCAAAAACATAACTCACTCATTAGGCATCAATCACTTAACTGAGTACTTGCCGGCTAAGAAGTAAATAATAATTACCTAGATTACCAGATCCATCTGTTTTTAATCCACATTGTTTTAATATCATGACAACGACGTCTGTCAAAAAATAACGTGCACAATACATGGTAGTATTTATGAGAAGCAGAGGTCCAACGAGAACACGCATTTCCTGGAAAACCCACGTTACCGGATGTTTTGACTTTGTCATCACTTTCCGAGAAGAGGTTTAAAATGGTGGCCTGAGCGGCTTCAACATGCCATGAAGATATCAGAGACGATAACGTACCTAATACATAACTGACTCTCATAAGCACTGATTCTGAAACTTGACATTTTTATAAAATGTAGTTTGATCACTATCTTCTCAGTTATTTAAAAGATTGTTAAAAAATGTTTTGATACAATGTTTAATTTTCCAATAAAAGATGATTTCATTTTACATGATTTGTACACATTTTTTTAGCAGATTTTGACTCCTATAAATAACCTTAATTTTTAAGAGTGTACTGTACAGTAGATATAATATTTCAGGTAAAACTTAATTGTGGAAGAAAGATTGTGTGTGACTGGAAGATAATGACTTTGAAGTTTGTTGTTGTTGTCTGGCAACATGACATAAGTGGAGTATTTCCTATTCTTTACTAACATTTTTTGACAATTTTATGTATTTCTTAAAATATTATAAAAAAAATAAAAAAATAAAAAAAATGCTTCAACTGTGGACTAGCCATAGTGCTTGGTTGGGAAATGCATGTTCGAATCTGGCTGTGCATTGTTTCTAATTATATTATGCTCACTCTCTACAGTCTATTACCATATACACCTAACCTTGACAACTACAATGTGTTTTCTAGATCAGTGGTTCTCAACCTTTTTGAATCCATTGTCCACAACAATAGTTCTGTTTCATTCCACCTGACTGCCAGAGGTGGTTCTCAAGCAGTAGTAGATTATCGCAGTGCCAGATAGATAATTCGAGATAATATACCAACAAAGTCTTGTAGTGACGTAGACTGAGCCTCAAGGATAATAGCCACATTAGGTCAGCCTTCAGTCTCTTTTGCTTTCTCGCTTGATAACATGAATATAACTGGGTTGGATTAATTTGCTGACATATGGTGAGTTTTTAGTTTATTTGTCAGATTTTATGTCATGTCTGTAACTCTTCTCGTGCTTCTCGGTGCTATCCGGTGGCTAGTGTTTACCACACTGATAGGTTGGCAGTCTCCCGCTTACTTTATTATTTCTATGTTGATTTCGTTATACACTGTGCTCCTTGGTGCAATCCGTGTACCAGTTGTTAAGTTTTAATATATATTTGAGCGTTCTTGCTGACACTAACCTTTTGGTTCTATCCTTTTGGTTTCTGTTATTGAAGTAATCATGGCTCATGGTTCTATTGCAACTGGATTCTCATTGACATGTAAGCTATGTTCTGCTCTTCTCCCTGACAACGGCCATGATGTCTGTTTGGTAACTCCACATTTGGTCTTTGTCCACACAGTCTTTTGCCCATGTCGGAGAAATGGCTCGGCCTCACGAGTTATAACCTAAATCCATGCTAAAGCTTGGGGAAGCGGAGTTACATTCCCACTATATTGGCTTGGAGACGTGGTGCGCTTTGAAACACACCCTTGGAAGTTTGCTGAGACCCCCTAGTGGGCACTAACCACCTGGTTGAGAACCACTGTTCTAGATGCTAAAAACTATATTCAGAGAAGTTTCTTCTCTTTCTCTCTGTCTGCAGCTTGAAAATGGAGACTAAGGGTAAAGGACTAAAACAGCAGCAACAGAATCACAAGAAGCTTCTGGCAGCCATGTTGTCTCAGGACTCGTTTGACTCCACTCCTGACTCGGCCCCCTCGGTCACTGAAGACGAGATGGAAGATGAGGATGATGCCATGGAGCTGCTAGGTAATGAGAAAATACACACTCGCAGAGATATCAAAATATCATGCTTGCTTGTTTCTCACTTATTCCTCCTCATAACCACATAATCATAACCACATAATCTACAAAGTCATATATCACGCATACCGAAACAGAGTTACGTGTTTGTGGCTCATATCACCACTGATTTTGAAGCTTCATTTGCAGTCTAAATTGTGTCCTGAATGCCTTTTGATTGCAGAAGCACATTCAGTATCATCAAGACTATCTTCTCATATCTGCACTGTTACTAACAATATTTCATACTTTCATGAAGGGAAGGCTCACATGTAGTCCAATAAAATATTTTAGTTGTAAAATGCATGTTTTTTAGTGACATTTGTGAATCTGTATTGAATTAGTAGTATGGTAAAGATAACACTTAAAGTGATTCTCTGCACAGAATTTTTTTTTTGTTATGCTGGTTGAAAGTCTCCTCATATCCTGATAGCAATCACTCAGATGTAAATGTATTTTTTAAAATATATGTCGTCTGTGGAAGACATATGACCAATGTTCGTTCAGTCGTTGTGTTCGGTCCGAACGGTCCTATAGCATGTGTTCCCTGTCAGTCAACGTGTGTTTGCATGCCACTGCGCTGGCTGTTTACACAGACATAATAAGTCATCAGCGCGTTCACGTACGCTGTGCAGACAGAGCGAGAATGACAGGCAAGCAGCAACAACCTAACGTTCCTTCTAAACCGTCAACACGTGACACTGGCAAAGGATCTACAATCTATATATCTTCATCGGAGCTAAGCAGACTCTCATCGTGGAAACCCTGTCATGCAAGAAATATTATTACACTGACAAGTTTTGCTAGCTAAAACCGAGCATCTAATTCTGTTTTTAAGAATTTGTTTTGTTAGAACAGTAGGCCTACTGTTACTAACTGTACTGTAAAGTTTTCTCACCGGTGAATGACACATGATGAATTGCATTAACGTTGTCTCCAGACTCCAGTCTTCTTGGCTGTGCGCGTTCATGCTTTCAGGAGGCGTGGCTTTGGACTGTGATATGCTGGGAGGGTGGGACGTGCCCTTTTACTGCTATCAGGCTAAAGTTAGCATTTTCCCAGATGTGCTACAGCACCTTTAAAGACAAGGTGTTATACACTAAAAGTTGTTGAGAAAAAAAATAGTGCAAAAGATTCAGCTGTTTGCATTATTCTACTGTAATATATTCTATTATACTAAGTATCAGTATTGTTATTGTTAGCTAAAAATATATTTTTTTATATATTTTTTGTATTTTAAATAAAACTGAAATAAAATACATTACAATTAAATATATATATATATATATATATAAATAAATAAATAAATACAAATTGTTATGTTCAGTTTCTGTGTTTTAGTTTGGCTTTCCTCTTCTTTTTTTTTTCCTGAGTTCTAATTTTTGTTTCTATGGTTTCTGATTGTTTCAGTTCTAGTTCATTAGCTCTTCCTGTGTATTTAAACCCTGAGTTCTGTTAGTTCTTTGTCTGCTGTCGTATTTGTATTACGAGGTTGTTTGGTTACATTCCCTGAGAGTTCTAAGGATCTGTAGTAAAGTCTGTTTATTTTGCTACTCCGTGTTCATTCGCTTTAATACAGCCACTAACGATACAATAGCCCCCCCCCCAGCTGTATATAAATGGACTTACCAGCAGTCCACCTGTTCTGCTTAGAGCAGGAAGAGTAAACCCTTGAGGACCACACAAAGAAATGTTTAGACCTGGCGTGCCTTACCCACTTCCCGGATCGCTTCCCACACCAGCCTCAGCAAGAAATGATGGCCTGCCCGGTGATGGTCCTCGAGGAAATTTTGGCACGTTTGTGGAGTGGGTGCCGGTGAACAGCAGATCACAGTTCACCATCTGCCCCGCTGAGGAGGAAATACCAGCCCCACTCCGGCTCCAGAGCCCAGCCAGCCTCCTCACACACCCTGCATGGAGCCTATGCCAGAGCCCGCCTGAGCCAGTGCCAGAGACGCCTCAAGGCCTAAGCCCGAACGAAAAAATCTGACCAGCTGCATGAGCCGGCAACACTGTCCTTCCCAGTTGGTGTGCTCGTGGAGTTTGAGGGAATGGAACCCGGTCCACACTCCCGACGCTAAGGGTGAGCTGCAGCTGGCCTCTGATTATGTCTGATTAAGATTATCCCCGCTGTCTCCTGCGTCTCCACTAGTTTCGCCCAGCTCCAAGTCTCCTGTGCCTCCGCTGGTCCTGCCCAGCTCCAAGTCTCCTGTGTCTCTCCTGGTTCCCCCCAGCTCCAATTATCCTGCATCTCCAATGATCCCACCCAGCCTCCCTCTCCCACCTGCTCTACCAAAGACAGCCAGTCCTTCAGCCCCGCCTCCACTGGCTCCCTTCAGTCCCTCTGCTCCTCCTCTTTTGACTCCACTCTGCTGCATGGATCCACCTCAAATCTTCCGTTTGCCAGCTTCACCTTGGTGAGCGGATCCCGTCTTCACCTCGGGCCACCGAGTCCATAACTCCACTTTGGCCCATCGACCAGTTGGCACCACCTGGGACCATCTGACCTCATGGCTCTACCAGACTCCCTCATCCCTCCAGCTACGCCTTGGTCAGTCATCACTTTGCCTGTGCTACAGACTTCAGGGTCTTCAGCTGTGTTTCGTCCCTCTACCCTTCTGGCTCCACCTCAGTCCACTAGGACCTACGGTGCCGTCCGGTCTCATCGGATGTTCCACCCTGGTTCTGCGTGACAAGTCTCCATCATGGCTCCTTCCTCCCTTGACTCCACCGTGGGCCTTCATCCTGGCTGTGCTCTGGGCCCTAAACTGGCTTTCCCTGCTCATGACTCCTCCCGCCATTTTCTCCGCCCTGGTTTCTGCCTCTGTCATCTCCTCAATGGCTTCTCCTTTGCCCTGGCTTGTCCCATCTGCCAGTTCTGCGATCTCCTCCAGAGCCCCCCACCCTCCCTCCTCTGTTGGACTTATTGTAATGGCGCAAGGACAGCATGATTGTATTTTTATAAAATATATAACAGAGTACACACCTTAAATGTGTGTCTATAAACCACTATTTACAGAATGGAAGCAGACAGCAGCACGTTCATGAAATTATACTTAGAAAAACAAGGACAAATTGTGTGGTTTGTATTATACTTTTGTCAACAGATTGTTATGTTTAGAATCCCTATGAATAACTATGATTTATCCTTTCTGCATGAATGATTACATGAGCGTGACATCCTAAGTCCTTGTTCCTGTGCTGGTGCCAGACCACCCCTCAGGTACCAGAGCTTTTTAGCAGTTTAGCTCTGTGGTATTAGCAGGTTGATCCCTGCATGGGTGTAAAACGTAACCCAGCACCTCCCACACAAAATGCAGTGCATGTGGCAAATCTGTCATTTTGAAACTATATGAAATGTCTCAGTTTTTAGAAAGCAGAACTTACATTTCTGGTTGTTTTAAGACACTATTAAAGGGAGACCATAAATGTATTGAATGTGCACTTTTAGTATTTGCCAAATCTTAAAAGCATATTAAAAACTGTACTTTGTGGATAACATAATATTAATGAAATAAAAGGCCACTTAAGTGTACACTTTCACGATTATGTTTCCTAATACACTAAAGTACACTTTTAAATAGTGCACTTTTTAATAATGTCAAATTAAAAGTTTCACTTTAAAGTACATTTTAAATCATTATGTTTTAATAATATTTTGTCATGCTTGTCATGCTACAAATATATTTAAATACATGACATACAAGTTTCAATAGAAATGTAATTAAAGTATATTTTATAATAAATGCTAAAGTAACTATGAAATTACATATTAAGTACACTAAGTTCTACTTAAGTGGGTCCATCAAAATTGCTCATAATAAAGTTAATTAAAATTGCTTATATATATATTATGTTTTGATTGATACAGCCAACCAAAGAACATTTAGGTTGTTTATCACGTAGCTGAAACATTCTTGTGTTTCCACTAGCTGCTCTAGCAAGGACATAAACTCGGCAAAATGGCACCAAACACCATGTAAAAGTGAATTTTGCATAATAGATAGTCTTTGTCACTCAAAGCTATTGTATGGTTTCTTGACAGACCCTGGTCACTATCCACTCTCTTTCAATGTGTCTAGACATGCTGTATAGCATCTAATATTGTGTGTCCACAGAAGGAGTGAACTATCCCCTTAAAAAACATTTCATGCGTCAGCGTTTATTCCTGAAAGTGGTACTTGAAGAAGCTATTCATCAAGTGTCGGTTGTCTTCTTCTTTGAGGGTAAAGAGTTGCCTTCTGTCACTGCACACAGAGACCTGTCTGAGGAGCTGATTTTGTTTTTGTGGGACTCGGTGTGCCCTTGGTTGTGTGTGTCTGTTAGCAGCGACCTGGTGAGCTGATCTGCTGCACTGAGGCTTTCTCCTGCAAAGGATGCTGGGAGATAATGAGATTTTGTGTGCTCTGAGGCAACAGCAGAGCGTGCTGCTGGGAGGTTGGGATGGAAATACTTTAGTGATATTTCAACAACCTTTTTCTGTTCTTTTTCTGTTGATTAATTTCTCTGACTATTAGTTATTGCTCATTAAAACTCAGACTAATTAAGTTTATTTTGACTGCTTTGACCGAGAGAACATGTAGAGCTCTCTGAAACTTACCATTTGCACTTGTCAATAAAAATGCTCTCTTCAGTGCCTGTTAGAAAGCCTCTTTTACCCATTAGCTGAAACTGACTCCCAGTAACTAGTATACTATTCAGTATTCAGAATAGTATACTATTTACTACTACGCTTTCTGAAGTATATTAGTGAGGGAAAGTCTGAATCTTTTCTGCAAACTGGTTCTTTCAGACAGTTCGTTTCCATGACCCAGTTAAAAAATAAATAATAAAATTGAGGTTAACCCACTAGTCACATGGATTACTTAAATTATGTCTTTACTTCCTTTCTGGGGTTTGAAAGTGGTAGTTGCGTAGGCTGTCAATGAAGGGACAGAAAGCTCTCAGTTATCATTAAAAAGATCTTCATTTGTGTTCCGAAGATGAACAAAAGTCTCACGGGTTTGGAACGACATGAGGTTGAGTAATTAACGAAAGAATTTTTGGGTGAACTAACCCTTTAATATCTTAAGTGCATGTACATTTTTACAGCCCTAAAAAAACACATTTTGTAACATCGCTTTCTTGACTCATTATTTTACTGCCAAAAGTGTTTTTGTTTGTTTTTTTAACACAATATTGGATTAATAATTGATCAGATTTATCCTAGATGACTAGACTCCCTTTGCCAAATTAAATATGCAACAATGTATTCTGTAAAACAGTGTGCTACAATATTGGGTAACACTTTACAATAAGGTTTAATTTGTTAACATTAGTTAACATGAAGTAATAATGAGCTGCACTTTTTTAATTGAGCATTTACCAATACATTATTAATATCAAAAGTTGAATTTGTTAACAGTAGTTAATGCACTGTGAACTAACATGAACAAACAATGAAAAGCTGGATTTGTATTAAAGCCACAATATGTAACTTTTTTTGCTTTAAAAATAGCAAAAATCACTATATCTGTTATATATATTTTTTTAGTTGTGTACTTACATTATCCCGACTGTTTCCAACAACTTTCAAACCAGGAGAAATTTGTAATTTAATTCGAGAAACGTCCCGTTTCTTTATTTCCGTTTTGTCGCCGTCAATGGCGTCATATCCGCGTTGTCCCTGGTTTCCGCTCGTACTGCCATGGCAACCAGAGCTATGAACCAGAGCCCTCTGATAGTAACCAAAGCGACTGACGGTAGTTCGCAATGTCTATTTGCACGCTGTTGTTGTTTCGTTCAAACATTATGGACCATGGCAAGCAGACTTTGGATACAAAAGGAGAACTAAAACGAGAATCAATATCAGCGCGGTGTTTTCGAGATGCCGAGAGCTCCCATAGACAGTATATAAACGAGAGCTCCACGTCCGAGACTTCGACCGCTTCTACATGTACTTTATTAAACAGGTGAGCACATTTACATAAAACTAATCAATGTTATATAGCTCAACATGATGAAATGTTAGAATATGATCTGTATGTTATTCTAATGTTGATCTAGCTTACTGCTAGTCTCATACAGACAAACTAACACATACATTTCAACACATTCAAATGCAGTTTAGTGTGATAGTGTAATGTTAGACCAAGTGAAACAACGCTGCGTTACCTCACAAGTTTAATTTGTCTAATAAACTGACCTGTGACTGTGAGTAGTAATTCTGCACTCGCGTGTAACGTTAGTTCAGTAGAATGAAATGTCCATATCGCGTCGCGTGTGGAGCTGATAACAGTTAGCTGTCTCTTAGCAATCCCGAACTGCTTCATATCACAGTCATGATAAAAGCATCGATGTATTCAGTCATCCATAAACATTATTAGATCCATAGATTAGATCGGTCGGCTTGACGTTGACGACAAGATCCATAATTCTTAGCAAATGTTGCGTCATCAAACTACGCCTTTGTTATTGTAAATAGGTTAGCGACCCCTAGTGGCGAAAAATTCCATACTGTACGTTTAACTAACGTTAACAAAGATGAACAAACACAGTAACAAATGCATTGCTCATGGTTAGTTCATGTTAGTTTAATACATTAACTAATGTTAACTAATGAACCCTTATTGTAAAGTGTTACCCAATATACTATAACATATTATAATCCATATAATGTAAGCTATTCCATTCTGAACGTATATGCCGAATTTCTCCATCAATACTGCTTTGCAGGAAACACACTCCTCTTATTTTAGAGCCCTTGCTCTAGGTCTTTAAATAGATATTGGGAACTGTTTCCAGAGATGTTTTGTAATGTGTGTAGACAATAGGTCATATAAATTATATTGTACTCCAAATTATTAGAGATATATTGATTTATTGTGAGAGAGTGAAACAAGGATTGTGTGGTTCTTTGATGACCTGCTCTCAGTAGTTGCAGGCTGATGGACTTCCTGATGTCTGGTGCTGGCATTGGCTCATCACTCATATCGAAAGTCAGACAAACAGTGAACAGATGGGAGAGAGTCATGGAGACGGGAGTGAGACACTGTGTCTTTGGATCTCATTTCTTGTGTCAGTCCTGTGGTCCCTCCTGACCTGAAGCAGACAACAGTGTGACCCACAGTCTCATTAGAGCATCAGCACAGAGAGCTGTATAGGTCACGACAGCTATCATGGTTAATTACTGTGCTGGGAATAATATTACCTCACAATACAAATGTGTTCCTATTAAAAGATTATCTGAACATACTGTAAGAGACATTGTAGCATTTATTCAAGTCATTCCATTTCAAATATTAAGGAGATAGTAGTTCTACACTACTGCTCACGAGTTTGAAATAATTGAGCAAAAATACAGTAAAACCAGTAATATCATCGAGTATTATAATTTAAAATGACTGTTTTCTATTTGAATATATTGTAAAATGTAATTTATTCCTGTGATATCAATGCTGAATTTTCAGTATCATTACTCCAGTCTTCCGTGTCACATGATCCTTCAGAAATCATGCTAATTTGCTGCCCAAGAAAAAATTATCATTAATATTAATATTAAAAACAGTTGCGCAGCTTAATATTTTTATTGAAACTGTGATAGATTTTCTTCTTGATTTTTCTGATG
The DNA here is from genome assembly GCF_965113295.1 of Leuciscus leuciscus. Lineage (NCBI taxonomy): Eukaryota > Metazoa > Chordata > Actinopteri > Cypriniformes > Leuciscidae > Leuciscus > Leuciscus leuciscus. Next base: position 19,273,434 of record NC_138735.1, read on the forward strand.
AAGAGAAAGTTAAAAAACAGCATTTTTTTTTAAGTCTTTCTTTCTTTCTTAAAAAGTAAAAAATAAATCTTACCTACCCCAAACTTTTGAATGGTAGTATATCATAGTTTCCACTGAAATATTAAGAAGCACAACTGTTTTCAACATTGAAAGAGTCTTCTTTCAAAAACCTTTTAGCTGGTAGTCACATTTTAAGCTGATAATGTTGGGATGTCATTTAGCATTATTATTAATATTAAAACAGACAAATCGACACACATACACCAGTCATAATTTCTATACGTTTTTGAATAAAGCAAAATCTAGTTTATTAATGACTAGTAAGGTGGGATTCAGAGTGCAATAACTCAAGATGTCAAATGAAGATATCTGAAGTTTGCATGTGGTTATACTGTCCTCTAGTGGCAGAGAGCAAAGCAACATTTTCTCAGATTGTATTATTGTCGATTTTTCTGTTCTGAACCTCCTCGTCTATCCTCTTCTCTCCTCCTGTTTGATATAAACCGCATTCTCATATGTACAGTATTGCTGTGAGATTAATTTGTGAGCCCATCAGCCCATCTCTCTGGAGGAAATACAGTGTAATTGCGTTTAAACCCTCTTCCCACCATGATAAATGCTCTATAGAGAAATTAACTCGATTCAAAAGAGTGCAATTATGCTAATGAAGAAACTGTACCTGATGTTTTCAGCCCACAGTTTTTCCTCAGTTTATCATGCATTCAGTGGAGGTGCAGCTCAGGCTGTTTACTGAACATATTGACTGGGCACTGGAGGGAAACAACGGCTGCGCTGCTCTAATTGTCTTGTTCCTCAGGCAATACAGTGAAACTGCAATGAATTTCATTTTTATTATAACTCAGCTTCAGGGAAAACTGAGGAAAGCTTCCAAATTCTGTTCTATATTTTATTTTCTCCTTTATTTTGTATGTGTGTGGTGTGTGTTCACTTTGTTATGGGTGATTAGGCTGTATATAAGTGTGGTTTTGATGTCCATAGATTAGTTTATTTGTTTAATTAGAAATATTAAATTTTTACCTATAGGGTATAATATGCTTTTATATCACTCACAACTGGACACAATGTTTAATTGAACATATTTTTATTCCCTACAGGGTTGTGTTTCAGAGTTATAGATACAATCCCCCGATAGTGTGCAATAGTGCAATAGTAAGCAATAGTGTGTCCCAAAACCATGTGACCTGTATCACATGACTTCATTACCTGCCCTACACCATTTGGCCCTAATAATTCTCTACTGATGCCCATTTTGAAATTACTGTGTATTCTTACTCAATACGATTTTATGACTTAAAGGGATAGTTCACTTTGAAATAAATTTTTGGTATGTTTTAGCTTACCTCAAGGGCATCCAAGATGTAGGTGTCTTTTTTTCCGCAGTAGTTTCAATTTTGATATTTTTTTAGGTCAAACCGTTCTTGTCTGTCAGTCATATAATGCAGGTCTATGGTCACTGTCTCAAAGAGCATGCACAGAGTCCAAATTAAAACAATTCCCCGTCGTCCAAATTAAACAATTCCCCATCGTAAGTACACATTGATGGCCCAAGACACGAAACGAGCGGTTTGTGTGAGAAAACGAACAGTATTTATATCGTTTTTACCACTTATACGCAGCCATGTCCAAGTGATCTGATCTGACGTGTACGCAGACTGGTGCATAGATACACTAGATGTCGCCTTAAAGACATTCGTTCCAATGAACTGCCGTAGACAAGGCGACATCTACTGTGTATATATCTATGCACCAGTCTGCGTACACGTCAGATCAGATCACTTGGACATGGCTGTGTATAAGTGGTAAAAATGATATAAATACTGTTCGTTTTCTCACACAAACCGCTCGTTTCGTGTCTTAGGCCATCAATGTGTACTTACGATGGGGAATTGTTTAATTTGGACGACGGGGAATTGTTTTAATTTGGACTCTGTGCATGCTCTTTGAGGTGGTGACCATCGACCTGCATTATATGACTGACAGACAAGAACGGTTTGACCTAAAAATATCAAAATTGAAACTACTGCGGAAAAAAAGACACCTACATCTTGGATGCCCTTGAGGTAAGCTAAAACATACCAAAAATTTATTTCAAAGTGAACTATCCCTTTAAATGCATTAGACAACATATACATATTAATTATTTTAGTGTATTATTACCAGTGCCTGTTCTTTCTCTTTTTTTTTTAATTAGAGGACTCTTAAAAACATGAAATTTGAATGGACTTTTGGGGTGCCATCAGCCAATCAACGTTGTCATTATGTAATTGTCCTGTGGCTCCATAGTGATTAGTCACATGGCATTTACAAATAAGGTGACTGGCTCAAAAATAATTTGTTCAGAACGAGCGGCCACAAACAAAGATGGCAAATTTTAAATGTCATACTTGCAGGGCACCCTGAGCCAGCCAGACAACTGCCAGACATGACAAACTGGCCTTCTGATTTTCGGCAGTATTTTATTGCGTAGTCCTTATAGTAATATGTAATATGTATTAGATGTAATATGGAAATTGGTTATTAGTTTGATTAACAATTAATCTGTTTATTTTTAATTGATATGAGTTTCAAATGACTTAAATATATATATTATTTAAAACTTATTCAAGGCATAAAATAACAGGCCATATATTTTAAAAACCGAACTATGCTAGTATTGTCAGTAATAGAAGTCATACATACGGATCCTTATTATAATATATTATATTATAACCTTTTTCTTTACTACTAGATTTAGACAAAAAATTGGCTGTCAATGTCAGCTTTTTACCACTAGAGGGAAATGCTAGTTAGAATTTTTTCCCCTTGATTTGAACTGCTTGAACTGTTGAAGTAAAATGAACCAAAGTGAATCACTGTTTATAAAGGGTTACTGAAATATGAAATTAGTTATCTGGAAAACTATATACAGCATAACAGTCTTAAATCTGTTGCCGACTTGACGTCTCCTTTTATTCGGGGCTTATTGACACTAAAAAGTAAGTTCTTTGTATAAACAAACCAACAAAAGCAGTCTCAGTGGAAAATGACTCGCAACTTTTGTATATGAGATAAATATATGTGGGGCCAATCATCATATATAGTCTCTGTGCACAGTTAACCACATTTTGAAACTCTTTTTTTATTTTGAAGAAAAACCCTGTTTTTGGCAGAATGTTGTTATCTTTTGGTTAGTTAATAAACCAACATGGTAGAAAACCCTTTTCCCAAGACATGGGTGCTTTCCAATGACAGAGCAACACTGAAGACTGCCATTATGATTTTCATGGCCTCATGAAGTAGATGAAGACACAGATGAAGCCGCACATTTACAGTAAATGATGTCTGAAAAGAGAGCTCACGGGACACTGGTTGCTTTTTCGCTGTGCTAGTCAATCCTAGCGATGACAGATGTGTGTAAGTGAGACTAAAAGAAATATTGTAGGACCATTCTCAGGTTGTTTTACATGTCTGAGCTGTGGCCAATCGGCAGGATGAATAAGCCATTTCTGCCAGGGTTTAGGGTTTCAGATTTTGTGGTGGTGGCCTTTATTCTGGTACAGACTCTGAAAATGAGTCTGGTCAAATCTGACACCTTTCAGACATGAGAAATAGATTCATGAAGGAGTGTACATGTGGGATGATGGGACGGAGTTGATAAATGGTGCCCTTGTGTCACACAGATCTTGCGTTGTAATTGTCTGGAGGATGGGTCACATATGGAGGGGTTCTGTGGGGGATGAAGCCCTCTCGTGCTGGATGCCCACCCGTATGGCACATCTGAGACACCCACTCCGTCTCGCTCAGAGAGCCCCAGATGACATTGCAACTGTGAATCTCTCCAGTGTGGTTTGCTGGTTTGGCTGACAATAAAAACGTGAAAATGTGGGAATTTTTGGGAATATACAAGTGCTAAAGGAAATATTGCACTCTGGTTTATTGGTTTTTGACTGACTTTTATCTGCTTGGAGATATTAGCATGGCTCACCTTTTTTGCTGGAGATCAGTTTTAGGACTTGAAGCTGATGTGTATCTGTACTTCTAATGGGATCGTAATTATCAAATTGAATTGCTAAAATAATTAGATTTTTCCACTTTCTGACTAAAATGTAATACCATGCAAAAGTCATTACGATATTTTTTGAAGTAAATTAAGAAGTTTACTTAGCAAAGACACATTAAATTGATCAAGAGTGACAGTAAAGACATTTAAAATGTTCAAATATTACCCAATAAAATCTCTCTCTCTCTCTCTCTCTCTCTCTCACTCTCTCACTCTCTCACTCTCTCTCTCTCTCTCTCTCTCTCTCTCTCTCTCTCTCTCTCTCTCTCTCTCTCTCTCTCTCTCTCTCTCTCTCTCTCTCTTGCATTAAATCTCTGGATGCATTAAATTGATCAAAAGTGACAGTAAATAGTATATTTTGTAACAAAAAAAGTATTTACTACAAATAAATTCAGCCTTGGTGAACATAAGAGATTTTTTTCAAAAAAAAAAATTACCAACCCCAAACTTTTGAACATTAGCGTATGTAATATTAATATGCATATAAGGAATCTTGCATATTATATATATACATACATACATACATCCTGTATATAAAAATATTCTTACTTGTAACTTGATGTTAATTCAGTAAACTCTCTGACAGATTCATTTACTTCATTCGGTGGATTTTTTCAGAATGATTCAAAGTATTTTTCAGGCTCAGAACAAATAATTTGTTTTTGAATGGGATTGCACTGATTACGCTTTGTTTTTGATTCCCTAAAAAGTACCAGTTCATAAGAGTAATTTTTTTATGAATGTGTGAATAATGCATTCAGTTTTCCGAATGATTCAAAGACGTTTGTGAGTGTGTGTGGTTTTTTTTGTTTTTTTGTTTGTTTTTTTCTCTCTAAAAAGACCAGTTTATAAAAGTCATTTCTTCATGAATCGGACTACACTGGTCACGCTGTATATTGTTTCATGAGCCCATAAGGACAACTGTGGAAAGTTATACAGTATAGTATTTTATAGTCCCTTCACACTAAACCAAAATAGGATAACATATTTTAACACTAAATAAATGACATACTTTGCCTCTAAGAAACACGTGTTTATTATGCTGCGATTAATCCTATTTTACATCCTATTTTAATGGCAAGTGGCATAATTTTTTCAGTATCGAGTTGCGGGTTATCATGTTGATCTGTTTCACTTTAACCCCCCAGATGACGCCAACTCTTGGTATTTTATAGATGTGGTGTGATGGAAGTGGATTAAGCAATCAGGGCGCTGGTTTTTTGTTAGTGATGTCCTTGGCAGCTGCCGCCACCCTCTGCTCTTCCCCGACGCCAAGAACTCTCTCCAGGATGCAGAGACACAACAGTTGCCCTGGCAACGGCATAAACAAATAACAGAGATGCACCACTGTGCCCGGGATGTACAGTTGTTTTTCAGGGATGCCGGTGATGATGGAACATGCTGGTGTAAATTACAGTGATCTTCATTCTTTCACATCAAGGAGGCTTGGCTGTGGCAACTATATGGTATCTTTGATACACTGATAAGGCGGAAAGAAAGTCCCTCATGAGAAATTATTGCTCTTATATGGCTTTTACCACACACTTGCAGATGGATTACGTAATCGCGGGAAGTGTGCAGTTGTGCCAAGACGCTGCAAGCCGCAGCTCAAAGATTTATTGTGTAGGCCAAAGTGAGCCATTTATTAAAACTGAAAGACAGCTGAAAAGAACCAGTGAGAGCATGAAGTAACCCACAGACCCTTAGGGATTTACAGTAGAGCAAAAACCTCAAAACGTGATGTATTTGTAAGAACGAACCCATAGTCCTAACAACAAACATTTCCAAAAATCATATTAGTAACAAATACAGTGAGTCATGTTTGAGTCTTGAAGAAGTCGTGGAATGGTCTGTTTTGTAATCTTGTGATAATGTTATTTTGCACACAATGCCCCTGTAACTCTTATCAGAGAGTTTGTGTGTGTCTGTGTTCCTCAGATTTGTTTCTTAGTCCTCATGATGTGATAACAGGAACATCACCCCTGCTATCAACAGTCAAGCATGTTTGCAGTCAAATGCGCGTCTATATATCGGAGATGCAACATAAATGTAGGGGTTGTTGAATGAGTTACTTGATTTATGAGGTCTTTACTGTCTTTTACCTTTAGGGAATGCTAAATATGTCTGGCAGTTGCTAAATATGTCTGGCAGATTATTGAGATTTTGTTTCTTTTAAGGCCTGGGTTTTCAAACTGGGGTCCAAAAAATCGTAGAAAATCGTAGAATCTCGTTGCGGCCCTGCAGTTTGTCCCCCTAGTAGACTAGCATGGAAACTTCCACCCAATGTGTCTCAGTGGGACCTGTGTATAGTGGAAAAAGGCTACAGAATCCAGTTTGGGTCCTGTCCACCAAGATTTGGGGTATTTTAAAGACTGTTGTGGACCCCGAGCAGGGGCGGGTACTGCCTTTCCTCCTCACGAGAGGCAGTCCGGGTTCTACAGCCGGTATTTCATTGTTCTAAAGAAGGATTGGGGGTTGTGTCACATTCTAGATTTCCGGCTCTTGGATCAGTCTCTGAGGATATTCAGATGTTAACTATCCCGTTGATTGTGAGTCAAATAAAGTCAGAGGATTTGGTTTGTCACCATAGATCTAACAGACGCTTACTTCCACATATCCATCCTTCAACAACACAGGAATTTTTTAGGGTTCATATTTGGGGGCAAAGCGTTCCAATATCTGGTTCTTCCGTTTGGCCTAGCGCTATCCCCTCACACCTTCACGAAATTCATGGACGCAGCACTGGCTCCCTTGAGACTCCAGGGCATTCATGTTCTCAACTATATAGACGACTTCCGCTTGCCTTTGTAAGCTTCCGTGTAGCACCAATCATGATTGGTCTAGTTTCACACATGCATCAGACGCCATCTCGCCGAGGCGTTCCCATAGTGTTGTCTTAGACACAGTGTTTCCTTCCCTTCTCATGGAACAAGGGTTACAGTTATAACCCGTGAGGAATTTCAAAATCAATCATTCATTCATAATATAACAAACAGTTTTTAACAATTGCCATTGTACATAAACTTATTCAACTTATTGATTCTTAAACAAGATTGTGTACTGTCTCTGAAGTGTCAGCGCCTCAGAGTCTTCTAGTCCTCAGCTACCTCATCATCCTCGGCGTCATGTGTAACTCCACTTAATCCCGTCTTTCATTAACTCTAGATATAAACTTTGAAAGATCATTCATCATCTCCTGCCATGACAGACGTGAAATTTTTTTGCAGCATGGGGGGCAAATATATTTTTAGAGAACGAAAGGGGCAACTCAGGGCCGTAATTATGAAAGTAGTTAAAATATTGTTTTCATTACAAAGCAAAACAAAACTGCTTTTCCCACTCACTTCAAAGTGGTGTATGTATGTGAGGACTAAACCACAGTGCTGGAACGTAGCATTTTAGTCTTAATGAAACACAAATGCGGAAAGTGTGCAAAGTCTGAGACGTCTAGAACTTCTCTACAGTGAATTCTGTCAATTACCCGGCTCTGATAATTATGAGCTAGAGATGGAACATAAACCATGGAGCACTTTGAACTAAATTGGGAAACGTCATGTCTGCCTGCGCAGTCTGCGTTTATTATAGTTTACTGTCCATGGCTATGTGATTATGGAATTACATCTTAAACATCTTCTGAAATATATTCAAATAAATATATGTAACTTTTGGTGGGATTCAACAGTCTGAAGAACTTAATGCACTTTGTACTTTATTCAATTATGAGTTACAAACAGTGACTAATAAGCTCAACATACACCAAAAACATGTTTATTATTGGAGTATGTTTTACAAGAAAATACCATTACCGGTTTTCTACTTCAAAATGACACGTTTAATTCGATATGTTACTTAAATTTTTTTTGTAATTATTTGTGAAATTTACAAGCAATTTCTGAGTGACAATTGTTTCGACTACATTTTTTGGTGCATTTGTGTAGCAGTGTTATTTTAGTTCCATTGAGATACTATTATAGTTTTATTAATTAATATTATTAATATTAACTAATATTATTATGAAATAGTTTTTATTTATTTTATTTTATTTTTTCATTTTAATTTTAGTTAGTTTTAGTAATTTTGATGTGTTTTTGTCATTCTTATTATTTTTTGTAAATTAATTTTTATTTCAGTTTTAGTTTTAGTTTTAGTTATTTTGGTACATTCAAACTTTAGGTTTTTTAGATTTTATTTTACTTAACCATTTTATTTTAAGTAACTTACGGTTACTTACGGTTTTAGTTTTGGTTAACTATAATAACCCTGTTGTGTAGACTTTCTTTGGTGCATTAAACAACATGGAAACTTTGTCTAGAACAGGCACACACACTTTGGTAGTGCTTCGGTTGGTGTGAACAATTACAGGGAGAAATTCCTTGTCATCACTCCCGTCGTTGTTTGGATAATAATTTCCACCTCACTCCAGGGGCTCAGCATCCCCAGCAGTTGATTTATTCCACACTGAAGGTATGCAGTGACACTCCAGTAACGCATGACTGCTGCAAACGCACACTCTCACAGATGCTGTGCTCTTGTTTTGTCTGGATGTGTGCAGCTGCTGGTATTTTGCTTTTCAGCGTTATCAAAATGTTTTGTGCAATATAAAGGTATCATTTTTATGGTGCATGTGAGGTACAGTAGATGAGGTATTCTCTGAACTGTTAGAGATTAAACAAGTCTTATACATCTAAAACATCTAGTGTGACTCTGAGATAGTAGACAGCATGTTTATGATATATACAGGTTACATACAGACGTAAACATTTATTGTTTTGGTAGCATACCATTAGACCTGTTCTAAAATCTAGTGAGCTGCTTACTGCCTACATAGGCAGCTGCCTTTTAAGGCTAGATGCTAATTGAAATGGATCTGTTTTTAAGACACTTACAGTATATACATGGAACCAAATTTGTCCGTTTTTACTTATTTTTTTAACAGTTAATGTAATTCATTTCAATGGTGAGGGATGTATAATATTAGAGATTATTAAGGCCCGTTCACACCAAGAGCAATAACTACAAAGATGACCATAACAATAACTATATTAGCGTCCACACCAGCATACGATAATGCTCTGTTTATCCTAAGTGCTTGCTGCAGGTTTGTCATCTGTCGCTTTAAATGCTAGAGCTCTTTAAAGCGGAATGGATTTTGATTGGCTGTCAATGTTTTTATCATTCATCAGTTGGGAAAAAAAATAGTTCTAACAGTATTCAACAACATCGTTTTTCGTTTATCGTTTTTTGCACAAGTTTTTTTTGTTAAAGGCTTTTATGTTTTATATTACAAGAGCACATTAAGTCAGTGATTGGTCTGCAAGGGTAATGACCACTTTTTTTCACATTGTCCAGCTGATTAAAGGATTCAAAATACATCAGACTAAATTGAGTGTGCCATTTAACAAGATTATTTTCAAATCCTTGCCACCCTTTTTGTCTTATATTGTTGGCAGGCTCTAAAATTCTCAGATAAGACTCTAACAAATCACAATGAAATGTGTGTCTTCATGTCATGTCTTATTTTTCTGCTTTGCTGGATGGGCAGTCCTGGCAGATTTATTAAGGAATGGCAGTGTACCGTTTAAGAGCCTGCAGACACCTTTGTTTCCCCCTGCGTCAGTTCTTTCCAAATGGAATAGAAGAAAAGCCCACTCTGCAGTCTCCTGCTTTACTATGGCAAGAGTTCAGATCCCTGTCAGGCCGATGAAGGACTGTTCCAAGTCTTAAAGTCCACTTCTGGCTCGGGCATTGGTGCATTTGTGAAACAAGCAGCTTTAAGCCCACATAAAAGAAGAAATTAGCCAAATCTCTGTGGGAAAACACTTACAGAAGGACATTCAATGGAAGCCCAATTAATTAGGATGTTTTTTTTATGGGCACAGTTGGTTTCTCGCACATCAACCCCCTTATGGAAAAGCACTCGGAACTTGCATTGATTATATCAGCCAATGATTTTTCATAGTCTTTCCCATCCATTGATAGAGTTTCAAGAGTGGAAAGAGTGACTGTTATACACTCAAAAAAGATAAATGAAAAGGGTAAGAAACAGGTCAAAAGTTTTTTTTAATGCTTTTGAAAGAAGTCTATTCTTCTCACCAATGCTGAATTTGTTTGATCAAAAAGACAGTAAAAAATTGCAATATTGTGAAATATTTTTACAGTTTAAATTAAAATAGTTTCCTATGTGAAAATAAAATATATATTTTTGTTTTGGCAAAGCTGAATGTGTGGTGATGTACAGTACACATTTATGTCACAAGCTTCAAATTAGATTGACATGCGCATACTACACAAATATACAGAGTTTCCCTCTGTTGGCGCATACTAGCCATCCTTCTACCACTGCTTCTTTTCTTAGTTTTAAAAAGCAGACTTGATTAATCTGTTTCGGGTCTTAATTAGGAGACGACAAGCACATGAACCATTGTGACGTGCTGCTTTTATTTATAACAGTAAAAATTCCCCTTCCCACACCCAAAACAAGGCTTTCTGAGGCTGATCCTGATTTAGTACTCTTAATCAGAACTCATTAGTTTTCTTATTATTATTATCAATGCTTAAAGCTGGTTTTGCTGCTTAATATTTTTTGTATAAAAATTTAAATGAACTAATGAATGGAATGTGTATTAAATTGACAATAACCAGTTTTATATATTTATCATCAGTAAATCCAATTTGTTTAGTTAACTATTGAATATTCCTTGTTCCCCAGCCAGCCATATTTTAAACATGTTCATACTTTTTAACTGAATAAATTTGAAGTTTGAAAACTGAACAAAACAGATTTATACTGATTCTAAGTGTAACGGATGTAGGCCAATATAAGCTGTGCCTGTAAACCTCTCTCCTCTGGCCTCAAGAGCGACTAAAGCTAGTGATTGTGGTCTTTAGCGTACTTGTTAGGGCGAATCCCGCTCGGAGCGGGTCGAGTAGGACTGGTGACATTTGGTGCCGTGACCAGGATGGGAGTGAGGTTTAGGGGGGTGAGTGTACTGGAATATAGGCCAGTAAGAGCTGTGCATGTAAACCTCACTCCCCTGGACTCAAGAGGTCTTTAGCGTCCTTGTTAGCGTGTCTGCCTCCCACGCCGGAGACCCCGGTTCGAATCTCGTTTGGAGCAGGTTGTGTAGAACTGGTTACATTTGGTGCCGTGACCCGGATGGGAGTGAGGTTTAGGGGGGTGAGTGTAACGGACATAGTAAGAGTTGCACATGTAAACCTCACTACCCTGGTCTCAAGAGGTGCGCTAGCAACTGATGCAAGAATCAGTGGTCTTTAACGTCCTTGTTAGCGAGCCTGCCTCCTACGCTGGAGACCCCAGTTCGAATCCCACTTTGAGCAGGTCGAGTAGGACCAGTTACAAAAGCAATTTAAATAAATACATACTGAAAATATGCATTTATTTTTATGCCTGATTTTAATTCGATGACTGACAGATATGCTTCTCAGTTTAACAACAAGTTTATTGGTGTGTTCATGTTAAAAATGTGTAATTCATTGGGATGGACATTTTATATGCAATTCAAATACTTATATATATATATACAAGAAATATATATGGCCTGCACTCTTTTTGTGTTTACCCTTATATATCTTTCTCTCGAATAATACGTCTCAGCCAACTCATATCAGCATTAATATTAAACACTGCCATATTGCCATGAGTTACCCCCTCAGCGCTGAACCACACACCCTGTAGCCTAATCCGAAAAGAAAGACTTTCTCACGGTGGACAGCTGTGTTCTCATGTACAATGCTGCGTGTGTGTATGAGATGGCCTCTGGCTCTCTCTCTCAGCTGGACCAGACCTGTGATGATGAATGAGGCATGTAATATCACCACACTCTCTGGTATTTCACGAACAAGGCAGTGTCCACATTCCTGTGCCAAGCGGGACCGCCCTTTTGCACAAACACATGCTCTCCATGCTTGCACGAAGCCTTATGGGAGGAATCTCACGTTCGAACACAAAAAGGTGTGTTTCGGAGCTTTTAATTGCGACTGATAAGTTGTTTCCCAGCGGGCCCCTTCCCACATTAGCAGCTCAAACAAAATGACGAGGCAATTGAAAGATGTAAAGTGAGCCGAGTAAGAGTTTCGTGGATGAATAGGCCAAGTCTAATTCCTGCCATTAGCTACACTTACTTGTCTTACAAGGTGCTTTTTTTATGTGTGTCCTTCCACACGCAGTCAACTGGCTGTGCGGTTTCAGCTTAAGTGGTACATTTGGTATATAACACCTACAGCCACAGGCACAGGTGTAAGGCGCAGACCTCACGGAACGCAGCTCACTTTACCCCGTTTCTCCTCGTTCTTGCTGGATCATGATGTTTGTGACATGAGAACGAAACTCCCTGTGAGAATCATGCTTTGTCAAATTGCCATTATGAAACAGAGTGAAATCTGAGTGAAATCAGATTTGATGAGCCATGTTAAAGCAATTACACGCACAACTGGCCATCTATTGAATTATATAATAAATACACTAAATTGGTACAAAACGTTAAATACACAAATCAGTGTATACACTTCTGCTTGCTTTTAGGCTGCTATTGTATATATACAGTATTTATTGCTATATATTGAGTCCCAAAAAAATCCTGATCTATGTGTAAAAAAAAACAACAATCATTTTGAAATTAGCCTATTGTTTTTAATAATAATATTAATAATACTTTTATATTATTTGTATTATTAATTTATTAATAATATACAATTATTATATATAAAAATTGCTTAAAGTAGAATCAACTAATCACAAATGATCTATATGTAGCTTAAAAAACTGTACGCTTTGCTTACTTGTTTAACCCTTAAATGCATGAATGTTTCTCCAATCATTATTACATATTCAGATCTTTAGCGACCCGGATCTATATCTAACACTGATGGATCGCGTTAATATAAAACTCTCCTGATATTAGAGTAACAATTACAGAAGAATAAAATAAAGCATATTTTGTTACCTTTTGGAGCTTGGAAGGATTCAGTTTGAGCAGATGTTTTATACCATCATCACTGTCCTCATCAGAGCTCATTTCCCAGTACATTCAGCATCTGGCTCATGTTTACGATTAACATATTCTCAAAACTATCATTTTCAACATCTTCAAAATCAATATTTTAATCGCTGACAGCTTCTTCACCAGATCCACCAACAAGTGACAGTGACACTAATATTTGATTGCGTTCAGTAGTAGCCATTTCAAGTTTTGCTGATGATACTTCCTATTATTTTGTTTTCTGCCTGTGGTAACATCACTTCATCATTGTGTCTCAGACATTGGCTCCTTGTTGAATAAAGGTGAATTGTACTTATTCAGTCATCATTGATTCAGTTATTGTTGTGCAGAAAAATATACTTACACTGTTACACACCTTGGGTCGTTAGTGACCCTATAATTTTTTTTTTTTTAGATGAATGGGAAAACAAGCATTCTTTTATAATTGTATTATTCTTTTTTTATATTTTTTTATATTGTTTATAATGAATTGATTGAGGAATACTAGGAAGGTTGATGTCTAACTTTAAAAAATGAATGAGTAGGAGGCTAGTGAATGACGTCCTGGGACAACCCAGCGGCCCAGTTGCGTGTTGGAGAGTGTGTTATAGAGTTACAGCTCGTGTAAAGAGAAGCACATCTCTCAGGTCCAGCCATCTGCACCTGTTAGCTGGCTGCAGGCGACCATGCTGTGAGCATATGCTGTGAGGGGGTCACCAGCAACCTCAGAGAGTTGCTGTTAGCTTTATTTATCTCTCTTCATGTATTTTCTCTCCTCTGCTTTCCTTCTCTTAGTTTGTAATGCCAGTGTAAAGGAAGCCAGCTAGTTTCTGATTCAGTTTGTATTATACAGTAAATTGTTCATAAATTGTATAATAATTATTATTGTTGTTGATGTTTTATCGATATTAAAATAATAACATTAAAATACAATAATATAATAATATAAACGTATTAATTTCAAAATGTTTATTATTTTTTTACACAGACATCATCAGGATCTTTCAGACTCCAAACAAAATCAATAGCCAGTCTAGTTAAAATCATCCTTCTCTCTCTCTCTCTCTCTCTCTCTCTCTCTCTCTCTCTCTCTCTCTCTCTCTCTCTCTCTCTCTCTCTCTCTCTCTCTCTCTCTCTCTCTCTCTCTCTCTCTCTCTCTCTCTTTCAGAGGATCTGGATGACCTGCGAATGGAGGGGGTCACTGGCCTGTTGCCGTCTGGCAGTAAGTTCAGCCAGGGCCGCAGCTCCTACTGTTCAGAACCCCAGGCCAAAGTCACTCTCAACATCTGCTCAAGGTGTGCAAGGTAAATATTTGCACAGCTCAATATTTACCAACAGCTCTACTCTACTCAATGACTTCACCAGACCACTAGAACGTGTGAGGGTTGCCAATTCTCCAAACCTCCATTTAACATGTCAAGCGGTACACACAATGTGAACAATGTCATCGTCAGGCCCACACTAGAATGCACTGCCATATATCTCAGTCAAGTCACGAGTCACGTATCCTGACCTCTGTTTGCTGAGAGGCCGCAACCAAACCCCTTTCAGCCGGATATGAGGGCCACACGCAGCATTCCAACAATCTAGAGTTAAAGCTCTGAGAGCTAAAGGTGAATGACTACACGCTGCGGTAATGCACAACATTCATCTTACTGAGGTGACTATGAGATGTGCAGTTATCTTAAGACTCCACATCTGGGTGTTTCTTCAGCTATGCCCTTTAGATTTTTTGAAAATGCACACTTTCATACTCTCACTAGTTTAATTAATTTGGCTATGAAAAATGGCTATCTGTGACAGAAGAATTTTATAAAAAAAATTAAAGCCAGGAACATTTCCAACACAGTGTGTTTTGCAAAACGTTTCAAATTAGCATTCTGTTTCAGAAATGGGGATTGTGGTAATGACATTCTTGTCTTTGGACTCCTTTGTCTAGCTAAAGCTAATTTCACTGCTACAATTTTATGTATCCTAAATAAACACAATTAAATAATGTGTTCACACTTTTTGCATAGTCTGACACCTTGACTGGAAAGGACCCAATGTGAAAATAATTTGTTAAAAAATCTCACTGACCCCAAACTTTTGAACGATAGTGTATATAAATAATTTTCATACAATAAAAAAATGAAATGCTTTGTTTATTTCTCTTTGTTTAGATGATAATCTTTTTTAACATGTAATAACGGTTTTAAAAGGCAAAAGGCACTTAAAAAAGTAGCAGAAATAATTTCCCCCCAAATTTCAAATCTGTTAAATAAAGGTGCACTGTGTAATTTTTTGCAGCATCTAGTGGTGAGGTTGCGAATTGCAACCAACAGAAGTTACGGTGGCCGACAGGAAAATATGTCATCGTCTGAGACAGCAGAGAGTAGCCAGTTAAGCAATTTGAGGTTTCTTTACAAAGATAAATTAAGAAATTAGGTTTACTTAATTATCCAGTAAAAATGATAAGTTATTGCGAATATTATTGTTACTTGTTCATCATTGTCAGTGTTTTATCCGCTGACTTTAGCTAGCTTCTTTGCACAAAGAACAACATAGTGAGGAAACGCGTTTGTCCGTGTAGGGCTACTGTAGAAACATGTCGGCGCACTTCAATGTAAGGGGACCCGTGGTGTATGTAGATAGAAATGGCTCATTCTAAGGTAATAAAAACATAACCATTCATTAAGTAAGGTCTTTATACACCACTGAAAACATATTTATGTATATGATTGACATTTCTGTCAACAGATCCTCATAAATATTACACAATGCATCTTTAAATAAAAGTTACCCCAGGACATGAAAGTGTCCAAAGTTGAAGAAACATCTGTGGATGAGAGAAAGCACGCATATCTTAAAAGCATTATAGAAATCTGATTGTATTCATAATACTCACACAGAGATAATCTTCATTATCACTTGTTTTCTGTTTTTATTTCCTGTTTTGTAGTTTGTGGCTGGGCAAAATGATCACATTTCACACTGTTGGCTGCGATAGGGTGACTCAGTGCTCATGTCCGATGCCAGGCTCTGATAAAAAGAATCTGCTGGTTTAGATGGCTGCCACGCTCCTACATTGCCCCACATTTGTTTTGTTTGGCTTTGTCTTTTGTGCTTTTCATTTCTGCTCCATATCAGATTCACCACGGATACTTTAGACATTCTTCACAGTATACGAGATGCCGAACATCTTCTCGCTGTAGGTTTGCTGAACGTTTATCACGAGATCACCGTTTGTTTGCTGACTGTTTATCACATTGATGTGGAAGTTCATTTGTTTATATCACAGGTTAAAAGTGCAAGATTGTGGATATGGCCACCCTGCTTACATATTTGTTTACTCCACATTAGTGATATCCGATTCATGAACGAATCAATCTTTTGGCTCTGATCTTCACAAAACCTGATCAATTCATCTGAATGATTCATTCTTAAGTCAAACTGAATCAGTGATTCACTAACTAAGTGTCAGTTTGTACACCTGGAATCTCTTCAGTACCGTATAGACTTGCCTATAGACTTGCCAAACAGCAGCAGCTACTGTATATAACGTGAGGAAACTGATGCCCATCTCTCTAAGTTTTTCCTTCTCCATTTCTTTGCCTGGGCATGCGGCTACTTGGAGGACGCAGGAAGCATTCTTCACATTTTCTTAGGCTCAGACTTAGGAATCCTTTTATCTGGACATTTATCTCAAGTGGTCAATGACTGAAGAACATCATACTTAACAGCAGTCTGGAAAGTCCGGACGTTAGACAGTCAAAAATTGTAACATTATACTTAAGCCCTTCAAGGTTATTCAGTGGATTCACTGATTTATTGGTGGTGTCTATATGGGCAATAATCTGAATGCCAGTTTTATTCTAAATTAACAAAATTATAAAAATGCACTACAGTTCATATGTTTGAAGTTGGTATTTTTTTATGTTTTTGAAAGAAGTCTCTATGGAAGCTTATTTCCGCCACAGAATAAAACATTTTAAAAGATAATTGTGACTTTTAATCTCACAATTGCGAGTTTATATCTCACAATTCTAACTTTATATCTCGCAATTGCAACTTTATATCAAGTAATTCAGATTTTTTTCTCGCAATTCTGACTTTATAACTCGCAATTCTGACTTTATATCATGCAATTCTAAAAAAGGTTAGGGTTAGATGTAAACTCACAATTGCTAGAAAAAAGTCTGAATTGTGAGATGAAAAGTCACAATTACCTTTTTACTTTTTTATTTATTTTTTGGCGGAAACAAGCCTCCTTAAGTCTCCTATACTCAGGCTGCATTTATTTGATAGAAAATATAGTAAAAATAGTAAACAGACATTATTACAATTTGAAACAACCATTTTCGATTAAAATTTTAGGCAATATGCCTGCAAACCTCAGTCGAAATGAAGCTTAAACTGTGTAAAACTTGTGTTCTTAGCCTTACTAAATCTTCTGCAGTGATCCACTGACCTATAGTGCACCGCTGTCGGAAAGGTCATGGGATTTATTCCTTATCTGCTCGCGTCTGTCCTCTTAATGTGATGGATGAGGTGGTAGACTACAGCCACACATGCTTAGGAAAACAGCTCATCTTGAAGTAGCACAATCACTCTACAATTTCATCTGCTCCTTTAAATGGCTACAAATATGACACTTCTGTAATACATATAGGAGTAAATGAATGAAAAAGTGCATCTGATCCAGTTCAGGACAGGATTGGATACTATAAAAGTCAAAATGTTATAATTTCTATGTCGTGATGTTTATAAGAGTATGGGAATGCATCCAAGTTCTGACTCCTCTCTCCTATTATGAGGGGACTGACTCGATCAAGCATGGTTGTATGAGTCATTGAACATCATTATTTTAATTACTCATTCAAAAATTATGCTGTACGAAAATGAACTGCTCAGATGGTGGGCTAAACCAGATCTGTTTTTTCTCAGTGGCCTCTCTACATATGAGAAAGAATGAAGGGGGAAAATTTGAGGGAGAAAGTTGTTCCACAAAAGTGAACAGAAACTTCAATGAACTGGCAGGTAAAGCAGTAAAAAGAGAAGGGGTTGTTTTCTTTTGTCATCATGCTTATTAACTGTCCTGATTGCTTACAGGAAAAGGCATGCAATAGCAATGCTGAGAAATGTGAAATAAATCAAGCCTATCATTTGGTAACTATAGCATTTGGTGATTTACAGTTCTGAAGTGAAACCGCTCCAAAATAATAGTTTGAGAATACGGCATTGTTTAAGAATAAGGTATGACAATTACCGTGCTGTAGGTCTTCATTTTCCAGTCCTCTGGGGAATATGTGAGACTGAAATGTTTTAAATGGATGTTCCTTCTTAAATCACATGATATGATCCTGGCCACAAAACACTGAAGTGGACTATAAGAAAAGTCCATAAAAATAAGGCCCAATGTACTTTGGTAATATGACGGAATTTTCCATATTGACTTTTTACAAATGTTTTCCGTGTATTTTGAATAACGCATTGCATTGTATTTTGTTTTAGTGTTTTGTTTAGCTAAAACAAGTAGTAGCTTTTTTTATGCTTTTCTACAAACAAACAAAAATCTTACAGTGTGGGTCCTTTTTTAAAGCATATTTTGTCGGCTTTCACTGCTAAAAGGATCGTGGTAGTCCATAAAATGGTCACAAATGGCTAGTTCACCCAAAAATGGACAATGGATATCTTAGAACGCAAAAGGGCATGCTAAACATCACACGTCTCATCATAACATGAACTTGTAGACTATTTCTCTCTCATGACTACGTCATATACAGTAAAAGTGAAACAGTCATGTTCTGTTTTCACTGTTCTATCATTGTTTGTTACGTTGGTTTCTAATTAGTTTCACACTTGTTCCTTGTTTTGTTAATTATCATTCACTGTGTATATAAGCCTTTAGTTTTCCCATTTCTGTGTTCGTCATCGTCAATGTTTAATGTGTAGTTGCTTTGTTTATTCTCTGTGTTCGTTAAAGTATCTAGTATCCGTTCTTCCCGCATCTCGCTCTTCATTAGTAAGCCACACAGCATAATTGTGACAAATAGAGGACTGGGACAAATAGCTTCCAAAAATGGCAAATAAACATAACATCAAAACAGCCTAAATTGTGAGCCTCATTCATATTGTGAGTCTTCTAAAGTCATAAGATGGATTAGTGAAAGGAACAGACTGAAATGAAAGCCCTCTTACCCTCTGCCACAACTCTAAATCTTATTTGGGTGATTTGAATATGCATCTTGAACAAATTTAAGTTAGTTCTCCCAATCAATTTTTCATCCTCATGTTGTTCCAAAACCATAAGATGTTCATCTTTGAAACCCAATAAGTCCCTCCATTGAAAGTTTATTCACCCAGAACTCTGACTCTTCAACACGTTCATAAAAAGATTGTAAAATATATCAACTGTTTAATTTAAGTCTTCTAAAGAGACACAATTTATTTTTATGATGAACATATTTAATTTGGGCTTTTATTCAAAAATAAACATTGATCAGTGAATGTATCACTCAAATTTGGTAAACGGAAGCTCAACCGACAAACCTACTTGCTTATCCAATTAACACCATATTCGAGTGCTCTATGTACATTCGCTGATCACTGTTTATATGTGAATAAAAGCCTAATTGAAATCTGTTTATCATGCAAAGCGATCATGTCTCTTCAGAAGACTTATTTTACGATCTCTATATGAACGTTTTGAACCGTCAAAATTTTGGATGAATGGACTTTCAATGGAAGGACAGAAATCTCTCAGAAAAATATCTTCATTTGTGCTTGAAGATGACCTTATGACCAATGTCTTATGAGTTTGGAATTACTTGAGAGGGAGTTACTGTTGACAGAATAAAAAAATGTGGGTGATTGACAGCACCTGTTTACTATTCACTTTCATTTTTATGTAAAGAGCAGTATCAAATTGTGTTTTGGAATGACGTGTGTGATTAAATAATGAGAGAACTTTCATTTTTGGATGGACTGCTCCTTTAAGAACAAAGCCTCTTTAGGAAAGCTCCTAATCCTAGCATCCTCTGAGATAGGGCATCATAATTGATGGGTGTTTGAGACAGCTGCACTGTTTGGCGATTAGTAGATTGTTGTCAGGTCTCAAGCGTTCCCCTATGTTACGCTCTGTCTACATTCCAGCCTGCCCATATCCTCATCCTCCCCTGATAGTGATAAGACAAATAGACTGCTTTGGCATGGTCTCATCACCTTATATGAATAGAGACTCACTGTCTCCACTTGTTCTCATCTAGCAACGACACTGGGTAAAAATAGAGATTTTATTTGATACTGATCCATTACACAGAGTTCTTTCATAGCCTCAGCAGAGAGTTTGCTCTGAATGGAGAACATGATAGTATTATCACTGTTATCTTTCACAGCTATCATAACTGTGGGGAGAAATGCAAGCCACTTATTTGAAATTAAAGCCTTTAATGCTCAATTTTTTTTTTTTTTTTAGGCTTCAAGGGGACAGTCTAACTGCAAGGCCTGAAGAGGAACCCCATGTCCCGGAGCAAGCCGTGCCAGAAATACCTTGTAAGTACCTACAGTCATCGCTTAAATTCATGGGGCCTGTGGACAAGATTTTTTTTAATGGGATATAAAGCCACACAAAAGGCCAATCCTGTCCAAAAAGAAAATATATTGGGCTTTTTCACTTTATATACACTACCATTCAAAAGTTTGGAATAATTAAATGTTTTAAATATTTTTGAAAGACGTCTCTAAGGTTCACCAAGACTGCATTTATTGGATCAAATACAGTAAAAACAGAAATATTATTAAAATGTATCTTTAAAGATATTTTTTTCATTTTCTAATTTAATGTAATATAATCCTTAAAAGATACCTTCATCTTGTCCTGTTTTCCTACAACCACCCGTGACAGACATATTTTGTAACAATATAAAATGTCTTTACTGTCACTTTTGATCAATTTAATGCATCCTTGATGAGTAAGAGGACTAATTTCATCTTCTTTTTCTTTTTTTAAACTTACTTACCCCAATTTTTTTTAATAGTAGTGTGTCACAGTTTCCACAAAAATATTAAGCTCCACAACTGTTTTCAACATTGATAATAAGAAATATATTTCTTGAGCACCAAATCAACATTAGAATGATTTCTGAAGGATCATGTGACTTTGAAGACTGGAGTAATGATGCTTAAAATTAATCTCATTGGATAGCACAAGTTTATTCCAAACTTTCATAAACTATTATAAATACTACTTATTTATTAAAGGCGAAAGGCCAAAAATCGTATACATTTTTTATTCATTTTTTTAATTTATCATTTTATTCATTTTTTAAAAATTACATTGTAAATTTACTAGTTATTTTTTTTAGTTTATATTATTATATATTTTTTTTATTCATTTATGTTTTGTTTTTTTTAATAAACTATGTTAAGGACTTTAGTTGGCCTCTCTCGACAGGGCCGTGTAAGTACCTCACAAGCAAGACCGTAGAAAACCCCACCCTGCTTTTCTCCTCTCAGACGATCCCCTTAAATCACAGGTCATATCCAGAAAGAGCACATTCATGTGAGTACTGTATCATGTTATGGAGTCTGCTGAAAGGAGCAGGCTGTTAAAAATTAGTTTTTTGTTTGGGATTCACTCACTCTTACTGAGGAGAAATGTAATCTATCCATTGTCTCTTGGGGGGCCCTTTTGGTGCTGTTACCAGAGTGTGGGAGCGTATTGTGAAGAGTGTGTGTGTGTGGTAAAGGCCTTATTGTGTTTTTGTTCTTCTGGATCAGGTCCATTACCTGCGGTGACAGAAACCCTGACAGCAGCAGAAGATCTGCAGACGGCTTCTCAGGTGACAGGACCGGTAGGTGATCCTCACACAGCAAAACTGTTCATTATATCACTTTCCCCAAGTCATTAATGTCTTCAGCATCATCTCCATTGTGAACGCTGTCAGAGGGACAGTTAAAACCACTTACATCGTTCTCCAGGGAGGACCGGCCCCAGCGTGACTTGACTATTTGTCTCAATGCTTGTCAAGCTAGAGGGGACTCTTACCTAGCCAAACAATGAATAAGAGCTTATCATGTGTAAAAGGTACATTGTGTTTGATTAAGGAGTTATTAAAAAGGTGCAGGTTTGGATGAACACAATCTTGGCTGTTTACCTGGTGAGAAAGCACGCAAGACGTGCGTTCTTCTCGCAGAGTATCGTGTTGTTGATGGAAAAGTGTTCGTTTACATTCGAGAGAGAGGTCAATGAGGACACCTGTGTTATAGAAATCCCCCACTCCATCAAATCTGTCAGCAACAGCCACCAGAGACTAGAACAGACTTCCAACATGGAACACAATAACAGAAGTCTGGAACCGTTCACACAGGACACACAGCTCTGGTGTTCAAAGACAGCTGAGAAGAACACAGGGGTCTTGAGTCTGTCTGTCTGTTCATTTATCCATCTATCCAAGTGCCTCTATCTGTCTGTCTGTCTGTCTATCTATCTGTCCGTCCGTCTATCTGTCTGTCATTTTATTTATCTGTACATTTATTTGTCTGTCTGTCTGTCGTTCTATTTATCTATCCGTCTGTGTCTGTCGTTCTATTTATACATCTGTCTGTACATCTATCTATCTATCTATCTATCTGTCTATGTGTCTGTCTGTCAGTCGTTCTATTTATACATCTGTCTGTCTATCTATCTATCTATCTATGTGTTTGTCTGTCTGTCTGTTCTATTTATCTATCCATCTGTTTCTGTCAGTCTGTCTGTCGTTCTATTTATCTATCCGTCTGTGTCTGTCGTTCTATTTATACATCTGTCTGTACATCTATCTATCTATCTATCTATCTAACTATCTATCTATCTATCTATCTATCTATCTATCTATCTATCTATCTATCTATCTATCTATCTATCTATCTATCTATCTATCTATCTATCTATCTATCTATCTATCTATCTATCTGTCTGTCTGTCTATGTGTCTGTCTGTCTGTCGTTCTATTTATACATCTGTCTGTACATCTATCTATCTATCTATCTATCTATCTATCTGTCTGTCTGTCTGTCTGTCTGTCGTTCTATTTATACATCTGTCTGTCTATCTATCTATGTGTTTGTCTGTCTGTCTGTCTGTCTATTTATCTATCCATCTATGTGTCTGTCTGTCTGTCTATTTATCTATCCATCTATGTGTGTGTCTGTCTGTCTGTCTGTCTGCCTGTCTGTCGTTCTATTTATCTATCCATCTATGTGTCTGTCTGTCGTTATATTTATACATCTGTCCATGTGTCTGTCTGTCTATCATTCTATTTATCCATCCGTCTCTGTCTATCTGTCTGTCTGCCATTCTATTTATTTGTACATCTATCTGTGTCTGTCTATCTGTCTTTTTATTTATACATCTGTGTGTCTGTTTGTCATTCTATTTATCTATCTGTCTATGTATCTATCTGTCATTCTATCAGTTATTCTTTAGTTATGTCTATTGTTCTGTCTATCAATCAATTCCTTCCTGTGAACTCCCTCAGTTTGAATTCAAATTGAGGAGTTGAATTGGATTTAAAGCATTCTCAATTCAGTTCTGGCAGGCTCACAACCCTGGTATTTAGTACTCTACAACTGCACTGACTACCGTGTCCTTGCCATGTATGAATGTAGCCATAGAAAAACAATTAATAGACAGCTCAGACCTTCGTGAACATCCTATCGCCTTGTATTCTGTGTCTGACTCTCAGAATCTCATGGGAATTTAACTATATAGAGGTTTCTGTCACTACAGCAACCCCAAACTCCTTATAACCCATCATGAAGTGGTTATTTTTCTATCAGCAGCAGAACAGAGAGTGCAGCTATAATTACAGAGGAAAAGTGTTGGAAAAATCCTCTTTAGGAATCGCTGGCTGAGTCGTGTGTGGAGCTTATGGGCTGAGCACTCCAGACAGAGTGGCAACACCAGGCGCGTGAGGCTTCTTCTTCGTCACCCAGTGGGGACACCCAAGGAGCAGTCGCTGCCCTGAGAAACCATACCACAGAGTAAACAATGCCGTCCGGACACCGTATAGGGCCTCACACGCACTTAGGTCTGCTTTCTCATTCACACAGAAACACGCTCTTTACTTTGGCGTGCATTTTTAAGACCTGTCTGTCTTTCTGAAAGGGAAAAAAAAGAAAGAGAGAGACAGAGAAAATGTGAAAGGAGGCCCCATCGTCTATAGATTAAACCGTGCCAGTTAGCTAAGAGCGAGACGGCTAATGTTTCCCACATGGAGCGGCGAGTGTGAAAGGATCAGATCACCTACTGCTGCTTTTTAAAGCTTAATGTGGTTGTTTTCTGGTTAATTGCTTATTTTGGGCTCTATTTGAAAGGCAAATGCGATTTGTCTCCCTAATAGCTTATTACTTTAACTGGTCCTCAGGGGTTCTCTCGTCTTGCCGCCCAGAATGGCACGGAAAACAAAACGTAATACTTTTATGAGCTGAGTCACATCTTTGGACAACAATAGTCATGGGCACTGTATCTGTGCTCTCCTCCGGGCTGTAACACGTGTTCTTAGCCCCAGAAATGATGGTCACGATGGGCAGAGCTGCTTATGGGCTCCAGAGCACCTTGGAGGAATTTATTTAGTTTGGTTGTTGGCCTTTGGACAACCTGTATTTTTTTATTTTCTTTTTACATCTGTTTTTATGATTTTTATTATCTGTTCATTTAATGAATGTTATACTTATGCATTATATTTTTTTTTTAAAAATTTTTTATACAAAGCATTAAGTATACTATAGCTTTAAATGTTTCTTTGCTGTTGTAAAGAATAATAAAACATTCATAAATAAAACAATTAAACAAATTAATTTATTAATTTACATTTTATTATTATATAAATGCTAATTACTATTATAAAATAATTAAATAATACTAAAATTAATAAAAAATTCAATGTTATATTTTGAGTAGGGCTTTTATTTTTATATTTTCAGTAGCTTAAAAATGATCAAATTAATTATATGCTTAATTAGTAATTACCCAAAATAATGTTGTTGTTTTTTTTGTTTTTGTTTTCAAGACATTACATTATTATATAGGCAGTGGTTAATTCTGCTCAAGTCTGGCATGATTCTTTTTTCTTTTCTTTTTTTTTAAAAGAATTAATCAAAGTGAATTAATGTGATATATTGATATTGCACTATTAAGTAGTTGTACTGTAGTCAGAAAAATGTCTGAAAATGTTTTAGAACTAATTATTCATTCTACCATGTGCCAGTCAATTTAGACTATAATTCTGCTTTGTTTTCATAAAATGAGCATCAGATGGTAGACTTTAATGAAACCTCTTGAGCCTGACCTGGATGTTTCATTATTAAAGTGATTGAGAAGGAAGTAGTTTATGTTTTTCTGCATATGCTAATTACGTCTCTGTAACATAATGTCGGTATTACTGAAAGATTTGTTTATGTATGGCTAGAAAATCAGGATATGTGTTTTCTTTTTTCCTATGGGCTTCACTTTTTGTTGTGACAGCCTCCCACCTTGGCAGATCCGAAATGTTTCAACCTCAACCTTTTCTTTTAAGATTGGCCTTCTTGTAATGTAAGCCATCGCACATTAATGGGTCTCTCTCATGTGGTTTCCGGTCTTGATTGTCTTGGTACTGGGGTGATATAAAAAAAAACAGACTTGAGGATAGTTTGCTTTGACTGTGTGAGCTAAAAAAGTTTAGAAATGGCTGTGCATTGGCCTTCCTGATCTCTCTGATTAGACCTGCTCATTTATAACATGGAAGAATGTAGTTATTCTTGACACAGACATCATCTGTGTCATTAAACGTTTTTGCATGAAGAAAAATCCCCCTTTCCCCACATTTCTGGTTCTGGATTTGTTGTTCCAGTACTCTAAACTGCAGTGTGAATTTACCTCCATGTCTAATTATACCTCTGATATACAGTGGGGTATAAAGTCCGAATCCAGAGTAATCTGGTATTCAAAGACTAATTTAAACCAGAAAATAAACTAGGATTTTGAAAAATGTAGGATATCAACTCAAGTGAAAGCAAATTAAAGCAAAAGGGGGCAAATCACATACTAAGAAACTCAAATTTAAATTTACTTTCATTTATTTTGCTCAAATTATGATTCTGGTAATATAACTTTGGTCACACTATATTTTAGGTGTCTTTAACTTCTACTTACATTTTAAAAAAAGTACAATGTACAATGTACTTAATTGTGTTCATGATGTTGTATAGCAAAATACTTGTGCTGCTATTGAGGTGGGATATGGGTAATATTATGGACAGGTTTGGTGGTATGGGTAAGTTTAAGGTTGAGTTAAAAAGTAAGGGAAGGGTCAACATAACTTGTAATGTAAAAGGTTGCATCAAATTAGAAAAAGCTTCATTTCACTTGAGGTCATCAGACTTTTGTACCCCACTCTATAGGCTTGTGCAAACAGGACCACAAGCAACATACCACATTAATATGGTCCGTGCATATTAATGTGCAACAAATTATTTTGTCAATTGGATTTTTTAAATGATTAGATAAATGAAAGCAAATTACTCCCATTCAATGGACCCCAAACTCAAAGCATTTCATCTCATCTATTACAACTGAAAGCTAGTGATTCATTCTTTAGCAAAAAGTGTGATTGACTGCTCACAAAGGCACTTTTTGCCATCCTTGCTATGATTCATTATTTGAAGGACTTATATTCCTTAAACATTTTCTTTAGCTCTTAGAATTATGTCAGTATGAAGATGCTCATTCTGTTTGCATCTGTGTTTGTAGTGGTCTGTACTGTATAACATCCGCTCTTACTTTAGGAAGAATTGTAAATTAAATCTTTACTCATATCGTCAGGTGAAAATGAGGAAACTGTGTCAGGCGTCTGTAAAATGCTTTTCGGGACTCTGCTATGCTGTCAATTTTTATTCACTTAAAGGTTCACCCAAAATTTTTACAAAAACTAAAAATCACCCAAACCTTAAAATTCTATTGTCATTTACTCACTTCCATAGTATTTTTTTTCTCCATATTATGGAGGTCAGTGGGGCCCATCAACTGTTTGGTTACCTATATTCTTCAAAAAAATCTTCTTTTGTGTTCAGCAGAAGAATAAATTCATACATGTTTGGGACAACTTGAGGGTGAGTAAATGATGTCAGAATTTTCATTTTTGGAAAGTTTTGGATAGTTTTCAACTATCTCTATAAGTCAATTTGGACAATTTGAAGAAAACAGTGTTGTGTTATTATTATTTTGTTGAGTGAAATGACAGGGGTGGCCCCAATTTCTTCTTCTCTTTGGGGTCCCTGAGCTCGTATGGGGGTCTGAGACCCTGCAGCTCCGCTTCAATTCAAACACTGAATGTAATTCAGGCAATTTATGAGATATATGCCAGAGGAGCTGACAGACTCTCCCATATATTCCGCTGAGCCATCTGGTTCATGTTTTTCGCTCATTACAAATTTCTGAAATGTTGTCCAGCTAACATAATATAGTGATAGCATTAACAAATTATTCAGCAGACCTCTAGTCTAGAACAAAGATATTTGTCAGGCAAGATGCAGAAAAACACACTCCTAAATGTCACACACCTGAATAAAGCCTGTTATAGAAAATATACATTATTCACTGTCTAGATGGTTGTTTTTCAGCATGGTTCACATGTTTGACTTTGTTATAAACAAATTATTCAGAAGTGAACTGGTTGAATGAAGTCATTTCAACAGGTTATGTGTGGTTTGTGTGAGCTCTGTGGGCTCATGTTGTTTTCACATGTAATCCAGGTGCACATAGTATGTCATGCTGTAGGGCCCTTCTCCTGTGGTTTAGGGGTTTAGAGTTTAATCAGATAATAAATTTGTTATTGTCCATTTCCCTTTTGATTTTGGCACAGTGCCTGCGTGAACATACATAATGTGGGTTTGCATGCTGCCAACTCAAGTAGATTTAATAAACCTTTGTGTTAGACTTCATTTCCGTCTGTAGTGCACTCTATTCATAACAATTGGGGAGGTTCTCTTGTGTATTTGTGTATGAATTAAATCTGTTATTGCTGAAATTATATTTGATTTTGTCAATGGAATCCAACTTCCATATAATCAAAGACAAAATCAAACATAATTTCAGCGTACAATGGATGTACACAGATGTTTCAAGTGGCTTTTAAGAGATGCAGCTCTTTGGCTACGTTCACACTGCAGGGCTTAATGCTCAATTCCGATTTTTTGAAAAAATTCGATTTTTTTGCAAGGCCGTTCACATTTCCAATTAAATGCGACCTTTTGTGATCTCCTGTGTGAACGTGAAATGACCCAGAAGTGACCCGCATGCGCAGAAGAGTACTCAACGGTCAACGACGTCACTTGTTGTTTGCGGAAGTAGCTAAACTTTAACTGTGATTCTCTCACACACACACACACACACGAGCGCGCGCAGCGACCGTTACACAAGAGCCAGACAGCAGCCGCTGACCTATCTAATATCAGATTCAGCACAAATAAGTTAACATAACGTATATATATAATGGCCGTGGGCTTTTTTTTATTTCTTTTTTTTTTTATTAACGGGCTCGTCGAGGTCGACCCGTTCGGCAGATTTACCTCAGCTCGACGAATATGCAGTCCGTTTTCAAACCGACGACTACTTCAACGCAGGATTATGACGTTTTTCGCGTATCAATGACGTGCGGGTCGGATAAATGCGACCTGGCCGTTCAGACTGAAGTCGCATTTGAAAAGATCGGATATGTATCGGATTTGGGACCACATACCCAAGTGGCCTGGGTCGCATTTGAAAAGATCGGATCTGTGTCGTTCAGACTGTCATGAAAAGATCAGATACAGGTCGCATAGGGGCAAAAAAATCGGAATTGGGTCGTTTCAGCCTGCAGTGTGAACGTAGCCTTTGTTTTACCCCCATTATCAAACGTGATTCATGCACTTTTAAAAAAAAAGTTGTTGTTTAACTTAAAAAAGTAAGTTAAAATTAAACAATTGTAAAAAAAGAGTTCATTGAAAGTAAAATTTTGAGTTAAGACA
This sequence comes from Leuciscus leuciscus, assembly GCF_965113295.1. Classification (NCBI taxonomy): domain Eukaryota; kingdom Metazoa; phylum Chordata; class Actinopteri; order Cypriniformes; family Leuciscidae; genus Leuciscus; species Leuciscus leuciscus. The sequence continues at coordinate 19,302,501 of NC_138735.1, forward strand.
ATGAAGGAAATTGGTTAAAATATTGTTTTCTCTGAACCACATTATCTAAGTTGATTTGACAAAAGAAAAAAAGTTGTGATAACAAATCACATTTTATCGTCAAAATTGTAATATTACATGGTTAACTGAAATAAGTTTTGAGTAAGTTCGTAATAATTAATAAGTTAAGTTAGTAAATTAACCCTTTGGTCACTGGAACGTACGATCGAACCAGTGTGATTAGAACGTTCAGGGCATCACGTGATCAAATGCTAAATTCAATGGGAGTTAGCTAACATGTTATTGCAAAGTTACTTATAGTTAGTAGAATGTCTAAACTGGACCATCAAAAATTGAAAAACTTAATTGTATTATTTTTTTTAACTAATACAAATTACAAATTTAATACAATTTAAACAAAAAATGTAATGAAAACTTAAAATAAAGCTAATTCAAAATAGTAATACAAAGTATAATAGTATATAAATAATGTTAAAATGGCAAATCTGACCTTCCTTTCACAGACTTAAAATATATTGGACTGTTTTTTATGAACATTTTTCATATCTTACATCCAGCAAATAAACAGTGGAACAGGCTTTCAACTGGTTTTAGCAGCCCAGCCCAGAGGAATTGAGGCAATGCTGTCGGTGGTGTTTGCTTCCTTGTGCTGGGGTGGGCCACCGCTCTTTATTGCGACTCTCTTTCCTTGTGGCAGGTCGGTGTGGGCAGAACACAAGCCTCAGCGCTCTGTGTACATGCTAAACATCACTGTGGCTTGAGCCTGCGGCCTCCAACATGGCCGTAAAGAGCCAGCACACACAGATGTGACAGCAGGCAATGAGCCATGGCAATGTTGTCCCTGTGCAGTAAATAGACACAGGCAAGAATCGCAAATGTAAATCCTCGACTTTCCCTCGTGGTTTTTGAACCTGCTTCCAATGATCTGGACTTTTCTGAACAATTATAGTGGCGTTTGATGTTCATAAGAGAAACTCTGCAGCTTTAATAGCCTGTTTAATGGCCTTTGAGAGTGAAGTGTTGTGCTTTTCCTGTGAGGATTGAGGTGAATGGTGGATCAGTCTACAGTAGTTCAGGCTGGGATTCTGAACACGAGCACACACGCACAGTGTGAGTACTTAAAATGCGAACGGTTGTTGAGTGGTCCCATATTTATCCTCAATCTGCATTTCATTTCTGAAGCAATTGGATCCATGTTTGTGAGTGGACGGAATCCCCATTAAAAGTGGTTGCAAGCTTTGGTGGACCAGTCGGATTGCTCTTAATCCACAATTACTCATTTCAAATGTAAAACAGCTTTTTTTGTTTGGCCAGTACATAGCTTGTCTCTGATCGGTTCACAAGAAATGTATTTGTTGAAACTAGTTTGACTCATTCTGTTCCGAGTCTCACGCAAACATCAGGATCAATAAAGACAAATGCCATTGTAAACCACAGTCGTGCTGAAGGGAACAGCTTTACGCTTCCCAAGTATTGCTTCAGTTAGCAAGTATCTAAGATCTACTATGGGTTTGTATATAATGCCGGTTCTAAGTGGAACCAATAAACCACAAGAGAAAGGATTAGGCCAATAAGGCAGAATCAGAAATGAATCATCCTTGAATATTAATGCTGACATGCATCTCTTAACAGCAGCCTCATAGTTTATGAAATTGTTTCTGTTAACTGTCATTCATATTTATTTGTTTTTACAGTAAATGTAGATGCTTGTCTATAAAGAAACGTCAAAACATTTGTGAGGGAAGAGTTTTCTTCCCGGCATGTTTGGATAAATGTCGCCTTGAGGGCTTGTGTGTTGAAAGTTTGTTTCGTTGGGTTTGGAGATCCTCTGTAGAGTTAAAGTGAGTGTGTGTGTGTTGTATGCTTTTCCTCTATCTTTATGTTGGACGTGACCTGACTTTGCCCTGTTTAAAGTAATAGTGCATTATTGGCCAGGAAGCCGGAATCACAGATTTTGTTTAGATGTACAGTATGTATCTTAGGTTATTGGAGAAAGATACACTTCCATGTTTGTTTACATTGTTAGTTGTTATATGTGAGTAGTGGACATCCATCCGTCCGTCCGTCCGTCCATCCATCCACCAATTCCATCCCAGGGATGGCCTACTTCGGTCCTGGGGGGGCCACTATCCTGCAGAGTTTAGCTCCAACCCTAGTCAAACACACCTGAACAAGTTAATCAAAGGCCCGGTCCCAAATTGCACAATTAATATGCATTTCATATGGTCTTGTGGGCTTACAATGGCCGGCTTGTGCGCGTTATCGTGAAGTCCACGAGACCTTAGGGTGTTCCATTTGTCATTTTAGGTTTCAGAACCTTTGCAGTCAATATGCGCCCTCAATGAGCACTTTTGCCGAGTCCACACTGAAGCAAGCTTAGCAGCAGACTTCTTCCTGACAGTTAAAGCGGCATTATGTCACAAAAGTACGGACCCATAGGAAGACTGCAAGTGTTTAGGGTGCCATTTGGGACAGGGCCAATGTCTTCAGGAGTACTAGAAAGCTACACGGCAGGTGAGTTTTTATCAGGTTGGAGCGAAACTCTGCAGGACAGTGGCCCTCCAGGACCAAAGTTGCCCATCCATGTATTGGATGGATGGATGGATGGATGGATGGATGGATGGATGGATGGATGGATGGATGGATGGATGGATGGATGGATGGATGGATGGACAGTCCACTACACTTTTTACACTCAATGAAAATGTTCAAAAAGTACATGTAGGATATTATTTTTTTTAAAGTAATTGGTTCATGTAACGCTCTGTATAAAAAAAAAAGAAAAAACATTGTAATGTTTTCATGTGGTTTAAAAGTTATTTTAAATGTAGAGGTCAACATCTTGAGGCTGTAAATTAATAAAGCCTCTAGAAAATAAAATAAACAGTTTAGAAGCAGAGACACACAGCCAGTCTAGATACTGGTGTCATGTGTTTATTATGTTAAAATTATGTTAATGTTTGTCTGCTGCCATAACCAGTGAAAAATTAATATTTTACCTCTCAATGCTGTTTCTTCCTGATTTTGATGTAAATATTTATTTAAAAAAATGTATTTCTGAGAATACTGCAATGGAGATTGGAAACAGTATAAACGCCTCTTAAGTATGAAGTATGAATGCGTCAACAAGCATAAACAAGGCATCACGCACAGTTGTGCTAAACGCCTGTCTTTTACACCCTGCCTTTTAATTACACTGACTTCTCAAGTCCATCTGTTCTCCTTGGGGCGTAGAGGATGTGTATGAAAAATATCTTCTGCAGATCTGCCTAGATTTGTTAAGCTGCTGCAACCAAGACCCAACCAGAACCAGCATAGAAGGTGGAATTCAGACGTCTTCAGTGTGATGTAGGAGGTGGTCAGGCCTGAGCTGCATCTTGACTTGCCCTCATTAATGTTCTGCACAACAAATATTTCCTGACGCAGATGGGTGTATGTGTTTACTGAGTAAATGTGATATGATCTAACAAGGTTTTGACTCATAACGTTATGCTGTCCCTTTGTACCAAACACAATTCTTCATCTAATGCTTTAAGAAAGATAACGTCCTTCGCACTTGCTAGCAGCTTGCTAGTCTAATTTAGCTTTTTATTGACAGTGTTGCATCTGAAAGTTGAACTTTTCCCTAAAATTGTTCTTTGCTCTTTCTCTATTCATTCTACTTGTGGCTTTGAATGCCTATCATTCACAAAGTTGTACATCTCTTATTTGTGCTAAGATATGTATATGCTAATTTATTAAATAATTGGGCTAATTTAATGATGCTACCAGTAAGAACTTAATATTTTAGTTTTGTTTAACATGTCTTGCCATGTGTAAATCCCCCAGATTTTCTCAGAGAACAACACAAAAACATGTTTCACAGTGCATGACAATGCAGTTGTCAGTAGGCTAACTGGCTAGTCTGCTAGCTAGGCTAAATGTTGTTTTTAAGCTCTTGACCTCTGATACCTAATACCTAATGTTACCTTTAATATGAAGAGGTTAAATAAGAATATTTTTCTTGTGTGTGTGTGTGTGTGTGTGTGTGTGTGTGTGTGTGTGTGTGTGTGTGTGTGTGTGTGTGTGTGTGTGTGTGTGTGTGTGTGTGTGTGTGTGTGTGGTGGTGGCATATTTGGTTAAGTGTCCAGCTGTTACAACATTTAACATTTGTATCCTGTAAATCAGACTTGTGTTTGGAATAAAATCAGTGTTTGTTACGTTGCTGGGCAAGCATGTTCGCAATAAGCTAAATCATTACAAACCAATGTGAATTTGATTAATCTATTGTTTGTATATCATCGGTTTGTTCTCCATAGTCTTGAATTGAAAGGCTGTAGTCCTAATTCCCCCAAACCGCAAGTTTATTATCATGAAACACAGTAATAGTAGGATCTCTATGCTGCCCGTCGTCATCCGTTCTCGGATCCCTTGAGTTTATTGATTGTTACTTCAAAATCCTTTAACCACTACTAAGCGTCTAGCACAGTGTTCACAAATAAAAGTTCAGTCCTTGCCGCCATCCAGACTTTCATCCCAAAGAACTGTGGTTTTCAATGTTTTTCTAATTTCTCTTAAAAAAATAATTGGCCCTCATTATAACAGATATGGCACAGTGTTGTAACCATAAGTAGTATGTAAAAAAGGAGTGAAATTCAAAGCTAATGTGACTGTATGGTTTCTTGTGTGTGTGTGTGCTGTAGCGTCACCCTGTCTGGGCATCGGATGTGAAGCCGATCAGAGGCACGAGCCCCCAGACGCCCAGACGTGCTCTGCAACTCCAGGACTCGCTTTTCTCCAAAGAACTGGAGAACATGGGCAAACATCTTGCCGGTAGGTTTTTAACACACAGACACCCACACACATATAAAACAGGCCACCTTTCCATTACAGTCTGACACTGTCAAAGGCCACACATGTGAAAATCTGCATGCGAACACAAAGATGAAGGCGTCTGATTGGCTAATTGAAAGCTGATCCAACTATTAAAATGTTGTGGAAAATGGTGACCATCTTTGATTCATTTAACAATGCCACCGCTGCACTAGCTTGTTAGCATCGCTGTGAAGTGACAAATATCTGTCTGTAGATGATCAAACTCAGCCGGTGGTTTGATCTCGCAGGCCACTGTTAGACATTGTGTGTGTGTGTGTGTGTGTGTGTGTGTGTGTGTGTGTGTGTGTGTGTGTGTGTGTGTGTGTGCGCGACACTCGTTCGTTTGGTAACCGCTTGAAAGCATTGGGCAAAACCAAAGGCACAAACAGTACAAAACTCCAACATGTGTCGCACAGTTGCTTGTTTACGCATGTACTGTTTTTTTATTTCGATTCACTGTCGTACACTGAATACATTTGAAACATATTAAGTATTTTAAGAAGGGAACTTTCACTAACTCATCAGGGAAACAGCTGTGTGGATGTGTGTGTGGATGTGGGAGGTTGACATTTAAACACAAAAAGTTAACAACCAAACTAGACACGAACTTGTAGCTTTTGCACGCATATTTTGCTACTCGGAAAATAACATAATTGTAACCTTAAATTTGTTAATTCATTATTTTATTTCACTATTTGTTAATTCATTGTTTGTTTTTTTTGTTTGAAAAAAAGAAAACAGAGATTAAAACATTAATAATCTATTTAGAAATGTTTTTCATATATTTTCATTTGTCTTGTGCAAAGTTTTATATATATTTGTAAGAAGGTTATTTTGTGCTTTGGGGGGAAAAGAAAAGCGAGTTGTATATGAGTTAGCCGGCTGTTCATGCTGTTATGCCGATCATTCCCATTAAAGAAAGAAACGTGAATTGTTTTATTTTTGTTACCCACAGTGAAGAGACTGGAGACTGGAGAGTCTCAGAAAATAATGGTTGCATAATTGATTTAGATTTTTCACCTAGAACTGTTAATTCAACTTGTTATTCAAAATAGTGTCATGAACCCTGATCCATCGTTAAATTCCCTAACAGGAAATACGAAAACGCGTCCAGTCCTTGGACTGATTTCTTGACTACTAAAGACATTTTTGTAAATAACTCACAATGATGACATGTCTTTAAATGTCCTTTGTTTATGTTTTTTTCTCTTTAATTTTTATTTGTCACAGTTATGTTCAGTTGGACTTGGGCTGAATCCGAAATCGCCCCCTATACCCTCAAATAGGGCGCTATTTGAGGGGACAGCCATTTGTAGTGGTGTCCGAAACCATAGTGAACATTATTGAGTGCACTCATTCAATCCCACATTGCACTCCAATAACGAGTGTACAAAAGATGTATGTTCAACGGCTGTCCGAATTCGCTCACTCGTTTTCATTCACTCCGGACAATTGGGTTTAGGAGGCGATTTCAGATTCAGCCTTGGTTTTCTGTACTTTTTCCCGTGCCTGAATTTGTTGCCATAGTGACCTAGATAAGTTAATCATTGCATTCAGCTGTGCACCTCATTATCCCTTGTATTTTGTTCACCCTGTTACAGTTTGAGTTTGTCTGGTCTCGTCTATATTACGACTTGTGAGTAAGCTATTCTGTGCTCCTGAGTATTATATTGAGATTAAATACTTTTGATTCTTCATCTTCGTCCTCGTGCGTGTATTCTACTACAAGTCGTGACAGAATGCAACTAATTGGATGAATTAAAAGAAACGCATAACATTTTAAAATTCAACAGCCATACAGTACTTTATTACATGTACAACATATATACACAGTCAACATTTGAAGTGGATCAAAAAAGTCCATCAAAGTTGCCCTAAGACAAGAACAGGTATTGTTCAAAATTCATGTATAACTTTGATGAAAGGTTTTGATCCACTTCAAATGTTGACTATTGTATTTTGAATTACTTGTGATAACAAATAAAAGCATTTGTTCTTACATTCCTCACTGTAAACAGAAATGGCTATGTGTGTGTGTTTGTGTGGGAAGTGTTTATCTATTAATTTCAAGTGTGCTTGTTATTTCGTGACTGAGTCAGAGGAATCTTATTCTGACATCACTTTGTGGGAAAAGTCGCCCCTGCTCTCTTATGGCATTGATTTGAAGCCATTTGTCTGTTGAGTTCTATCTGAACAAAGCTATCCCCATAAGGCCAGGCATTAGGCTCATTCAACAACCTAATTTACCCCTTTCATGCTTTTATTAGCTGTTAATGTTCTCCGTGTTGAAAGCCAGGCTTCTTCTTTTATCTCATTATTACCTCAATTATGTGGTCAGCTTTATCCTCAGATTCCTTTTTAATTTACGATCAGGCTGCATTGTTTTGTTTTAGGAATTTTAAAAAGCTTGATATTTGACTTGTGCTCAAAGCACAACATTATTGGCTGTTTTTTAATGGCAGAGAAAAGCTATCCACTTTTGGATAAATAAAACATCAATTTCAGCTAGCTGGAATTCCTCAGATCTCTCTCTCTCTTCCTCTGTAAGATACGAACACTGTAGATATGTAGGGAGAAAGAGTCGGGAATCAAAAAGGTTGCATATGTTCTAAATGATGGGTTTGCATGCTTGCGGGTTGTAGCCTTGTGGGAATGGGAAACGCATTTGCTTTTTTTGACCAAGAGCTGTTTATAATAGATTAGATGTGCTGCTTCTTGTTAACTCTCTAAAGTCATCCCTCCTTCTCTTTGGCTCTTTTTTAGTCTTAGGGTCACTATATATGCTACTGTATCATTTCCTTCATCACTTGCTTCGTATTGTAGGACATAGACAAGATAATATAATATAAGCTTATAATATAATAAGAGCTAAATAATGAATATAATAAATAGTGCTAAATAATGAATCAATTTAGTCAGTAAATGGATGATAATTATAGGCTATAGTATGTCACATGGTACAAGTAGGAGCTCTCAGACAGCTTCCATCTTACAAGCATTAATTACGAGCTCTACGATGACGTGAATACTTTTTACAAGTTGAAATAAATTAGTAATTATGGTAATTTCAACATGGCGTGAATGCACCTTAATTCATAATCAAGTTTATGTACTCAACTACGTACTCTTATAAATATCCTGTGGGAAACTTTAAACACTAACACACAAAGACATTTTTCATTGATTTTGTTTTCATCGTCTTTATTTGGAATGGTTTGCCATCATCACAAATGATTTGTGCCTGTATAATATTTTCACAACAAATCCTTTCCGTCACATATGTGTTTAGGTGAGAAATTGCTAGAACGAGTTCCTGTATCCTGTTTAAATGGAAGTACAGGGGGGTGTAATTGCTTATGGCTGACCACAGACAAAACAATCTAATTATCCATTCACACAATTAGCTCTATCATATATCACAACAATCTGGAATAGTTTCCGCAATGGGAATTAATTACAAGAGCTGTGCTAGCCGAAATGGCATAGAAATGGCATTTAGATACACTGTACATTAGTTATCTGGTCATCGAACAAGTTTCATATTTTAGAGTGGAAAATGATCATGATGTTTCATTGGGAGAAAGAACTGTTTGCTTACAATTTAGGTAGTCAAGGTTTCCAAAACACATGTACAACTTGTACATACTATTTATAATATGTCACATGTTATTTCCTCAGTATCCCCAATTCCTCACAGACTGAACTCTGGTTGATGGGTCCAGATGTTCCATCTGAAAATATGCAACAGACTTTCATAAACAAAAATATTTGACTCGCTACCAAGCAAACAAATATATTGACATGGAGCAGACCATATTAAATCGCCCTTGTACTTTTACAAAGTAAACATGCCATTCAATTTACACTTTACAGCTGACAGTAAATACTGCTGCCATGACTGTTAAAAGACCTCGGCAAAACTTCAGGAAATTGTTTTGGTGGTTTATTAACGGGAATCTATGAGTGGTTAGTCAATGTCAATACACTGATGTTTTTTAGTGTCTATTTGAATCAGAATACACACTAACAAATGGGTGTGCAACAGTGTTGCGAAATAAGTGTGTGTGTGTGTGTGTGTGTGTGTGTGTGTGTGTGAGTGAAGTTTGCATTCATGCATTTAGTCATGTCCCATATAACCTGTTACTGAAATGTTTACAAGCCATGACTATTATTGTTCCCCAGTTAGTGATTGTTTGCTTTTATTGTCTTGATTTCTTTAGAGGTGGAGAAGGACTTGGCCAAGCTGGCAGAGCAAGGGAAGCTGAACCGAAGTCCAAACAGCCCTCATAGGAGTTTGCTTTTAACCCCCCTCTTCCACACCACCAACACTCTGCCTGTGCTCGGACAGGCGTCCAGACCACAGTCTCCCAGCAGCCTTTCCACAAAGACCACAGGCCTGCCCCTTCACAACACTAAGCCCACAAGCCTAGTCATGGGCCGGACATCTCCCAGCAACCCCAGCAGCCGTGCCCAGACCCCTAGTGGAGCACGGACACCAAGCAGACCTTTGACCCCCAATAGTCTCATGATGCGCTCGTTGACTGCCGGAAGTCATGGAAACACAGAACGCTTGTACGGACGCTCTAGAAGTAGACCTGTCACGCCGACAGGACAGATAACCAGACCAATCCTCACACCGCCAGGCCTGAGCACTACTGATTTATATGGAGGTCTATGGAGCACACTAACAGAGGTACACACACATATGGGTTTGCATGTTTTATGCAGACTTTTCATAGACATAACAATTTTTATACTGTACAAACTCTAAATTTTATCCCCTAACCATAAACCTACCCATCACAGAACACGTTTTCAAAAAATTTAACTTTTCATCACATGTTTTCATCATGGGGACCAAAAAATGTCCCCACAAGGACAAGGATTTCGGATATTGCTGTCTTTGTTGGGATATTTTGTCCCCATAACGTAGGGTTTACCAGGACCACACACACACACACACACACACACACCTAATCACATAAATACAATGGTTCAAAAGTTTGGGATCAGTACGATTTTTTTAGCAATGGCTGCATTTATTTGATAAAAAAAAATGTTTTCAAATAATAATATTGTGAAATACTACAATTTAAAGTAACATTTTTAATTACAATTACTAACCTCTACATTTAAAATACCCAAAAACAAATATGCAGTACAATATTTCTTGTTCTGCATGTTTTTATGTGCCAAATATTCTGATTTGGTGTGAAAATGCCTATAAACAAGCCTCTTACTGCTTGAAAACTAAGGTCTCATTTTATGTCGACATTGAGAAAAGACAAAGCTCTACATTTGGAAACCCTGTAAACCTCAGGTCAATGAGTTCAGAATCACACACACTCACTGTTATTGTTCTGGTTAGTTTGTAAAAGCTGTAGGCGGTCTAGTATTCTATTGTCCATGCCTACTATGGCCTATTCATCTTATGCTCAATTGAGATTAAGCAATATAATATAAGAGGATCCACTGAAAACTAAAGGACAGATTTACAGATGACTACCATGGTATGAAAAAAGAAGGAAGTCTGGCATTTCTGGGTTTCTGCTCTCTTTTTCTTTTCTTTTTTTGTATTAGTGCTTGTTAATAATCCAAAGCGCCTTTTAAAGTATTTAATAGCCACAAACAGGAATCGTATTGTTAGCTCATATTCTTATGACTGATGAGATTATAAAAACACAAAAGCACTGATCTTGCTCTGATTCCACCCACCTGCATGGTCCCACGGCTGTTGTAGTCCAGCTCCCGAATAAGAAAAAGAAATATCCACCTGTACATCTCATTCAGTTCAGAATGGGATCCACAGGAAAAGATGTCGGATGATTTGTCCTTCTTTTCTATTTTCCTATAAACGATTTAGCACTTAAATGCGGCGTAGATGTATGAGCGCTTCCTGTCTGGCCTGTGCAGCGATACCTTTAATGCTGAAAAATAAGAACACATAAAAGTCTTTAGAAGGGAACAGGGGCAATTTATTTATTAGAGGTTGGCTCAGAGGATTCGACCCAGAGGTGTACTTATTTCAAAAGAAAATAAAAACATCTGTAGAATGAATGGGCCTGACATGCACATTTACCAGCTCTTTACGTCTTGGGTTTCTAGTTTACAGGGGATTTCATTGCTTTTCAACTGCCACCTTTCTGCACAGCACAGGCAACAGTGGTGTTCACTGATACATTATAACACTTCCTGAATATTGGAGAAAATTGATTTGTGAAGTTGATGTGTGTTAGCTGTAACATATTATTAGGACAATTAAATCCAGACTTAATTTATTTGTATTAGATAACAAAATATCAAATCAATTTGTCATTATGATTTATATCTCTGGTTCTATCCTATGTGTTTCCAGGATGAGTTTTACCAGCAGTTGCAGGCCGTCAGGAAGCCCTGGCGCATCCCTAGTGACACAGAGAGTGACTGTCTGGAACCACCTGAACAGGACAAGTGTGAGTATTCCAAATCGGACCCCGTCCCATTCAGTGACTATATCATGGTATAAAGATTTGAGGGGCAAATTCACTAAACCACTTCTATGTATTTCAGCTCAAAAACCTGTGTCCTATTTATGAACCTCACATTATCCAGTTTAACCCATCCCTAAACGCAGCAACAACTATATATACTGTATATATATATATATATTCAAATAATATATATAAATGAGGTATAAATCAGGCTCATGATAGATTTTGTAGACATGTTTATGCTGTTACCTGATTTGCATAAAGCCCCATTCACACCAAGAACGATAACTATTCTGTTCATCATAAGTTTTAAATGCACAAGTTTTTGTGGATTATAATTGGCTGTCAATGTTTTTATCAGATCATCTACTAGAAAAAATCTTTATGAAAGTGAATCCAGCATTATCGTTTTTCTGTGTCATTGTTGTTATGGTGTGGACTTCCCTATTCTCATAGAATTAGAAAGATTTATTAAAACTTTATTGTTATAATTGTTGTTATTTTGGTGTAAATTGGCTTAACTCCTTTAGTAAATCTGGCTCTAAAACATTACAAATAAACAGTGCCATCAGCAAGGTGAAGTAAGAATTCATTCTTACTGAATAAGTGTCCCGTTGAATATGAATTCAACATAAAAAAAAACAACTTAAAGGGATAGTTTACCCAAAAATGAAAATTAGCCCATGATTTACTCACCCTGAAGCCATAGATGTATATGACATTCTTCTTTCAGACGAATACAATCGGAGTTATATAAAAAAATGTCCTGGCTCTTCCAAGCCTTATAATGGGAGTCAATGGGTATATTTTTTGAGAAATCCATCAAACCCTATCCATCCGTGATAAAAGTGCCCGAAACGGCTCTACGGGGGTTAATAAAGGCCTTCTGAAGTGAAGCGATGCGTTCGTGTAAGAAAAATATCCATATTTAAAACTTTATCGACTAAAATAACTAGCTTCCGGCAGACGGCCATAAGCAAGTCGACCTACACCAAAAGAGTAACACTTGACGATGTGTGACTTAGGAGGAGTAGCGTAAGCTCTGACACCTCTCGCGTTTCAAACAAACAGGGCTGGGAAACATAGACAGTATAAACTGGACACAGCGACCCCATGGGTTTCAACGGAGAAAAGTGAAGTCAATTAGAAGCTCTCACTTCTTGATGGCTGAGCGTACTGCGCAGACTCAAACTGAGCTTGATGACGTAGATGTGACGTGAGCAACCCGTCTGTCTTCTAGTAGCTGTGCCAAGAGAAATCTGAATCATTCCCTTCCGAAACTTGCAGAGACGGAGAGTGTGAGTAGGAGATGTCCATGAGCTAGGAGCAGGAGCAACTTTTGCTAAGTATTCTGATTAATTATTTTGTCATTTTGCCTCCACGTCCCCCCGATTGCCTGCGAGCTTCTCCTCCTGTGCATACGGTAATTTCTCTACTGTGCGAAAGAGAGTCGCGTGGTTATGATGCAATCGTTAGCCTATTTTTACAAAACGGCTTCTACGGGGCCATAACGTAAGATACAAGGTAATGGAGCCTTTTATACATTTTCATGTTTCTTTAGAACTAAATAATGGAAAAATTGAGTCTTTAAACGCCTCAGATGTAAAGTTATTCGCTGTCAAAGTGACGCCAAAATGAATGGGAGTCAATGGAATGCTAACAGCAGGTGATGGTCTGCTAATCAATGGCGGCGCCCGGGGAAGCTTCAAATTTTTCCGAATGATTGCCCCCCTGCTGGGAAACCGCGTTCGTCATTACGTTGTGCGTCAAGTTCAAGGGTTACTCTTTTTGCGTAAGTCGACTTGCGTACGGCCGTCTGCCGGATGCTAGTTATTTTAGACGATAAAGTGGCTTAGCTTCATAAGGCCTTTATTAACCCCCCAGAGCCGTTTCAAGCACTTTTATCATGGATTTGTGCACATTGATGGACTTCCAAAAAGATATATCCATTGACTTCCATTATAAGGCTTGGAAGAGCCAGGACATTTTGTAATATAACTCCGATTGTATTCGTCTGAAAGAAGAATGTCATATATACCTAGAATGGCTTCAGGGTGAGTAAATCATGGACTAATTTTCATTTTTGGGTGAACTATCCCTTAAAGAAGTCTCATAATATCTTTGTTAGTTTAAAAGATTTTTCAGATACAAATGATACATTGAATTACATAGTAATTCTTATGAACAGTGTTGGGTAAAGTTACTTTTAAAAGTAGTGCATTACAAAATTGAATTACTTCCTAAAATAGTAACTAATTGCATTACTTAGTTTATTGTGTTTTTTTTGTGTGTTTTTTTTAAGTAATGCGTTGCTCATCTTGGCTGAGCTTGTTTCATTGCTTTTTCTCATCTGGGCTGGGCTTTGCTTGTTCGTTTTTTAATAACAAACAAAATATAAGTTCTATTTTTGGCAAATGTAAAGGCCCTTTGACACCAAAAGTGAAATGAATAATCCTCAGGCTGAAGGAAATGCATTCACATCTGTATAGTAGAAGGTGCAGCTCAAACAAACCTTTCATCTAGGCTGCCATTCTGGATTGCAGAAGAATAGAATGCAGGAGAAGAAAGTTCCACACTCCTACTTGAGCAATAAAAAAATGTGGTTTAACTAAAGTTATTTTTGCATATTAGTATGGTTGAACTGGATCATCGAAGGTCAACTGCAAAGACATTGATTAATAAAGTAAGATCAAATACAGTACATAAAGTATTTCATTGTTTTTAATCATTTTGAGGAATACTGAATCTGTGCAAGTAAGATGAGTAAATGAATAATCACATTTAGTCTACAATAACCATCATTGTGTTTACACACAACTTACTCCTGATTTTTCTCAACATGGGGACAGGAGAGGTGTCAGTGAAAAAAAAAAAAAGGCAAAACAAAGTAAGTTGCGTTATTTATTTGAAAAAGTAACTCAGATATTTTCTTGGAAATTTAAAAGGAATTCGTTGCTTTACTAGTTACTTGAAGAAAGTAATCTGATTACGTAACTCGTGTTACTTGTAATGCGTAACACTGCTTATGTGTTAAAAATCTTTTCACTAAATCCATTTATGGATTGGCAAGTCTAAGACTCTGGCCTATTAATGACGATATTTGAGCTCTCGTCCCTTGAAAATAAATGAGTCGGGTCGAGGGAGCTACTTCCAAACAGCACTTTTATGGTTTCCCTGTCTCAAAGTCTCCACATACGCAATACTGCTGCATGTGTGGCTCGGTGGTTGAAAAACATCGTACACTTTAATTATGTTGATATGGTTTCATGAACATAACTTAGATCTCCATTCCAGTTGATGTCTGAAAGATTTAAGCACGGTTGGAATCATTAGAGGATTATTATTTGTCCAAATCACGGTCCGTCATCGCTAATAAATACCGCTGGCCTCATTTTTCACTCTTTGAACGTGACATGGCCAGATTCTCGGTGTCCCTCATGAGCCATTAGTCTGTTAATGACCTCAATATTGTAGCATATCAAAGCTCCATCCCTGAGAGAGCATCTTTGAGTTCATGGATTATGCAAGAATGATTGTGATTTTTATCAGGATGAGGACAATTGTCTGTTACTTAATGTGATGAAGAGCTATTTCATAATAACAGAAAGTCAAGTGCAAAACAAAATGCTAAGGATGAAAACAGTTTCTGAGAAAATGTTACTATGGATTCTGTATCTTTTCCACTTAAAGTCAGAAGCACTTTTAGACAAATATTTGTTATAGATCTGGTATAACATTTCTTTGGTAAACAAATGATTTCCACATATGTTTGGAACACAAAATCGCAACGCCAGAGAAACGTCCAAAGATTGCTAGACAAGCAAAACATTGTATAAACAGTCCAAGTCCAGCTATCAAATGAAATGTAACTACACATGACAGGCAGCTCTATTTTGCCAAAAACATATCTTGCATAAAATAAGTATATTGTGCTAACAGGCATGCTTGCTGGAACTGTCTCGCCAGCCCAGTTATTTAAAGGAATATGAGGCACAGTTTGGCATTGCCAACCACAGGACGTGACAAAATACCACTTGGCATTCAGCACATTTGCTGATTGGCTGCCACAGTGACTGTTGACGCTGTCTGTTGGAGTTTGGCCTGTGCCAACATAGGTTTCTGAATAGGCATCAAGTGCATGGCAAAGAACAAGATCCATAACAATTTCCTGTTATTGCAGAAACACCCACAATGGGGTAACCACTAACCCTTAAAACATTTAAGTCAATGCTCCATTCCTTTTTGAATTTCAGGACTTTAACATAACGGCTCCATTTCTTAATTTGAACTGATAACTATGGCTCATGATAAGTAGAGATGTCTGATTTCTCAAATTTAATATTTTAGTTGTAAAATGTTTACATATTTTACTGTGACTGATTGGCAGGCCCACGCGGAATCTATGTGTAGAAAAATGTGGAAGGGATGCAGAGTTGTTATCCACAACCTCCTCCTTTTGGTGATAACTAGTCATTTATTATATATTTTGGTTTATTTGGTAATCTTTTCATTTGCGTATACAAGTATACTGCCCTACAAAGGCAAAAGACCTTAACTTGCTAGAGTGTGGAACTGAGAAAAATTACTTTAAAGATTTTTAGTTGTCCCGACAAATTAATTATAGGTAGGACACTGGAAATCTGGCAAATAGATGTTTTAGTAATGAAAAATATATACATAAAAAAATCTTGAGCTCAAACTTGACTTTTGACCACTATTTTAAAGTTACTGTACTCTGCCTTTGTATTGTCAGCAAAAAGTGAGAAGTCATGCCAAGGCAAAAGGCAGTAACTTCCACATTATCAATATTTGGTTGCTGATCACCATTAACAAAATCATTATAGTAACACCTGTATACAATCTAGTGATCATGGTATTTATTTTGTATGATTTACAATTATTTATAGCCATCCTGAGCTTTGGTTGCATTCTGATGGCATTATTAATACATTTGACATGACAAAATACCTCCATAGATATATTAGTACAGCGTTGGCTCGACCGTGTTTAGGGCGTTTTGGCACTCTGCCAGCTAGATGCATGAGTGTTTCAACCAGGTCCGGTACCCGAACTGGGTGAGGCAGGGCTTTAGTTCTTTGTTGTATTCATCTGCTACGGCATGTGTAACATTCTTCTGTCAACTCTGCATAATCCTTCGCGATCGATATCGCACATTTGTCGATGGAGCGGTTTCAGACCATACTGAATGTTCTGACCGTACAGTACAATCTGATAGGTAGCATTATTTGCTAGAACACCGGCACAGTAACTTCATATTGACGCGTGGCTAAACAAAGGCAGAGTACCGTAACTCAATTTGAGTGTTCCAAACAAAGAGCGGTAACTGGTGTTACGGTGTTCTGCCTTGGTTTCTCATGGGCTTTTGGAAGTTACTGTTAAGACAACTCATTATTTTCTCGAAAAAACAATGGAATTGATTCAAGATACTCATCCACATGATAAAGGAGGTCTTGAATGTGCCAAAAATAGAAATAACTCATTTTCGACCAAAAACGAAGTTATGGTCTTTTGCCTTTGCACGGCAGTATGCCAAGGTCCCTTTAAGGCAAGTCATTTCACTCTGTAGCCATCTATAAAGCTCCTTTCAGGAAGCTATTTCAGTCTTGCAAGTACAGCTCATTCAACATCAAATTCTCCAAAGCTGTTCACCAATTTTATATTTGAAATCACCATATTTATAAAAATAAAATAATAAACAAGCAACTGGACCAACCAATGCACATGTGCAGTCATAAGTAGAGAACATTGAGTGTTTCTATCACAACTAGAGCTTCTAATGGAAGCTGCAGTGACGCAATGACTTTACCAATTGGCAATTGGCGCCATTTTGCACGTTGCACTTTCTCCCATTCATAGTAACATGAGTGTGCACTGTCTTTGTATATCTAAAGTCTTTGGGTATACCTAGATACATTTTATATATTTTACCATTTTTAGAATGGTAGCAGTTTTCCCACCAAAATCAAGGCAGAAAATGTGGGAAACATTCACAAATTTCATTTGAAAATTCTGGTTTAGCTTACACATCCGTTCAAAAGATTGGGGCAGCACAACTGTTTTCAACTTTGATCATAGTAAGAAATGTTTCATTAGCACCAAATCTGCATATTAGAATGATCTCTGAAGGATCATGTGACACTGATGACTGGAGTAATGATGCTGGAAATTCAGCTTTGCCATCACAGGAATAAATTACATTTTAAAATATATTCAAACAGAAAACAGCTATTTTAATTTGTAATGATATTTCACAATATTACTGTTTTTACTGTATTTTTCATCAAATAAATGTAGCTTTAGAGACCATAAGAAACTTCCTTCAAAAATCTTACCGACCCCAACCTTGGTAAAATTATATATAATCGGTAATAACTGCTGGTGGTAAAATTACATTAAACTCACTTTTGTGACTCTCTTTGCTGCTTTTTGTCGCTGTTTTAGGGATTCAAGGTTCAAATGTTGATATCTCATTGTATTATTTTGGATTATATGTTTGCAAATGCTCAGCACGAAATCATTTACTAGCTTTTCTTCTGTATTGTGGCTCTTTTTAGGTAATCCAAGTGGAGTGAGGGACGCCAGCAAGAGATCGGTGTTCTCAGGTAAGCATTCCAACACATCAGTCCAACATCCTCACAGACGGCCAAATAATGGCCTTTAAATAAATCGTATGAATCTTAGACTCTGACAAACAGCTGAAATTTTAGATGTAGTCTTGCCGTGTGCATAATCCAAAGACAAAAGACAGTTAGAAACATTCAGTTAAAATACAGATACTAGCTTGTCTATATGATGATGTTATGGTGTTTAGCATTCCTTCACATTAGGATTGTCAAAAAAAACCTAATTCGAAAACTACCAAAGAGTGGCTCAGCCCGTATTTATGCATTTGTTAAATATATAGCACCTAGAATGCATCGTGATATCATTTGTATAACAGGTCTCTAGAGTCTGAGACTGCATGAGGTCTCAGTGTTTTGGAAAGAGACCGTCCGATGGTCATTTCTGTTGACTTAGCTGGGTGCCACTCGAGCATGTGGCAGTTATGACGAAAGTGTCTCATCTGAGGTTTGACTTCTCGTGCCCAGCCGAGGTTTTACAGTTGGAGAGGGCAGACAAGCCTTTACAGTCACATGTCAGCTTTGTGGTGGAACGGGGCTAACCGAACCAGAGCTGGGTGCCGATTCCTCTGACCTCATCCATACACACCCCCGTGAATGTGCAGCATGACATGGATCAGCTCATTTTTCCATTCTCACATTTATCTTCGACATGTTCAAATATTAAAGGCTGTTTTTATGGTAATTACCAAGGTTGTTATGCTTATTAGTGGTCATGTGGAACTGACGTCAGCCTCCAGGCAACTGATGTTTTTTGTCTTTGCTTTCTACAGGCTTGTAACGGTGTGTATGGAGGACACAGAGCCAATCAAACATTTATGCAATTTAAACGGGCATTCGAATAATGTGAGTCAGCAAGAGACACTTATTTTTTTAATTTTGACCAGAGGAAAGATTGTGTACTTTTTCCACAGATGCCAATATTTCTTAGAAATAAAACCGTTACAACCATTTGAAATTCTAGAATGTAATGTGTTTATCAGAAAAAGATAAGCCTGCACTTGAACTTTTTTGTCTGTTAGCATGCTTCTTGTCTGTTCATAAAAGTATGTATTGCTGCCTTGCATTAATAAACACAATTTATCACATGATGTGCCAAATCAATAGTTGATAAAGGGATTTTTGAAAAGCCTTTTCAATAAAAATCAACAAAAGTGGACGTTTTATGGCATTAGCAGAGAATTTTTTTGAATGTCACAAATGTTCCTGTATGTGTAATGTTGGACATGCACAGCACTGCCCCTGCTGACCTCAGCATGACACTCTCTCATTCCCAACAGCATTGTGTGTCTACAACTGGAGAGGACGCATTTCTAATGAACTTACTTTGACTTTTATACCCACAGAAATATATGTAGCCTGTTACACCTGTTATATCCTTGTATAATGCTAAATAAAAAGATTTGTATAAAGTTTGTCTGTATTTGTAAAGGTTTTCACGTTTGTCCCCAATTGCTCAATCAGAAACAAGTTGTCCACAGAGAACTCAATTCTGATTGGTCTGTCTCGCCTTCCCGCGGTTATCTTCGTTCATGGCAACACTGTATTTCAGACCTAAACGCAACTGGTGCCATCTTGTGTCTTAAGGCCAGTTCACACCAAGAACGTTAACTACAATGATAACTAGCATCCACACCAACGGATGAGATAACTTTCTGTTTTTAAATGCGAGAGCTTTTTAATCTTGGGTGGATTCTGTTTGCCTGTCAATGTTTTTTTAACGTTCATCGGCTGGAAAAAAATGATTCTAATGTTAACACTCTTCTGTGTTGTTATCTTAATAGTTGTGGTGTGGACTTCTCTATTCTCATATAATTGGAAAGAGTATTAACTATATAGTTATCATTATAGTTTTTGTCTTTGGTGTGAATGGGCCTTTAGTAATTGATAGAAGTAAAAATTATCTATAGTATTAATATTACTGCAATATTGTCGCAATGTCTTGCTCCAATGCCAATTGTTTTGTACATGGTGTTATATATATTTTTTTTTTTTCTTAAAGGAAGCTTTAAATAATATAAATCTAAAATTATGAAATACTCTTCAAATCAATATTTCATATGCACATATTTATTTATGCCATAAGTTGTGGTGTTATAAACAAGATAACGTACTGTCAAGCAAAAGTAACCCTGAGTGATCAGGACTCGTGGATATGAGCTTCTTCAGTCTTTGTATCTGATGAATCCTGAAATAGTCCAGGGCAAATTTACTCAGCAGTTACTATACTACACACACAGTGAGATATGGCAGACTCCCATCTGTTTTGTTTTTGGCCATAAATTACAGTGGAAAAGACCCATATCTCCTTCAAATCTCATTGGATTTTAACCCAGACCCAACTGTGTTTGAGATGTGACTCGATGGTGACATATTTCAAAACAACTGCACTTGTTTGACACTAACTGTAATCTCTGGAAATCTTTTCCCGCTTACGGTTGATTACACTTCACATTTTCCCCATCAACATGACAAATGTTGTTTTCAAAGCTGACGCTACTGAGAAATCGCCAGCCCTCATTTTGTGGTTCATGCTTCAAGTGTTTCAAGTTGGTGTTAGTGATGGCATGCTTTTGCCATGGTAGACATCTCTACACTTAGCTGTTTGTACAATTTCAAATAAAAGAAACAGTTTGCGTGGCTTCTTTTGAGTTGAATTCCTTAAATGTTTAACTTGAAACATCTTGAACTTAAAATCTGCAATATTTGAAACAATTTTGTCAAATTTGAGTTGCATGAACTCTATGCAAGTTGTTCCTCATTTATAGGGTTTTAAATTGTTTAATCTGAAAGCAAAGTGCTTGTTATCTTAAAGTAATACTAATAATATCACAAAAAATTTGCATATCACCTAAAATCACTTCATACAGACCTTATAGACTTGCTAAATGAAAATCAACAAGAGTGGTGTTGGTACATAGCCATATGTTTTAGTTATGTCCGTTAATCTCACGATTCTGAAGCAAGGTCCAAATGAGTTTAGAGAACATATTTGGTTCTACTATATGAAAATACCCATGGTTCTTAATACTTAATACTTGGTCTGGTAAGCAATAACTTGCACCGGGGGACACAACTATTGCTCAGAAGTTGCTTTTCATCGCCCAAAGATGTATTTTACTTAATTGGATGAAAGACAAACCACCATCAATTCACCAGTGGTTTCAAGAGATTTAGTTTACTTCCATTTGAAATAATTAGTCCATCACTTAAAGGGAATGTGGATACTTTTAGATGTATCTGGTCTCCATTTTTTGCTATCAGACTCAACTAAACTAACTTCAGAGCTCGGCCAGGCAGACAGAACTTTTTTTTTCTTTGTATAAGAAAGACATTGTATAATGGAGATTTGTAAACATAATTGTCTCAGCTATAAGTATGATTCAGGGCATCCACCAGAAATGTACATTAAAATGTTGCGTGCGGATTCTAGACTATATTTTTGGTGACACATTGGGGTCAGGAAATTATATTCTGGCGGCTCAAGGATTAGTATAAATGTCAACATCGGATTTGAATTTTTTTCGTGGACTATAAGATGATCACCAGATCAAACATCTGATTCCTAGGGTCTTTACCCTGCCAAACCTCAAACCCTTTTTCACACTCCACTCTCAAACAGGATGTGGGATAGTCAAAGGGTTTTGTCTCGGTCTAGTGCTACAAAATGAGTAATTCCAGTAAAAGCATGAATGAATGTTCATCAGTTTCCTGTGTAAAATTAAAGATTTCATTAACTTTAGTATGTGCGCCATCTCATTCTGATAAATTCCCACATTGGGAGTCATGAAGCAAGAAGTGGTTGAATGGAAACATGACTCAAACTTGCCATTACAAAAGAGTGAAAAACAATTAAGGGTGTTAGAGAACATATTTCAGATTTGAAATTGCATTCATGCCGTAAATAAGAATCCGTCCGTCCGTCCGTCCGTCCGTCCGTCCATCCGTCCATCCGTCCGTCCATCCATCCATCCATCCATCCATCCATCCATTCATCCATCCATCCATCCATCCATCCATCCATCCATCCATCCATTCATCCATAATGTTATGAATGTATGATCTTTTATTAGACAAATGAAAGTCCAGTAAAATATAAAGTATTTTGTTTCTCTTTATTAAATAATATTATTAGTTTTTCCTTTAAAATTATATTTATTACTTTTTTTTATAGATTTTTTTTTTGGATGAACTTTTTACTGGAGAATTGTTACATACTTTTGCTATTGGACATGTAGCTTTATCTCTGCAGTATATTTGAATTTTGTGTTAATTTATTTGATTAATTTATGATTATTTATTATTCTATAATATTAATTTATTATTAAATTAATACAATCAAATGAAATATATAGTACTTTTTGATATATTGGAATTTTATAAATTATGTATTTATATGTAAAATGTTAAGATAGATAGATAGATAGATAGATAGATAGATAGATAGATAGACCGATCGATAGATAGATAGATAGATAGATAGATGCAAAAGTAAAGGAACTAACTATATATACATACATATATATATATATATATATATATATATATATATATATATATATATATATATATATATATAATTAGTTAGTTAGTTCCCTTTACTTTTGAATTTAACTCTAAGTCTATCATCTCTACTAAGATATTTTTAGGTCTTTAATCTTGTTACCAATTATACAATATTATATAATAATTTTTAGCTGTTGTTGTATTTCAACCATTGTACCATCATCAGTTTACTGCAGCATTTCCAGGGGAAACTGCCTCAGGCCACCCAAGAGCATCATGCAGCTTTCCTGAAGGTTTTGGACCACCACCAGTGGTCAGCTGACTGGCCTCCGCTCCTTTTATTTATGACTCAACTAAGTCATATTAATCCTGACATAAAGCACAAATAAATCAATGGTAGGTTTACTATTTCCATAGTGTGTGTGTGTGAATGCAGTTTTCAGTTTTCAGAGCCAGGCTGAGAAGCTCTCATAACTATAGAACTTCTGTTCATTAAGAAGCCATTCAGGGTTTGAATTGCATCTTTTTAAAGAACCAGCTGCTCCCTCTGAAGACTCGCTTGAAGTCTTTGCCATGATTCTTCCCCAAACAAAACAAATTGTTAATCTGTACAATCAAAAGAGGATGTCAATCTGTTTCTTTTAATGATTTCTCTCTTTTTTTAAAATGACTTTTCAATGCTTGATTTGTATCCATGTGACCCCTCAGAGATCTAAAGGTCTCAGAGAACAGGTTTCATATGACCTTTCAATAAATGAAAAACATTGCTTGGTTCTTTATTCCAAGAATGTCAGACCAAAGAGAAGCATGAGTGAAGCATTATGTGGCAGGATCTGCTCTGATGGTATTTCCTTGGGACAAAACCAGCAGAACAGGTAGGGACACATGCTTTAGCTACACATGTGCTGTCAATTTAGGGCTCTGAACTAAAGTCAACAAAAACTACTGAGGTAGGAGAGACAGCGGGAACATTTTTCACATTTACCTTCATAACTCACAGATGGCAACCTATCTACCTGCCATCTTTTGGTATAGCAACAAGTGTGCCAACAATAATAATACCATTAAAATATTTACATTAAGAAAGATTCATAATATTAAAAATGTATTTTAAAGAGGGGGAAAGGGGGGGGGGGGGGGGGGGGGGGGGGAATTGAATTCCCTAACTTCAGCCTTTATTTCATAACAAATACCCCATGACCATGAGCCATTATACAATCTGTAATTTAAGTTACCTTTTAAGAAACAAAAGATGAGGCAACCAATTTTTAGACAAGAGAGGGAAAATATAATCCATTTTATAAACATTTATATTTATAAAAATATATTATTATGATTATTTGTAATTTTATAATATTATTTTAGCATTAGATAAATACAAATATATTATTATTATATACTTTTTTATATATATATATTTTTTTTAAATATTTAAATTGTTTAAAATTATATTAATTTGGTACCTATAACCTCACAGCCATAATAAAATCAGTTATTTATGTAATTTATTTAACCAACAACCTACAGATAAATAATAATAATAATAATAAAATACTACTTTTATTTTAATAATAATTATTATAATCATCATTCAAAGGCAACACATTTTAGACAACAGAAGGAAAATAATCAATTTTATACTTCAACAAGTGATCTTATTAGTTTTAGTTTACTCATTACATGCTGAATAAGTGTCAGATGTCTAGCTTTAAAAATAAAATAAAAAATAATAATAATGTTTTGCAACTCTTTCTGAAAAGTAGCAAACAAACCAGGTTTGACATCGGAGCTTTCAAAATGGCTGCCATTCACTTAATTAGCTTCAAGCTAACAATGCACTGAGAGGAGCAGCATAATTAATGTGCTGTTTAGCAGAGGTGGGGCCTGCAGTCCACCTGCCTCAAGGCAGATAGAAAGGATAATCAAAGAATTTGAAAGTTTTCCCACTGCAATTGGGCCATTATTGGGAAAAGTGGAGGAAGTTTATCAGGCTTTTAAATGAAGGTCTTTTGGCTCAAGTAGCATATGAGAACTAGCCCTCTGGCCAACTGTTTTACTGGAAATATTGAGACCAAACACTGCTGCCTAGACGATTGTTTGAGGATCTGCTCTGCTCTAAATGCCTTAAGGTGAGTCAGAATTTCTAAACAATGAGGACTTGATTATATTAAAGCAGAAGAGTTATATATATTTTTTTGTTTAGCTAAAGTAGTTAGCTTCTCAAAAACCCATAATATATTTCAAGGTATGTAGTTAATTTTATCTCCCACAGTGGTTATAGTTTGAACACTAGAAATACTTCCTGATTAAACTCAGTGCTGTAATGAAAAAGGCTTTATGATGGATTTTTTTTTTTCAATGTCAGTACATCTTTATTAGATTGTTTATGCTGTGTAGGTGAATGAAAATGTTCAACTCCATTCAACGCAGATATCCTTGACTTCAAGCAGTGTCTTTTTTCCTTTTGTTTTGTTTTGTTTTATGTCTTTGTCACTTCCAGTAAGTCTCCACTACCATTTCCAGTATAGTTGGACTCTGTTTACCAGAATATATTAGTCATTAGATGTCATCTTTCTGCCAAGTTATTGAAAGGCACTGCTGTTTCTGATAGCTTTGTTGAATCTAGTGTAAGATTAGTTTGGTTCTTGCAGTAATCATGTTGTTTGTTTACCAGCAAAAATGGTTAGGCTAGTTTTTCTAAAGCTGGTTGGCCAAGGGAGGCTTGCTTGTTAAAGGGATAGTTCACTTTGAAATTAAATTTTGGTATGTTTTAGCTTACCTCAAGGGCATCCAAGATGTAGGTGTCTTTTTTTCCGCAGTAGTTTCAATTTTGATATTTTTAGGTCAAACCGTTCTTGTCTGTCAGTCATATAGGCCTAATGCAGGTCGATGGTCACCACCTCAAAGAGCATGCACAGAGTCCAAATTAAAACAATTCCCCATCGTTCAAATTAAACAATTCCCCATCGTAAGTACACATTGATGGCCTAAGACACGAAACGAGCGGTTTGTGTGAGAAAACGAACAGTATTTATATCGTTTTTACCTCTTGTACACAGCCACGTCCAAGTGATCTGAGAGCGCGGGCGGGTATAGATATATACAATAGAAGTCGCCTTGGCTACGGCAGTTCATTGGAACGAAACCGTAGCCAAGGTGATATCTAGTGTATCTATACCCGCCCGCGCTCTTGGGGAATTGTTTAATTTGGACGACGGGGAATTGTTTTAATTTGGACTCTGTGCATGCTCTTTGAGACAGTGACCATCGACCTGCATTATATGACTGACAGACAAGCACAGTTTGACCTAAAAATATCAAAATTGAAACTACTGCGGAAAAAAAGACACCTACATCTTGGATGCCCTTGAGGTAAGCTAAAACATACCAAAATTTAATTTCAAAGTGAACTATCCCTTTAAGCTAGGACATCCAAAACGTACTCGGTTACTAACGTAACCTCGGTTCTCTCTAGAAGAGGGAACGAGTACTGCGTAAGATATCTTACGCTAGGGGAAAATCCTTTTTCCGCGAGATATTGAAGCCAAAAATTATCCTTAATTTTGTAATAATGCAAAACGCGTTGCGGCAGCACGCAGACATAGGCGAGGCAGCTCGCGCGCCTATTGGCTGCTCTGCGGCAACTGCAGCAGCCTATCGAGCGAGGCCTGGCGTGACGCCAGACCCAATCAGGGCACTTCGCGCCCGCTGCGTCACGTCCCGCCGAAATGGGCGTGGTCTAGGCCTATAAATACCGCTCGCAGGCAGCTATTATCTGGTTTTTCATCATCGAAGCAACCAGAGCGTGTGCATGCACGGCAAGATACGCAGTACTCGTTCCCTCTTCTAGAGAGAACCGAGGTTACGTTAGTAACCGAGTACGTTCTCTTACGAGAGGTCTCTCGTACTGCGTAAGATATCTTACGCTAGGGGACCCAATGCAAAACGGCGTGCATGCTGAGATCTGACACCAACGACCCAGGGGCGAGAGCCCGGGGTACATAAAGTGCACAATCACTCAGGGAACTCACAGGGAGTCCGGGAAGAGGGAGGGGCGGAGCCGCACTCTTCCATATATGGCAGCGTCGCTTAGACGCGAATTTCATCATACAGACGGGGCGGGGTACGGCCTGAACTGATGGAGAAAATATGGGTCTTACACAGTTTGCCCAGGCACATTTTGTGCTACTGCTTTTCACTGTCGATCATCGAGCTGTGCTCAGTAGACGCAGCATTCTGAGCTGATAGCATCAGGTCAGATAATACTGGTTAACTTAGACCGACAGCAGCCTGGCCTGCAGGGTGGGAACCTCTAGGTTGTAGAACCTTATAAATGTAGACGGGGAGGCCCAGCCTGCCGCCGTACAAATATCTTGCAAGGCAATCCCACTCGACCAGGCCCACGAAGAGGCCATGCCTCTCGTGGAGTGCGCTCTGACGCCCAACGGGCACTGCATGCCCTTGGAAGCGTATGCCAGCGCTATAGCGTCAACTATCCATCTGGATAGGCTCTGTTTCGACGCGGCTAGTCCCTTAGAACGCCCGCTAAACGAAACAAAGAGCTGCTCTGTCTGTCTGAAAGCAGACGAGCGAGACACGTAAGCTCGTAATGCCCTGACTGGGCAAAGAAGGCCCGCGTCTCTTTCCTCATCAGGGACCGGTAGGGCTGACAGGGAGATAACCTGCACCCTAAACGGTGTGTTGAGTGACTTTGGAACATAACCGTGCTTAGGTTTGAGTATAACTTTCGAGTCATTAGACCCAAACTCCATGCACGTCGCGCTCACAGAGAGCGCGTGTAAGTCCCCTATGCGCTTCACTGAAGCGAGAGCCAGCAGAAACACAGTCTTGAACGACAGATGTTTCAAATCAATTGACTGCAAAGGCTCGAATGGTGCACCTTTCATGGCTTCCAGAACCGTAGAAAGGTCCCATACGGGGACTGCGGGAGGTCTGGGAGGATTCAGTCTCTTAGCCCCTCTAAGGAAGCGGATGACTAAATCGTTCCTTCCTATTGACTGACCAAGCGTTGTTCCTGAGAACGCTGCTATAGCCGCCACATAAACTTTGAGTGTGGATGGGGCCCTGCCCTTGTCCAACAGCTCTTGTAGGAAGGAAAGCACCTCCGTCACTCCACAGTCTGTGGGTGACACGCCACGGGCTGTGCACCAGCCCGGAAACACTGACCATTTCGAGGAGTAGAGCCGTCTCGTAGACGGAGCTCTAGCCTGCGTGATCGTGTTTAGTACTCCTTTAGGGAGTCCAGCATGTACCCGTTGATGGTCCCTTCATGTCTGGGCCATCATAATTCCGGGTGAGGATGCCAGATCGAACCGTGGGCCTGTGAGAGGAGGTCTCTCCTCACTGGTACTGGCCACGGGGCAGTACTTGCCAACTGCATCACGATTGGGAACCAAGGTTGGTTTTCCCAGAACGGTGCTACCAGCAGTACTGAGCATCCTTCTTCCCTGATCCGCTCTATCACCTGAGGCAGGAGAGAGACGGGGGGAAAAGCATAGAGCGGGCGGCGGGGCCACACATGGGCCAGTGTACAGGTACCTGTACAGGTACCCTGCTCTTTGAGAAAAATTCCGGACAGTGAGCGTTTTCTTGAGACGCAAACAGGTCTATTTCCGCTCTGCCGAATTTCTTCCACAGCAGTTGGACTGTCTGTGGGTGTAGAGACCATTCGCCTGCCGGGACATTGTTCCTGGACAGTCTGTCTGGCCCTATATTCAGGAGCCCTGGCACGTGCGCTGCTCTGAGCGAGCGCAGGTTGCGCTGAGCCCACACCAGGAGCGTTCCGCTAGCCTGTACAGGTTCCTGGACCTGAGGCCGCCCTGGCGATTTATGTAGGACACCACAGACATGTTGTCCGAACGGACCAGGACGTGGCGTCCTTTTATTTGGGGACAAAAACGCGTCAGCGCGTTGTCCACTGCCAGCATTTCGAGGCAGTTTATGTGTAGGAGCTTCTCCCGTTCCGACCACTGGCCGAAGAACGGTCTGCCCTCGAGCAGCGCTCCCCATCCCGAGGTGGATGCGTCCGTGGACACCACTTTCACCCTCGAGGAAGTCCCCAGGCTTACACCTGACTGGTACCAGTCGTTCGCTCTCCAAGGTTTCAGAGCTGTGACGCACTGCTGATTGACCCTGAGGCGAAGCAAACCGGATGCCCACGCTCGTCGTGGGACTCGCGCTTTCAGCCAAAACTGCAGCGGGCGCATGTGGAGCAGGCCTAGCTGGAGTACTGATGATGCTGAGGCCATGAGACCTAGCATCTTCTGAAATCTCTTGAGCGGGACAGACGCGCCGCAGCGGAACGAGTTCGCTGTGCGTTGAATGTCTACCGCGTGCTGTGGTGATAGTCGCGCTATCATGGACAGCGAGTCCAATTCTGTGCCCAGGAAAGATATCTTCTGACTGGGTGACAGAGAGCTCTTCGCCCAATTGACACTGAGACCCAAATTCTCGAGGTGATCGAGTAAAACGGTCGTGTGTTCTATGAGCACTGAGCGAGATTGCGCTAGAATCAGCCAATCGTCCAAATAGTTCAGTACTCGCATGCCTCTCATTCTGAGGGGTGCGAGCGCCGCGTCCATGCACTTCGTAAACGTACGGGGTGCCAGGTAGGGGTCGACCGATTAATCGGGCGGACGATTAATCGGCCGATTTTTAGCATTTTTTAACATAATCGGCATCGGCCAATATCCAGTATATCAAGCCGATTATTAGGCGGGCGCATCTGTGGGCAGCCTAGTGTTGTTGTTGTTGTGGAACACGTGTTCGATGCACGCTGCACCTAGAGTCATTCTCCAGCAGAGTGAGCAGACCTCATCCAGTGCGTAAGGAAGGAGCTAAGTTCCTTGGAGAAAACTCCTTTATATAAAACCTTTTGATATGTTACTGCCAACTTCGAGAAAAAATAGGAATAGGCGACATGACGTTCGGCTACTTTGGATATTGATAGCGTAGTTGAGGTTGCATTAGCACAGCAGAAGGGTTGCTATCATGTCACAATAAGTAAGCAAGAATTTTGCAATTACAGACAGAGAATCTGATACTTTTATTTGTTCTGTTTTGTGTGTCTTATATTTGAGAGGGTTGTCACTCAATGCAGAGAAGTAATAAAAAAGTGACCAACGCACTATAGGTTAGTGATGGACTGGCTTTGCTTTGCTAGCGTCGTCACTAGATGTTGGGTAGCTACAGACAGACCTGGTGCTAATACTGCACTAGTGCCTTAACGACCGTAAGCTGGATGAGGAAGGACCTGACGCGATCTGCGTGCCGGACTTAAGGAGTGCCACGGACCTCGCTCTCCGTGCTACTAAGTCTGCAGCGCAGGCCATTGGACGGAATATGGCTTCTCTCACTGTGACCGAGAGACATCTCTGGCTGACGCTCTCGGAAATGGCCGAGTCCGAGCGCACCGCGTTCCTCGACGCCCCGCTTTCCGCCACGGGCCTCTTTGAATCCTCCGTCAAGGATTTTGCGGAGAGATTTTCAGAGGTACAGGAAGCGTCACAGGCTATGAAGCACTTCCTCCCGAAGCGCTCCAGCTCTGCAGCAGGCCGTGCGAAACCGTCTGCGCAGAGCTCACAGCCCCAGCCACCGTCCACTGCCTCCACTTCGCAGCGCCGTCAGGCCCGAAGCGCGAGACCGCGCTCCCGCTCATCCGGTCGCCGCCCCGCCGTGCGTGGCCCGCGACCTAGGATTACGGTAAAGCCTGAGGCCCCGAAGTCGTCCTAGCACATCTAGGAAAACGACGGTGTTCAAGTCCCGCTGCGGCCGGACTCACACCAAAGCTATTCGCTCGTCCAGTTCCAGCAAATGTCGCAGCGGCGACACACACACACAAACAGAGTACAGGTAGAGGTAAAGGATATAAGCGCCGGAAAGCGCAGCAGGAAGGCAGGAAGGCGGCGCGGCCAGCGACTTCAGTGACTCGTCCCGCTGAAGGTGCTCTCTCTCAGACGGCGCGGCTTCTTCTCCAGCTCCAGCGATGCGTGTGCTTCGCTTGAAGGATGAAAAATCAGATAATAGCTGCCTGCGAGCGGTATTTATAGGCCTAGACCACGCCCATTTCGGCGGGACGTGACGCAGCGGGCGCGAAGTGCCCTGATTGGGTCTGACGTCACGCCAGGCCTCGCTCGATAGGCTGCTGCAGTTGCCGCAGAGCAGCCAATAGGCGCGCGAGCTGCCTCGCCTATGTCTGCGTGCTGCCGCAACGCGTTTTGCATTATTACAAAATTAAGGATAATTTTTGGCTTCAATATCTCGCGGAAAAAGGATTTTCCCCTAGCGTAAGAGAACTAGCACTCTCTAACAATTGCATATTGTTCGAGAATGTATGCACTCTCATTCGTTGTTTTCCGTACAATCTGCTCCTGCGCCACTGGGGTTGGGGTTAAAGGGGTCATATAATGCCATTTTTGTACAAGCTAATATGATTCTTTAGGGTCTAAATTAAAAGTTTGTAATATACTTTAATTAAAAAATTCTCATTAGTATTGTAAGAAAACAGTCATTTTACCTGGTCAAAAACAACTCTGTTTTCAGCATGTCGTTTAAGTGCATGTGTCTTTAAATGATAATGAGCTTTGCTCACCCCGCCCCTCTGTTCTGTGCGTACTGCGTACACAGTTTTAATAACACAATAACCATAATGCGTTGTTCATTATAAACGTGGGATTATGAATTATATCGAGAACGTCGTACATAGAAAACATGCCGTAATGTACCCTGAGTGTAAACAGCCGCATTCATCATGAAGCGTGCTAGCGATTTGCAAAGATTAGTATAAATATTAATATAAAGGTTAATAAAACGTTACACTCACTTCTTCTTCTGGAGGTGCAGCAGGAACACGAATAGTTGGTACCGATCCTTTTTTCAGGAGCAGCTTCTAAGCAAAACCAGCTTTATACTGACCCTCGAGCAGTCTGGTGTGTGAAATGATTCGCGCAAACATGAAAGCATTGACGTTGATCGTGGGGAATATTCCTTCGAAAACAAACTCCGCAACTGTGTCTTCAGCGGTTTGGATTTATGAACATCAAAATGACTGATGTCTTCGTTATTGCACCCAAGAACAGAACACCACAATCGCTTAGACGCCATTCTGCTCATAGACAGTGCTCCAGTATCAACAATGATGAAAAACGCACTGTTCCTTTGTCCGCACTGTCTGTTCCTTTAAATGCAAATGAGTTGCTGCTCCCTGCACAGGGTGCGGAGCAACAACAGCTTGTGTCCTTTTACCTCAAACAGACATGCACTGAAAATTTCAAAAACTTTTAGCCTTTTATGTTCAAACCGAAGTCAGAAAGATGGAGGGACTCAAGAAGAAGTGACATGTAGACAACATTTCTGAATGGTTAGTTGGTCAATTTATGTAGCATATGTGTAGTTATCTTCTAGTCATTGATTAGCAAATTCTGTCTTGATAATCTATAAATCGTGTCCCAGGGGTGGGGTTTATGTAAATTTTAGGGTTGGTGATGTCACTAAACCGGGAGGAAGCTAGTGTAGTCCCTACCAGCCGTTTGTTGTAGTTCTTAAAAGCAATTTCTTTAAAAGCAAATATCTCCCTTTGCTTTGAACTTTGAGCATTGTAACTTTGCAGATGTTGTTTATGCTCAAACAGCAGCATTACACACTAAGTAAAGTTAGAAAAGTGAAATCATATTCAACCACCCCTTTAATACAATTACTCTTGGGCAGATTGACTAGCTGTTCGTTGGTAATTTCAGTTAGAAATAAATTACTGAATTATTTCATCCTTGAAAGTGTTTATCCATGAATGTGCTTATCCAAATGATGTGTTTTTGGTCTGATGTTTTTGTAATTATTACATGGTTTCTGAATGAGCTTGTACTTATTTGAAATATGCTTGATTAAGTACAAACAATTTGAGGCTAAGCAAAGGTCAAAATGAGTACAACGACATCCCAGCCTATTCTCACTGAGTTGTTAGTCCAAGAGAAATGCTTTAGGTGTGAGTGTTTGTGGTCTGTAGACCAACATGAACTGTTTGGTACGAGAGACACGGTTCCAGCGCTGGTGGACAGTTGTGTAGTGTGAGCG
The DNA here is from genome assembly GCF_965113295.1 of Leuciscus leuciscus. NCBI lineage: Eukaryota > Metazoa > Chordata > Actinopteri > Cypriniformes > Leuciscidae > Leuciscus > Leuciscus leuciscus. Next base: position 19,335,061 of record NC_138735.1, read on the forward strand.
TGTGACTTTACGTAGGGGGTTGTGTGTGTGTTGGCAAACTGCTGTGACATATTTTTTTTCTTTCTTTCTTTTTGAACCGTGTCTGGTCAAAACAGCACTTCATCCGGCAGGCAGGGGAACAATTGTGCTTTTCGTTCAAGTAGAAATATTAAGGGTTATTTGTGCAGCCCTCCATGTCATTGAGCTGTTTTGTTATTTCTTCTTACCTCATTTGTATGGCTTTTAAATGATATATTATGCCAAAACGCAGCGGACTTGGTCAATGTGGTGATGTTTCTATTGACTGTAAAATATCGAGGACTGATGAGGGAATCATCATTTCTCAGGCACACACATATTAAAAGCCCTCTAGGCAGTAGCGTTTCATGCTTAACCTGAAACACAAACTGAAGGTTGTATTCCCTTTACCACACTTTGGCGTTATATTGCAAGTCTTGACAGAACTGGTTGAAAATCTGGCTTTGAGTTCTATTTCATGGTCATTTTATAAAGATATCCTTGAACATAAGTTGCACATCTGGATTTTTATTAAACCGCTATTTTGGAAACTGGCTCATATGTTTTATTCGGCTTCTAGGGATTGAGACCCCTACATCTTACTCAACTCTTTCAACCTCATGTTGCAGTTTGCCATGGCGTCCGTTCACTCACTCGCAGTCAATCTGTCCGCAGGCAAACAGGCAGTTTTTTAAGGCCGATGATACTTACTTAAAAGGCTAGAGTTGTTTTCTTTGGCTGTGTACTTTCTGAAGACAAACTCTGGCCAGTACAAGTTTTTGAATTGGCTTCATTCAGATGTTATTGCAGTGAGTTTGCATCTTTCTGTCATGCTAACTGGAATAAACAAAGACTCCTGTTATTAGTCACGCTTGCTTGTGGTTTCCCTTATATCGCTAATGCTGGAGCCTGATTAGGACAAATTTGAGATAGAAGTGACTGTTAAAGGGATAGATCAACTAAAATGAAAATGGTCATTTACAGACCATCCTGTTGTTCCAAACCCATATAAATCCAAAATGTTGATGTTTGGATGGATTTCCAAGCTGCTCTCTTTCTTTTAATAGTGTTATTGCTAGAATTAAGAATCGTGTGTATGTGTGTATTTATCTAATTTCATAACTATTTTAGGTTTTGGCAAATTGGTGGCAAATTCATATGAATTAATTCATACTTTTTTGTACAACCTGCATACGTCCCAATGAGGAGTGGGTTTAGGGTGAATCGTATGTTTTCCTATGAACCACATTATACGAAATTGCAAAGTTCAGTGTAAAATGCTTGTTGATTTATCAGAGTATCTTTTTCCAGCCGTTTGATAGTCGAGATTGTAACTCCAAATGTTATCATGGAATTTTCTTAGTGTCTTGACGCCCATGAGGTGGCTGAACACAAACTCCATGAATAGGCTTGTTTACTAACCACAAGTGGTTCCACTCACCAAAACCATAACAGCACAGTACACAACAGGGGTGTAGTTGACTTTTACAGCTTCCTGGTGGAAAAGAGCTTTCAGCTGGCCGGCACCTGCAGTTATGAGGCTGTAATGTGCATGTTAGTGGATGTTGGCTTGAAAGACATGACCTCAGTTTCTCATGTGCGATGTGGGAACCTTTTTTTAAAGGCCGTCTTCAAGCTTATTCAATATCAGATGGATGAAATTGGCTAAGACTTCACTGACAGACTTGCAAACGATTCTGTCAGACTGACTCATTTATTGTGCCTTTTGCTTCCGAGACATTGTGACAATAGGGTTTAGGCGTGTTGCTCGCTGTTCTCATGAGGCAAACTGTCCAAGCGAATAATAAAAATGGTTGTTCTTTGGGCGTGCTGAGGTTTTCCTGTCTCTTTATTTCCCCTAAATGAAATCAGACTGAATGTCAAAAACATCTGTCCTAACTGATTCCCTCCTCTTGAGGCCACCCAGAGGCGTGTTCGACCTTTTTTCTCTTTGATTTATTCAAGTGTAGTAACCGTAATGGGTTTGCCCGTCAACTTCCTCAGTGTTCAGGAGGTCATCTGAGACTCGAGGGCCACCTAGTTCCATGGTTACGGAACCAAGCGAATTTGATTGGGTGAGGTCTTTTTGAACGAAATGCCCTGAGAGACGTTTGACCGAGTCAAAGTACACATGGATCAAATGTTTGATGTGATTCATGTATTCACAAGGTGCAGCAGAATCCCTCAATGCTGAGCTCATGATTAGCCACCTGAAAGGAATCCAAGGACTGAATTTAAGCCCAACTGGTAGATATCCAGATGTTTTAAGGGAGCCGTACTGCTTGTGTGAGGTAAGAAGGTGGTAATATGCCAAGCGAGCAGTGCAACACTTAACATGGATGCAAATCTCCATGATTGATTCATACAGAAACATGACTGGGCTCTAATTTATGTCTTTATAGCATAATCTTCTCTTGGCCGTCCTGTTTCCTTGTTTTGTGCATGGGTGGGACCAAGCTTTTTTTTTATTTATTTTTTTATTATTTCCTTTTCTTTTTTCTTTACTTTGACTCGAGATTCACATTCTGAATCCTACTATCTTAACACTTTACCAAACGCTTCCTTCATACTGTATCTTTGCTTTACTGATGACTAGACTTAGCACCCCTGGGTTTTGGGTGTTTGTTTTCCATGGTGCTCTGAATAATATAATCTTTAGCTTGAAATTACATAGATTTCTTACAGCTTCCTAGCTTGGCTTGAATTTATTTTGAGTATCCTTTCCCATTTGTTTACTATGATATTTGAACTGGTTTGTTACTTCCTATGCTAATATGACCACCTTAGGCTTGTCAAATAATAACAGTAATCGTTAATATAATATAATATAATATAGTTCAATAATAATTTACACAAATCATTAGTCTGTCTCACTAGAGCAATATGGAGCAATATCCGTTTCACCCTTACATCAGTCCTAAAATGTTATTGATTATTTAACGCCGATAGATTTTTCAACCTATAAAACCTATAAAATACAATATAATTGCTAAATTCATTCTTAATAAAAAGCAACATTTTAATTGGAAAAGGTAGATTAAGTTTTGTAGTCTTGGATCAAGTGTTCCTATTGGAGAAAATAACAGTATTTGCCATTTATTGAGGTATATGTGCAATTACAGGAAGACAAATGTCATTTCAGTCAAGCCAAAACCAGATGAGGACTTGCTTGATGAATGAAAAGTTCACGCTCTCTTGATGGTTAAAACAAATGGAACAAGTTTAACAAGCACTTAAATGCCTTCATATCCTCAAGTAATTCCTTAAACCACATAAAGACTTTCGACTGCTCGTCAGACACGTGATGGTGAAAACCATTATTTTTAAAGAGATTCACATCTTTAGTTCTCACATTAGGCACACTAAGGGTTTCGTTTGAGTAGTGTTGCTTGCACTCTCTCCATTGCCAGGCTAATTGATACCCAGGCCAAGAGGAGCAGGGTAAACAGGAGACCGCTGCATTACCGCTTTTGCAGGAACCAGCAATGCTCTTCCTGTCAGGCCACATCAGAGGCCAGGAGATGGGCACACAAAGGCGATGTTTGCTCAATCTAACCAAGCGAGGCTGCTCAATTGGGGGAAACTGAACTTTCCCATCGGTGTCATTCTTTTCTCTTGTCTTCAGTAGAGAAAAAAGGTACTTTTGAGCAAATTTAAAGAGTAGCCATATAGTTGGGGGCATTTGTACCTTTTTAACTTTAAGAATCAACATTAACATGTTTGGGTAACACTTTATTTTGACGGTCCACTTTAGACATTTTACCAACTAGGAGTAACTTTGCAAATGCATTTCAACTTATTCTACTAACCCAAACTATTGGAGTGTAATGGCTCAAATTACTCTTGGTTCAGTTGTATCACGGTTTTAGGGTCACGGTTTTGGTACGGTTCAGTGTGTGCTATGTTCAGGGGAAAAGGGACAACTGTTGAATAAAAATAAAGAAAATAAGAACAAATAATCAAACTACAAGCAACAGCACAAAACATACAATAGAGCAAAGATACTAATAAAATAAACTTTACAGATTTTTGAGGTATAATACAGTATTTTCATTAATAAAGTAATCCAATGTAAAATAACATTGCATATAATCTTAACTATATAAATTATTAAAGATTGTATTAAATATTAAAGATTATAGTTACAAAAGCTATTCAGGCAAGATCAGTGAGTGATTTCCTTGTCTTTTGTTTTTTGATTTGCATTAAAAACACAGGAATATTAGGATGGATGGCAGGAATATTAGGATGCTGTCACTTTAAGACAGGACGGTACAGTTCGTTTTTTGTTTGTTTTTACCGAGAACTGTTTCACCCAAACCCTAACCCAACTCTACACAGTTTACTACAGTCTGCTTATACTCTAATGAGAGTTTCTTGTAATTGCAAAGTTACTTGTAGTTAGTAAAATGTCTAAACTGCACTATCGAAATAGTGTAACCCAAAAAAATATACAATTCTTCTTCGACTTATTATTTTTTAAATGTTGTATAGTTTGTTTATTAATGATCATGCTTTAACAGCTAAAGGAGAACTTAGTGTTTTCAAATGTGCACGATTTAAGATCTAATCACCCATACTAGTGTTTTCAGGATGGTTACGTTGGTTAGGAAAGGTAAAAGGCTTTCCCTTTCTAGTCAGGCACATCTAGTATAAATGTAGGACCCACAATGGGTCATGTTCTGAATTTGAGGATGTAATGCATTCAAGAGTGACTTCAGTGTGTCGCAGTCCAAGTAGTTGCTAAGCTGTAAGAGTGGATTGTTTGCTTATGTCGAGCTCGGCAGAATAAATGAGGGCAACAGTGGGCGAATGTATTGACCTGACTCTTCTTTGTCTTATTCTGTCCATATTTGAAGAGTCGTAGCAACCTCACAGATGGATAAAGGCCACATTTTTTGGGGGGTAAAGCTTCGAAAACAAAGGACTGGGGTCTATTGGTAGAAATGAGGTCAGTGTTGCCCTCCTAGAATGTAGAAAGTTGTTTTTGTAAGAGCTGCTAGTGCAGGCATAGCTTGACTCTGTACACTTCTAAACCGACCTAAGGACTTTTGGGCTTTGGGAACTTTCCTGGGTCTTGTTTAGCTGTCCATCTTTCCTCTTTTTCTGTTTTCACATGTCTCATTTTATTAGTGTTATTGTCTTTTAGTATTTTAACCTTGTAAACATCACTAAAACTTTAGAAGTTCCAATATTTGCAATGGTTGGCTTTGTTTTTAATGTTTAATTTGAATAACAACAACAATAATAGACTTTATTTTTATGGCGCCTTTTAAAAGTTGCATCCCATATTTTTTTTATCATCTTATGGCGCTTTTCCATTACCAGTACCAGCTCGACTCGACTCGACTCGGCTCGCTTTTCGCTCCGTTTTCCATTGCAGATAGTACCTCCACAATAGTACCTGGTCGTCATAGCGACGCCGCAGGATACTGCCGTGACTTAATCTTTTACGCGAGACACACCCGCTACCCACACACACAGGACAATGGAGGAAATCGAGTGTATGCTGTTTTTGGATGTTTTTGTTTTTGCTGTTTTTTATTCAGGAAACTCCGTCTGGTGCGTGCAATGATGACGCAGTGAATAGTGACGATTCTCTCTGACCTATCAGCAGTCTGCTGTGTTTTCACGTCACATTTTAGTATCGCCTCAGCTCGCTCAGAACCTCGCCGGAGGTGGTACGAAAAAAAGTACCTGGAAGCAGGTACAGGTACAACTTTTACACAGTGGAAAACCAAACAGAGCCGAGTCGAGTCGAGCCGAGCCGAGCTGGTACTGTGTAGTGGAAAAGCGCCATAAGAATCAAATAAGCGAGCCTGAAATGAGTTTTAAGAGAAGACTTAAAAACACTAAAACATTCAGCATGTCTAATCTCAGAGAGGAGAGAATTCTGAAGTTGTGGAGCCAAAGAAGAAAAGGCCTGCTCACCCATAGAGCTTAATTGAGTTGGAGGAACAATACAAAGCCTTGTAGGTAAGAGTAAGAGAATTTAAAAATGTACACGAAACCTGACAGGGAGCGATTTGCTCACTTGTCCTGGCCCTTGTCAGGATTCGGGCAGCTGAGTTTTGCACATACTACGGTTTATTTAGAGACCCCAGCAAGTAGAGCATTACAGTAAAATACAAACATATTGATCATTTTGTTTTGGTTTATTAAAAAGCGTTAGCCAGTTCACTGCTTTTCTTCCAGTTTTGATGTTGCCTCTGTTCATTTAATAACATGAACACCTAAAACAGCCATATATCACCAGATTTTGAATTGGTGTAAATCTGGGTGTTATCTGTGTAAAAATGAAACTTAAGACCAAAGGATCTTAGTAGCTGACCAAGGGGGAAAATGTAAATGCAAAAAAAATAAAATAAAAAAATTAAGGGACTCAAAATCGATCCCTGGGGAACACCAATTTGAACTGAACCTACTTTGGACCCAGGGAAGCAAAACTGCAAGATAAGTCTTGAACCAGTTTAATACACTGTCAGTAACACCAAAAAGTTTCAGTTAAAAGGGAATGATCTACAGTGTCAAAAGCTGCATTGAGATCGAGAAGAATCAGAATTGAAAGACAGACAGAGTCTGAAGCAACTAACAAGTCATTAGTAATCTTAACTAATGATTTTTCAGTGCCATGTAGTTTGCGGAATTCAGATTAAAGGGGCTCAAAAAGATTGTTTAAAGTGAGCTGAGTGTATAAATGAGAAGCAACAATTCTCTCTCGTGTCTATATAAAACCAGACAATATAAGATTTGCAGATTTACTTGGTCTAATCAGATATGGTTGGTTGGTTTGCACACTGTATTTGATTTACACATTGTAATGGTAGAAGTGGCTTCTAACCAAGTGCCTGCATGACTTATGCTCATTATCTCATTCAACCAGCTTACTGTTTGAATGCCATTAGACAGTAAGATTGAACCAATATGGCAAGCCATGGCTGATAAATCTCACTTGCCTTGCTGCGTCTTGAATGGTTGCATTTATAATGCTCATGTGTTGATTGCCGACATGAAAGAATCCTTTACAGTCTGACCGCCTTTAAATCAAAGCTGGTGGATGGGGGTTCAAGCTCAGACTGAGCTGGAGAAGCAGTCTAGAGCAAGAGCATTTATTTTTAAAGGCCTGCTGTAGGGTTTTATTAATACGAGGTTAAACAAACAGTGACATGCCGGCTCAGACTCCGCTCATTCATTCTGGAATGCGGTCAGAAGAATCCACATATATGTGGAGTTTAATACAACTCTACATAAATAACTTGTGTTCAGAGCTTTGAGGAACAATGAATTTAGATTAATTTATACTTCAGTTTGTGAGGACATGCATTTTTCTAGTTCTTTCTTTATGGAAGGTATGGTATTTCTCTTGCATTTAAAATGTTGTCCATAGAAGTCTGTGAAACATCTTTGTACATGGTGAAACAAGCAAAAGATTCACAAACCTGCACCTCCACATACTGTATGAGTCATCTTATGTTAGGTAATATCACTGTTTACACACATTTAGTTCATGTTTAGGGTACTCAAATGCTAAAATTAAGGATTGATGGGTTATGAGTGTATAAGTATTTCAAACTCTGGTCACGACTCTTGTTATTTTAAAAGAAGCAGATGATGAAACTGGAAGGACACCTCCGCAAAAACCATGAGCTCATCTGTGGGCGAATTCTATGGCAGCCTAATAACATTACCCAAATATTTAGGACTATTAACCAAATATTGAGGATGTTAGTTATTTACGCTTTTATTAAAGAGGCTCTGACACGTTATCTTATTATGGAGTCAGTTTAAACACTGATAATTAGCTTTACAACTTTAGAAATAAATCCAATAGTAGCAAATATCACTAAAACTATGATGACAGGGTTTATATCTATATTTAATGTTCAGAATAGATGTAATGAATACCGAACTTTTGTGATTAAATGTTTGACTTTTGTCTCGCATAGTTTGAATTTTATGGATGACATGTTTACAGTTTATATACAGTAGTCAACATTTGAATTGGATCAAAACCTTTCAAAATTATACATGAATTTTGAACAATACCTGTTCTTGTACAACTTTAATGAACTTTTTTTTTTATCCACTTCAAATATTGACTACTGTATATTTTGTCCTTTTGATTCCTAAGTCCTAATTCATGTTGCTGTAACTAGTATTTAAAATAAATGGTCAGTTCACGAAGTTAAGAAAAGTCAGTACAAATCTAGTTGTCTATATTAATGGCCCGTGGCGTATTGGTTTAAGTTGAATATGGAAGTTCTCATTGTGCACTTCCTGAGGTGTGAACTGAGGAACAAAGCCATGTTTGGCACCTTGGGCTCTATTTGACCATTTCAACTTTTTTTTTTTCTCCCTAACAGAGACCCTTAGGTGGTCTGCACTAAATGATTTCTTTCTTTGAAGCCTGGCTTAAAGTTTGCTTGATGCTAGCAAAAGTTACTTTTCTTTTATTTCTTGTACATTAGCATAGCTTCCCAACATGGCATAAACAATGATGACCACCATTAAGGATATTAGCATCATCCTTATCTGCTCACTTCCTCTCCTCCTCCCCAACCTGTGTTCTATTACCTGTTGTAATACCTGACCCTCCTCCTGCAGCCACTGCCAGTAAAATGCTAATGTAGCTTAATTGTGAGAACTTCACTGAAAGTGGATGAAAGAGGGAACAGGCCAGTTCAGATGCACATGAGCGACAGCTGCTTTTAACCCACCCCCGTATGATAAAACTGCTTCGGTTTTCAGAAAACATAGGCTATGTAACATAAGTAGCCATACATTTAAACAAAAACAAAAAACATTTTTATGTTTGATATGTTCTTTTGTTACTTGTTCACTTTTTAATAAAAAATAAATAAAAAAATTGGCTTTTCTTTACATTTGTGTTTGTTTACTTCAACTTTATTTTAGTTCAGTTAGTTCCCAAGGCAACATTTCTAATTTGCATCATTTTCATCTGTTTACTTCAGCTTTATTTCAATTAACAAAGGCTTTTATATAAATAAATTAAAATGCAAGCCACAGATTCCTTAGTGGCTGATAATAAAAAGTTTGCCACTATTTCACCGTCTGTCCGTCCATCGGAAATGAGTTGGTATTTTAAAAGGGAATCTGACCATCTAGATTGAATCTATCTAATCTATTTAAACAATGGATCACCGTAGTGTGATATTTAAATTAGAGGTGGATAAGTCATAGTGATGCTAACATTTACAAATTTTGCCATGCAGGTTTCCATGCTGAACATTCAGCACTTCCATTTGCTATTCCTTTTCCTATTTAGGAATGTCCTGCTTGCAGAATTGTTCATTGATCTAGCCTGGAATTTCCTCTGACGCATTTGAATTGCCACTGAGTTACAGTATCTACATGGTTAACAGCAGTCATTAATAAAACTTTCCTTGTGCACTTAACTCAACCACAGACAACAATGCTCTATTGACGTCTAGAGGGTTAATTTACAATGTTTCAAGAGTGGCGTAAACAAATGAAGCCTTACGACTCGCCATGAAGGTGATTTACCTGTCTGCTTATCCTGTGCTCACACACCCACTCTTAAATCGACTGCCGCAGAATTTAAGTGGCCATAAAGTTGTGTTGCTGCAAGCAGTTGGTTAGGGTTTATCCCTTGGGAATCTCCAAAAATAAACTGCTTTACAGGGATTACCAAGGGAGAACACGTGTAAAGTCCTTATTGATTTTCCATTGTGTGTCCTGCCACCACTTCCCTTGCTTTTAAAGTGGATATGAGTTGGTATTTTAAAAGGGAATTTTGCCAAAATTTGTTTGAATATAGTCTGAGTTTATTTAACTGCAGCGTGATTTAATGTTGTCCGAGCATTTGGTCATATTTCCTTCGTGGTCAGAATTTATCCAAACATTTAGACATCTGTCGGCTAATTCTTAATGTCTGTACGAAACCTTCGCTAGAATAGCTGCCATGGGATATATTAGCAGCGGGATAAATTTGAAAGGGTAATTTGAAGTTGACATAATGTCAAAACTGAGTTCTTTTTAAATGAATGTTCCTGGTCTTATTGTGAGCAGTTAATTTGTGCATGCTATTCTAAAGAGAACATTTGTCTTCGTCATCCATAATCAAAGCATCAACTTTGTCACTTTGGCCTACAGGCTATTGAGAAAAAAAATGTGAAAAAAAAATCCAATAGCTATTTTGCCATTGCATAATTCGTTCTGGCTTCATTCTGGTAAGTGACTCACTTTTTTTCACTTCCAATCAATTCCTGATGGACTTTAAATCATTTTTAAAATGATTTTTATTTATCTTACTGACTATCCAGTTTCAAGCTGAAAGGTCACATTATGGAAGGAAAATTAGTTGCAAATGTCAATTCACGTTGCTTTTGGAAGTATTCTAGTTGATATCGTTTGAAACCAAAGATCATAGTTGTATCTGAGGAGAAATTATCATATTTCTGCAGTTTCCTCTATGAAAAAGTGAGCATTTTGGTGTTAGAAGTTGGTTCTAGTTCTCTGATACCTCTTTTCCACCAGAATGGTTCTGGAGCCAGAGCCCGTTCTTGGTCCGTTCTTACACAGACAAACTGGGTCTTGTCACGACCTGTGACTTTCCACAGACTTGAGAAACAAACAGTGATGTAATTTTACTATGTTTACCTGACTATAACCAGTGTAAAAACAAACACAGTGCTTCCTGGTGTTTGTGCAGGCAGTGCGGCACTTATGTTTTGCTGCTTTTTGTTAAATTTATTTTGTAACTTTTTTTTTTACAGTCCCGGGAGTGAATTTAATGTGCCAGCAGCTCTTATTTAAAACTGCTGGTACTCTCTTCTGTCCTTGTCAAAGCAATATGGAAACTGAAACTGTTGATTCTCTCCCAATCCCGCACACTGGGACTCTCTCTTGTGCACATTTAGACATAAAGAGCAATGTATTACGTTTCTCAATGAGACCGCCATAGACAGCGTTAGCATTTCTCCGCCCCTTCTCCACAGCTCAGTTTATGACCAACAAGTATTTAGGGCCAGAGTTGAACTGATCAAGCAGTGGAAATGCACAGAACAGTTCAAGAATTGTGACCGTCCCGGATCCGGCATGCAAACCATGGCAGTGAAGAACCGCTATGAGCCAACTTGATGATCCAGACTTCCAAGAACTTTCACCCTGGTGCCAAGAGCGCTGGATTCGCTCAATACCCATGATGGCGACCTGCTGATTAGACCGTTAGATGCCAGACGTTTTTGAAGGCTCTTCTCGCACACTGTCATTTCCTCCCTTACACCGTCTCCTTTTAAACATGCACTAACGTAGCGTTTACTAGCCTGTTAGCACACCCTGCCCCAATTACTTGTGCCCTAATGGAGCTTCTCTGACAGGTGTGTTGAGTAGTTTACAGTTGGAAAAATCTCTTTAAAACCCGGTTTAAGAGTGGCCAATAAATAAAAGCTTCTCAATGGGAGGATTGCTGGGAAATGGCTGTTATGTTAAGAGTTCAACAGCTCTAGTGTTGAAGTCGCTGAGTAGATTACACACCGCAAATCTTACAGTTAACAGCCACTCTGTTTATGTCTCCCTGACTCTCATGGTTTGATAGCCTATCCTCTGCAGCGTTTGGAAGGCCGAACAAATCTGGGTGTTGTATTCGACCAACACAACGTGTGTTAAATGGCAGCTAAATAAACTCCAAACAAATAAAGGGTTGCTAACGCTGTGCGCTAGCCAGGTTGGAGGGCTGCTGGGAGCCGTCAAATGTCTGGCCTTCTCGGAAAGACCTGGAGGCAGCGGGCAGACATTACAGCCTGGAGACAACTCCTGCGGATTCGGTTTATATCAACACCCATTTGAGCATGGTGTCATGCACCCGAAAGAATGGGAAGAGACTACTTTTGTATTTGCTTGGTTAATCGTTCACCATGCAATAGTCCTGTTTTATAATCCAGAACCTCTATAACACAAAACCAGAGTCGGTTACACGGAGTGTTACCTTCCAGTTTCACAACAACGCCTCCAGCTTCAGACCGCTAGATATAACACGCCTCTGCAATCAGATCACGAGCTGACGCAGACGTCGCACAGAGGATGCTTTTGAGCACGCACCCATGCACCTTCACAAAATAAACCCTCATGTTTATAGACCGAAGGGACCGAGGAATGTAGGAAATGTATCCAATCTCTATACTCTCCGTCCTCTTACAGTTTTGTTTATAAACCTCCCTCAGGGGCCATTTACTGGAAGGGTAAATTCTAAGATAAAGAAAATGTCTTTCCTTCTTTTATGCCAACACATTTGAGCAGGGCTTTTACAAATGCACGTTTCATGTTACTTGTGTTTCCAATACAACCGACACTGCAGTTCAGCAAAGTGGCTCTAAATAGTTTATATTACGATTAAGTTGTGATTGATAGATTTTTATTGTATTTGCTATATCGCTCTATAACTATTACTATTGTTTATATTTGCCATTAGGGACTTAATATTTTACACTAAGCATGAAACTTTAACGTAACTCATCCTGGGCTTTGTCTTGAACCATATCTAGAGACACATTATTATTAGCTGGGATTTCATCCACATCATTTTATGCACATTTTGGGATATTGCATTAATAAAACGCTTGAATAAAACGCTTGAATAACTTCTTTCTTTCTTTCTTTCTTTCTTTCTTTCTTTCTTTCTTTCTTTCTTTCTTTCTTTCTTTCTTTCTTTCTTTCTTTCTTTCTTTCTTTCTTTCTTTCTTTCTTTCTTTCTTTCTTTCTTTCTTTCTTTCCTCTCTTTCTCCTTTCTTTCTTTCTTTCTTTCTTTCCTCCTTCCTTTCCTCTCTCTTTCTCCTTTCTTTCTTTCTTTCTTTCTTTCTTTCTTTCTTCCTTTCCTCTCTCTTTCTCCTTTCTTTCTTTCTTTCTTTCTTTCTTTCTTTCTTTCTTTCTTTCACCTTCCTTCCTTCTTTCTTTCTTTCTTTCTTTCTTTCTTTCTTTCTTTCTTTCTTTCTTTCTTTCTTTCTTTCTTTCTTTCTTTCTTTCTTTCACCTTCCTTCCTTCCTTCCTTCCTTCCTTCCTTCCTTCCTTCCTTCCTTCCTTCCTTCCTTCCTTCCTTCCTTCCTTCCTTCCTTCCTTCCTTCCTTCCTTCCTTCCTTCCTTCCTTCCTTCCTTCCTTCCTTCCTTCCTTCCTTCCTTCCTTCCTTCCTTCCTTCCTTCCTTCCTTATTTATTTATTTGTTTGAGAAACGAAAACAGAACATAAAACAATGACACAATTAATGTTTGAAAAAAAAACACATTTGAAACTCTGCGATTACGGTATAAGCCTTCTCAAAGAGATGGGTTTTTATTTTTGCTTTAAAAAGTGATTCTGATGCAATTAATCTAATAGAGAGCGGTAGGCTGTTCCACAGTTTAGGGCCAGCTAATTTACCTTAGACTAGACTTCAAGTTTCTGTCATATGTTACACAATATCGCATACATTTACATTGGCCAGCAAAGTCTCCATCTTTGCACGTGCATTACACAGAACATAAAATGTAATTCATTTTGGCAGAGGCACAATATGTCAGCGTTTCCTCAGTCATGAAAATTCCTCAGAAGCATGGCAGTGCTTTCATGGGTGTTGCGGTGGTCCGATTCCCTCAGGAACGATCGGGATGTCTTTCCCCCGCCGGCAACAGTCACAGACCCCTTTCTGTCCACTCGCCTCCCCAGACCTTGGCTGGGAGCTCCCCTAATTTATGACTCATTTCCTAAGCAAAATATAGAGTTTCAGGCGTAAGTGTTCATATCAGTAGACTTAAGGGAGTGGGGAGCTTTACAATGCTTTGGAGCTGATGGAGGCAGAAACAGGGCTGACAGACCGGGCGTAGATTAATAGAGCCCTTGTGACAGAAGCTCACATCTGGATGGTGACGTAGAGCGCAGACACCTGAACCCAGCAGCGCGATCTTGCTCAGCACGTACTTGAGCAGCAGTCGGTGAGGTCATGGGGGTGAGAGACGGGAACTTTGCTTATTTTCACAGACAGAATAGCGTCCATGAGAAAGGGAGCGAGAAATGGGTGGGGAACAAAGCATACGGATGGAGAAGACAAAGTGAAAGAGTGTTTGTCAGCAAAATCCTTTGCTTAAATTTCATCCAATGTGGTTTTTGGTAAAGCAGCCTCGAGGCATCGAAATGGCACACGCCTAGATAAATTTATGATCTGTGGAAAATCTGCAGCTGCTCTCAAATTTAACAAGTTCTACCAAAGTCAAATGCTGTATACACAGGTGAAAATTTCTGTTGGCAGCTTTTACATTTTTTTTTTTTTGCTCTTTTTATTTTTCTAACCAATTTGACTGACCGCTTCGGTTTGTAAAATGTGATTTATAAATGGGCGTATTTTTTTGCCTTTGCAAATGAAAATGTTTGACATGAGAGCCCAGCACTGACTAACACACTTGTTTGTGTTTATGAGATTCCAACAGTACTTCTGCTGTAAGGCTGATGGCTGTCTCTCACCTATTAGGTTGTGAAATCTTCTGGTGGTTAGCTTGAAAGTTACGAGCTATTACTTTAACACCTGGTGCTGAAATGTTCAACAAATGATCTATTGCTGTTCAGATTGGTACCTTAAAAGTTTCCATTTAAAAGGCAACCGATCACATTTCTGACTAAATGTGTCTTGTGACTTGAATTTCACAGTATTATTTTTTTCTCGGCTCTGTATTTCTTTCCTGTTTTCACGCTCTATCATGTACTTTCTCCAGTAGTAAGACCTCTAATTATTCTCCTGTATTTGGTCTGGTGAATTAGGGCAGCCAGTTTAAACAGAACTGAACTAACAGTAGAGGTCATATGTTTGAGGGAAGAGGAGTTACATTGATGTGGTGGTAAAAGTTGGAGTGTCTTACTCCCATCCACTCCTGTCTCCCCACAGAGCTGCTCGGATGTCTCTATCCCAAGGCTATGAAAACAAACACTTCAGTGTGTCTAAATCGGTGTCTGTTACTGCTTACACACTGCTCATGCATGAGATGTTTGAATTTTTAGAGTATTATGGGTGAGACAGAAGAGTATTAAATGGTTCATATTTTTCACACGGCTATGCTAATTTTACTTAAAGTCGTTGGTAAATATAGGATGTCTGCTAAATGTTTTTGGTAGCTCGCTTTTAAGGTTGTAGGAAGCCAAATTAAATTAAGATCTATTTGAGGGAAGTCAAGCCTTATTATGCCTTCTTTTTTTTTTTGTCTTATTTTGGTAGCCTAGTAAAGAGTAATGAAGAAACATCATAATACATTTCCTTTCCATTTTACCAGTTCACTGTATCAATGTTCTTTAGGATACCTTGGTTGACATTTAAAATGCAGTAGTATGTTTGCCTGGTAATCTTTTTAGGTGAATGATTCCTTTTTTTTTTAACATCTTACTGCCAAGGTTTGGATGAAATAGGATATGCAAATTTTGTCATTTACTCCCGCTTGTATTGTTCCAAAACCCATATGACGACTGATGAAACACAAAATGCAATATTTTGAGTAATATGTAATGTGCTGGCCACAATTTTCCATGCAATTGATGAATGGGGACCAAAAGTGCTAATAAAACTGGTCTGTATGACTGGTCTGTGCTCCAAACGTTCTGAAGTCATACTTTGTGTGACGAACATATCAAAATTGAATTGAAGTGAGTTGGAACTCGAGAAACAGATCAGTCTGTTTCATAAACTAATCATTAAGAAAGTCTGATTCATCAGTAAGTTCTGACTGAAAAGAACAATTCATTCATGTATTGAGATTTTGTCTCTTATTAATCACTCTGAGGAAAACTAGGGTGGATGTTCAGATTTTCATTGTTAAATTTTGTCTGTTTCTCACACAAAGCATAAGTCCCCTAATATAGCAATATATAATCCTGTTAAGCTTCTTTCTGGCCTTTTAAATTTTGACAGTTTTTGCTCAAGTTAAATTAAGCTTCCATGATATTTCTCTGTCCATGCAATTCATTTATAAATATTGTAAAATAAATGTCCACTAGAATGCAGACAGTAGCACATAAAGCCCCATTGCACACCATGAACTATAACTATAAAGATAACTGTAACAATGACTATATTAGCATCCATACCAGCGGATGATATCGTTCTGTTTATTCTAAGCTTGAGCTTCAGTTAATGCCATCTGTTGCTTTAAATGAGTCATTCTGATTGGCTGTCAATGTTTTTATCATCCACCAGCCTGGAAAAAAAGCTGGAATTTTGTTTTGAGTGTAATTACAAAAATCTTGTCCCTTTCTGCCCTTATCATTTTAGTTGTGGTGTTAGAATTATTTTTTTAGAACTACATCTTTATTGTTATCATTGTAGTTATCGTCCTTGGTGTGAACGGGCCTTAAAACACTTTCCTGAAAAAAAGTAAAAAAGAATGAATTAATAAAACCAACCTCTGGCACTAAAACACAACCATGACCCAACAAATGATACAATGTTAGAAATAATTAAACCCACTCCATGACAGATGACTGATCTTCATTGTGACTGTAAGCTAAAATGCATTTTCTTTTCCCCTCACACCATAGAATCCAGATGTTCGGAGTGATGCATATTAAACAGTGGATGTCATGTGGAATGTAAATCCAGTGTGTGAAGTGCGAGTGAATGATCTTTTCAGATGCCTTGTAGTGTCTTTGACATTAAACCAGACTCTTAAAGCATTCTCCAGGCCTTTTTGTTCTTCTCAAGCAGTCTTTTCTCATAACCACAGTAACAGGTGGGCCGTACCACTGGATCTGTCTGCTTGTACTGTGCTGTTTTTAGTGGTAGAGTGTTCTGTTTCTCATTTATCCAGATTTTTAAAATGAAAAGCCTGGTGATTGGGTGTTTATGGTGCATCATTTCTTTTTTAGATCATCAGAAGGCCTTTTTTGAACTCCTAGGCCTTCTGTACAGTGTCTGAGCCTGTGTATATGTGTGCTTTGCCTGTCCCCTCGATGGAATTAATAGCACATCCTCCCAGCTTTAGAGTCTCAGCCAGAAAGCAGCAGTAAAAGTGTCTGGAAACATTTGTAAAGCTGCATAAAATTCAAGAGAACAGAACGACTGTGTGCAGTCCAATATAAAGCAATACAGGTCCCAAGCACACAAACTGTGGGGTTTGCATCTTAGACATGGGCAGCAGTTTATTGAAAACTATTATCCCTCCAAAGCTTGATAAGCCAATATCAGTGGATTATCTTTTTCCTTTTTTTTTTCATTTCCATGCATATAGTATAATTTATTATAATGACTATGAAAGGACAAACTTCTGTTTCAGTGCAATGCTGGCATTCACCCCTGCCATGGCCAATACTGATGGCTTTTCTCTGTGTTTTGAAGAGACCTGTTTTTGCCATTTTTATTCTCTCTCCAAAGCACAAGCTCTAAGAAAGTGATTTTGGCCATTTAATTTGCATGATTATTGGAGGTAAAGTTTCTTTAAAAACCAAAGTTTCATTTCCATTTTTTTAAATTAAGTTTTCTTTTCGTGCATTCCATGGATCATTTGATTTAGGGTTAGGGTTTGCTATGCTGAGTGTACGTTCTACACGATCTCATAAATCAATTTATTTTACAATGTGGTGATGTGAAATGTACATAAATGATAGATTTTTAGAAAAAAGTAGGCAAATCATGAAGGACCACCCCTAAACACCTATAACTGGGGTGTAAAGATCGTACAAAAACTGAATGAGATCGTACGATTTAGCCACCAATTTGCCTAAATGTAAAATAGTTATGAATTGCCATGAGATTGTGTTGGTCCATTAGTTCTCAAATCTTCCTCTCCATTAGTGTCAGTCCAGATGCTTAATTATAATATAGCACAAATGGAAGTGCATTGATGGTTTAATCTTTTCTTTGCATTTATGACCCTAGAATCTTTTGATCACACATCATTAAAACTTCTGTGTTTTTAGGCTCACACAAAAGGCCACTTTATGGAAGCATAAACATTAATTGTTCTGAAAGAGATACAAAGGCTACGTTCACACTGCAGGCTGAAACGACCCAATTCCGATTTTTTTGCCCCTATGCGACCTGTATCTGATCTTTTCATGACAGTCTGAACGACACAGATCCGATCTTTTCAAATGCGACCCAGGCCACTTGGGTATGTGGTCCCAAATCCGATACATATCCGATCTTTTGAAATGCGACTTCAGTCTGAACGGCCAGGTCGCATGTATCCGACCCGCACGTCATTGATACGCGAAAAACGTCATAATTCTGCGTTGAAGTAGTCGTCGGTTTGAAAACGGACTGCATATTCGTCGAGCTGAGGTAAATCTGCCGAACAGGTTGACCTCGACGAGCCCGTTAATAAATTTTTTTTTAAAAAGCCCACGGCCATTAAGTTATATATACGTTATGTTAACTTATTTGTGCTGAATCTGATATTAGATAGGTCAGCGGCTGCTGTCTGGCTCTTGTGTAACGGTCGCTGCGCGCGCTCGTGTGTGTGAGAGAGAATCACAGTTAAAGTTTAGCTACTTCCGCAAACAACAAGTGACGTCGTTGACCGTTGAGTACTCTTCTGCGCATGCGGGTCACTTCTGGGTCATTTCACGTTCACACAGGAGATCACAAAAGGTCGCATTTATTTGGAAATGTGAACGGCCTTGCAAAAAAATTGAATTTTTTCAAAAAATCGGAATTGAGCATTAAGCCCTGCAGTGTGAACTTTCTCTTGGAGTGTGGATTGTTTCCCAAAGTAGCCTGAAATTTGGTATTTAGGTTCAAAATGTACACTGATTATTAATGCCACAGGCTTTTTTTTTTTTTATAATTGAAGATGTTTTTTTCATGTTTTGTTTAGTTTTTTCAAGTTTGGATGGTAATGACACTTTTGCATATTTGCAAAGTTTCACTATGTATGCTTAGCAGTTGTTTTATCTTCAGAAATGATTTTTCAGAGCATAGAAGCTTTTGAAAGAAGCGGAAAATAATATCGTAATGCGAATTACGAATTTATGCACAACATGTATATTTATTGAGCCCTCCAAAACCATACAGAAAGATGTTGTGGTTGTAATTGGACAGCATTTTAGTGTTGTTTTATTACGTGAATGTCTACTTTTGCCATGGGGTTGTTAAAAATCATTATGGCCATTTTTATGCAGCTAGCTTGCTCTTTTTTTTTTTCTTTTTTTTTGTGCTCTGTAAACACTTACCTTGTTTGTTTTTATCTTTGACATATGTAACCACTTTATCTTCAGATTATGCGCACGCTCTTTATTCAACAAATTTGTTCTCTGTACATCACACATTTAAGGATAATTGGAATCATATTGTGATGTCACATGTATAACAGTGTGGTTTTTTTATTAGTGTTTTGAAGTGGTTTCGATGATATCTTACACTATCTCTTGTAAGTGAACGTGTTTGATTAATGATCCCGAGGGTCTATAAATGGCATCTGGAATGCTGATCTCACCCTCCACCACAGAGCTGAAAGAAACTCTGAGGGATCACATCTCCAACTGTCATTGCTGTCCCTGACTGGCTTTGTATTTATTATGTCCCGACTGCCTCAAGACATACAGAGTTTAAATTGCAGGCTGTTGCACTGTGAGAGCTCTATGGAGACCTAATGGGTGGGTGAACGTCTCTTGACAGTGACCCCCCACTTGGATCCATAACAATATGAAGTCGAGTGAATTGGCAGTAATGGTCCCAAGGGGAAACATCTGAAGCCAACAGAACTCTGCCCCTCGAAATCCCGCCTTCATTGTTCTGGCAGACTTTCTGTTATCACTTATGGAAAAATATGGCAGTACATGACGTGGTTGATGCTTTTGGTGTGGTTATTGCCCTGAAAACTGGCAAGTCTCATATAAGTTAAAAACATTACATACTCTATTTTGATTATGTCTGTGCTTTAATCACATAGCAACAAAAACTTTTTAGTGAGTGCTGGAAGACTTTTATCCTTTAATCCACTGTGTGTTTTAGAGAACTTGCAATTTATTCAGTCAGTTAGTTCAGTATTATTACTGAAATACTGGGCTTTCACTTAAGATGCTACATTTGAAATCTAATGTACTTGGAGTGGTCTGTGTGGGCAGTGTATGTGGTTTTAGTTGGTAGAACTCTGGAAAACAATGTCTCTTGTATCCCAGATATGAACTAATTTTATATGGTCATGCAAGATCAAAGATCTTTTCTGAAAATTAAAGTTCACCGCAAAAATAATAAAAAGTGACCTGCTTCAGCTATTAAAAAGCACATCCCAATTGTAATCCATTTAATTAAAATGATTATAAAGCTAAAAACCTGGACATTTAGCAATACATTGACAGGTCCAAAACATTAAAAGGTTTTTCTTTTTCTTTTTCTTTTACACTCTGAATGACTATTGAGCTTGGATAAGTCTCGAGCAGATGAAAATCAATCATGATGATGAAAGGCCACAGAAACTAACAGATCACTTGCTTGTGATCGCTGTCTGCACTTAGGTATTTTGCCCATTCTTGCATTTTAAATCTTTTATATAATCTCACATTATTGTGTCTGTTCATCATAAAATGGGTTTGCCAAGAAGGCTGTTGTTGGATTTGCCGAAGCGTGTTCAGGTAATTGCAATTACATTTTTGCTGCACCCATCAGTGTTTGAGACATTCACAATGTGCTGGCAGTGTTTTTGAGCTCCTTTTATGCCAATTTTTATGGCGTACCTCCGAGTCAAGCTTTTTGGTTATGACTTCAATTTGTAGGGCAGCTTGGAAGGCTAATTTGAAGGCTTGTATGTTTATATAGTCATAATTTGAAAGTGAATTTTGAAGCTGCTGGTTTTTATTTTTTATTTGCTAAATAAGCAAATTAAATATTTTTTAAAAGCTGAAACTTCACTGATACATTCTGCGGACACCTGAGCCTTATATTACATCTTGTAAAAAGGGGCATAAAGGTCCCCTTTAATACAACAGTTGTGTGATCATTCTTGCTCTTTCTTGATTCAAATGGTTCCTTATTGGGTTTTCTTTGGCCGGACTGAACTACGCCATTCAGTACAAGCCTGCTGATATTATATATTAAAATGTATTATAAATTTCACATTTCAAGCCCTGTAAGGCAATCACTATCTGCCTGCCGCCTTTCATACTCTCTCGCTCTCTGCCTTTCTCAGCAGGTTTCAGCCGCTGAACAGAGTTGCTCTAGTTTCCCTCATTAAGTAGACATGATAAAATTGTATTATCTTGGCAAGCAGAGTCTGTAAATGTGTGGATTCCTGCAATTTCCAGCAGGGTTGAGTTGGTCTGGTTCTGGAGGGATGTGTTATTGTAACTGGTTTCAGCTGGAAGCCTTTTGCAGTCCAACCAAAAGGGTGTGAATTGGTTGCCGACCCACAATTTAACATTCCAACTTTAAGGCTTTTGAAATTAGCCTGACCTGAAATGAAGGGTTCTGAATCTGTCTCTGCACCTTTGATCTTCTGTTTTCTACAGCTGAAATGTTGAACTATGGTCTGCTCTTTCTACTACATTTCTCAATCTTTTTGCCTTCTTGGGTTTACTTACTTTTATTTAGTTGGATGATTGAATGGATCTGGTTATCCATCTGCAAGCCAAGCTTAAATACAGTTTAAAGTAAATCCATGAACCTTTCAAAATCAGCTGAAAAGGAAAGTTGCTTTTTTGCATGCACTAAAGAACCAGTCACAATGAGCCAGTTATGCTTTGAAATAAGTTTCTGATTTGTCAGGCTTGTGAAATCACATCCTTGTAGTAAAACTGTTAAAAAGTTCATGTTGACTAATGCTCTAACTTCAATAAAGGTGAACTTTCCCAAAATTGTAAAATCTGAATGTATTATAACTTTACTAACCTTCAGGGCTGATGTTTAAACACTTGCTTATACAAGATATTTTTATTGCTTGCATGTATAAAGAGGAGGATGTTGGTGCTTGTCGTATTTTCTGTGAAATGATTTCAATGATTTTTTCATAAAGACCATTTTTCATGCAGGTATGAAAGGATCTTTTACCATAGGTCCAGGAATAAATGTAATGGCATTTATATGACTGGCCCCCTCACAGAAAATGTGTCCTTTTGAAGTTGCCTCTACATATTTTTCTGGTTGACAGATCAGAGCAACTCAGAAGCGCAAGTGCTTTGATGCTCTGGGTGCACTGCAATTTTCATCACTACAGCAATTTAAAAAAAGAAAATACCTGAAACTTGGTACATTTTAATAATTTGAGCATGACAACATTACAACGTTGTGGCCTTTGAAATTTTATCAAGCACTGAAAAGCAGAAACGTCAACTGATGATGTTTGATTTGAGATATTGGCCAAGATAAATAATAGCTGACCAGAAAGAACCATGCGGTGCTCATGCATTTTATTTCATTTCACAATTTTTGTGTTCCAGCTTGCATTCTACTTCAGATCTGGCAAAATGCTTGAATTAGCATTTTCTGATATTCAATTAAATAATATTTTCCAGCTCTACAGTAGGAATGGCACGTCTGGAGGAGCTTATGGGATTCCTTAGCACCAACTGTGAGGTGCTTTCATTTGTTCTTCCGTAAACACAGACTCTTGAAGGATGAGGCACGCTCAATTTAGCTAAGTGAGCAGTCCCCCTTTTACCTCGCCGTTCCTTTAAGAAACGTCTCCCATTGTGCTGCCACTCCCAGAATTAGCCCATCATGCTCTGTCTAACATGGAAGGTATTGCAAACTTTCCATAATTTTATTTTCCAGAGCCTGGGGGTGCAGAAGCCTTTACACTGGTTTGCAAGATTCCAGTGCCTGTTTCACTACAAATAAAGCTTCTCAAAGTCTCCTCTTCATTATGAGAAGGGGCTTGTGTAGGGGCAATTTCTCTCTAAGAGGTTCTGGGATGCAAACAATCAATTGATTGCACATTTGGTCCCGGCTCCTTGTGAATGCTGGGCATACCACAGCTTTGTCATAAAATGGAAGCATGCATGTTGACTGGGTGGGAACCCATCATCAAGTCTATGCATATGATGTAGCACTGTTATTTTAGTCTAAACTTTGGATCGTTTGAATGCAGAATTCCCTTTTTTATAATTGCCTACTGAGAGTACATTAACTGTCAAACCAGAGCTTGACATCAGCACCCGCCAACCCGTATAATGCGGGTGGATTTCAGCGGTGGCGTATAACGCAGTCACTCCTACTAGCCACTTTGGCGGGTTGATAAAAATATCGATTTTTCACAATACCAGCTGCGCGTTCTTGCTTAATCTCTCCGACCGTGAGTTGACACAATTGAATAATTGAATTGCTAATTGAATTGCAATTGCTAATTGAATTGAAATGAATTGAACAAACTCTTTGCCCTTTACTCACTCGTTTAATTTGCTCCGGATGAATATTGTTGGTGTTATACAGGGCTTGAATTTTGCCGTGGGATTGCACGTATTCAGGATAATTTTACTCATTCCTGCAGATTTTGTGCTCACATGTGCATGCACATGAAGACAAGTATAGGCCTATTGCTATATAAAACAATGGGTCCGTGTGTCAGGTCTTAAAGTAACAGTAGCCTAATATACTTTCTGCCAAATTATGAGATATTAAAAAATATCTAGGCTATATGGCAGTTTTTCAAAATTGTGGCCAGTTAAAATGAGTGGCTAGTAACTTTGGAAAACCACTATGAGCAAAAAAATTAATGTCAAGCCCTGTTTATAACTAATTAATATACTAATAAGTTTGATTTTTACAGACATTTTTTGATGCTTGAACATTTTTACTTGCAAATATTTTCTAATATAAATGTTTAAAAATAGCATTTTTTTTTTTTTGGGTAAAATGAAAACTTTTTTTAAATAAAGTAGAAATGGCTTCCATACTTCTGTCAATTAAGCGGCTAGTCTAGTGACTGCATGCCTTTTATAAATCAATGCTGTTTGTCACTTGTAAAAGGAAGCCACTGACGAGCCCCATTGTTTGCATTGTGATGCTCCAGGAGAGCTCTCTATCTATTAACAACAAACACAACATGGTTGTCTGAGGATGGAAATCTCCTCAGGCTGAAGGGAAAGGTGTCCAATACTTAAACGCTATACATCATCACTTGACAAGCCAACTGACCCTCTGGTCAGTAAAGGGGCCGGACCCTGCTAGAGAAGTGCCTAGTGAAGGGAAATGTCTGCCTCCCTAGTTTTAAAATGTCAGATTTATCAGTCCAATTGCAAATCGCTCAGACAGTCTATTTTCTTAACACTGATATGTATATCCATGTATCCTGTAGGGCCTCTGATGGGCAGTGTTAAATTCTGGCTTATCTTATCTTGTGAGAGTCTTGTGAGTGTTGGATCCATTGAGGATCTCCCTGTAGAAGCCTAGAACAAACATTCCAGGGAAAATGCAAGACATGAACCCTGAAAAGGTTTTTCATTGCCCTGACTTTCATTGCTTTCATCTTGACTTTGCAATTCGGCAATTCTATCTGGAAGAAACTTTATTTATTAATAAACAAAATAATATGCAATTTATTATTGTTGATGATGATGATAATAATAATAATAATCATTATTATTATTATTATTATTATTAATAAATTCTATACATTTTATTTTATTAACTGACTATTTATAATTACAAATAATTTATGTTTTTCTATTTAATTTATTTATAATTTACAAAAAGTATGATTTTCTCAAATTAATTTATTTATCTTTTCTTCCGTGTACATGGCAGGAGCTGAAAATGGGCTCAAAGCAGACATGCATGAGATCATAACAATGTAGAACTTCTCCTGACAGCCTCCTTTAGAAATAACAATGGCTAAGTTGCGGCTTTGACAGACTAATGGTATGTTGGAAAATATGAGCTCCGTGTGACGTTCTGTTAAAAATAGTGGTCTTTTTTTACGCAGCATACTATCAACAAGCCTTCTAGACAGGCGTTGAGGAGGGGTTGATTAATGAAGACCTTGTCTGTTTGACATCCTTTTTCCTTTCACACTTCATAGCTTGAGCCCACAACACCTCCAGACCGCTGCTGTCCCAGACTGCAAGAGGGCCGAAAGAGGATTGATGTGGCCCACAGAGGGTTTTCCATGCTAGTTCGTTTAGCTTGATACCATCTAAATCTCTAGAGAAGACAAGCTCGGCCACCTCTCAATGATTTGAACCAGACTTTGTGCCAATTCGAGGCTGCTATTTATTGTACTGTTTACTAAAATACACATGGTGGGAAATCGCACATCTGTGCACCAACTGATGGATGAAGTCGTGTCGTGGTGTGAGAGAATTAAGTTTGTGTATGTGTGCGTGAGAACCAGTGTCGGTGGTTTGCTGTTAAAGGTCACTGTTACTAAAATGTAGCAATATGAAGCACGCAAGTAACTGTTCTTAACACTTATTCCCATTTCCTTCTCATGAACAAGACCCCTCCCTTTTAAACTGTTGTCCCTGAGGTTATTTTCTCTTTAAACTGAGATTCAGTCATCTCTAGATCTCTTTGCTTTTCCTACTGACAACCAGTGGCCAGAACAAACTTGTAAATTATGACTGGTATGTGTTGATTTCTTGATTAGGTCCAAGAACTCTGGAGCCAAACCAGGAGAATTTGCAGGCATCCTGTTGCTTCATTACCAAAAACTTCTTTACATTGATACTGAAATGAATACCTCAAATTTATTTTTCACAAAGTAAATAACTGAAATAATGGAAACTAACGGGCGGTAATGCTTTTTAGGTGTCTTGCTGTCAAAACCTTGTTGGGAATGTTGAGGAAAAACTCATCTGACCTCTCCAGAGGTTAAATACATTTAGTTTTGACCCAACAGCTTTAGTACTTGGACCAACAAAGGGGCAAGAACATGATGAGAAGGCTATGTGTGTCTTCCTTTTTCAGAAGGCTCTTTGTCCTTCATTTGTTCTGGCATTCCCGATGAGGAGATTCTTCTCTGTTTACCCTTGGCTTTGCCTAAATGTTCATTCTGTATGGTCTGTTGAACAGAGCAAACCTTTTTTCTTTTCTTTTTCAAAAAAAAAAAAGCAGCGGTTCTCCGTACAGCTCAAGTCTCCATCTCCGTCACCTGTAGTGACCCTCACTGAACCAAGTCTGGGGTTGTTTCTGTAAGTCACCTAAGTGCTAATTCTCGTTAATGCCCCCATTTAGGTCAGCACTGCAGGTCCCTAGCCAAATACCGCCAGAGGATATTTTGCTTTCCCAGTCATAAACAATGACATTCAGTCTCTGGGGGTCCACTCGTTGCCATGTGTGTGCAATCGTGGTCTTTGCGAGCAGAATCAGCTCTGTTTTAAATGGCAAAGAGAACCTCATGCATTTTAATACGTCTTATGGCTTCAAGCAAGGAGCAAACACAAAACAAGGGAGGCAGTTTAAAGGGATAGTTCACCCAAAAATTAAAGTTCTGTCATAATTTACTTACCCTCACGTTGTTCCAAACCTGTATGAGTTTATTCTGTTGAACACAAAATATATTTTAAAGAATTGGTAACCAGAAAGTTGACAGTAGCCATTGACTTCCATATAATGTTTTTCCTACTATGGAAGTCAATGGCTACCGTCAAATGTCTGATTAGAAACATTCTTCAAAATATCTTCTTTTGTGTTCAACAGAAGAAAGAAACTCATACAGGGTTGGAACAACTTGAGGGTGAGTAAGTGATGATAAAACCGAACTATCCCTTTAAAGTATTGGTTAAACTCTGTCGACTGCAGAGAAGAAAATAACTATCATTAGTTTGTATGGTCAAGTCCTGAAGATGAAGCTGGTGTCCTGAGGTGGTATTGAATGGTAAGATAGCCTAGTCTCCAAGTGAGATCACATCTAACATGAAGGATAAGTTAAGCTTTTTCATTACTTCCATTTAAATCCACCCATATTTCCAATGTTCTCTACACTTAAGGAATGGTGAAAAAAAGGTCATTCTGTGGAAAATAAAAGATCTTTTAAAGAATATCTTTGTACATTCAATGGAAGTCAATAGGGTTAAAAATGAAATTGGGTCCCTTTGACATGCAATGTATGGACAAGGAGGCATTTTATCAATCATACAGGTTTAGAAAAATGTGAGCATAATGAATAAAAGTAAATGACAAGGTTTTTTTTATTGTTTTTAGGCAATTACGCAGACCTTTTCGTTGAGCCATAACTGAGCATATTTGTCTTTGTTCAGACTCAGCTGCAATGTAAAGCTAAGCCTTGACAGATAAGAGCCTAGATGGATGTGAGAGTTCACACCAACTTGACTTATCTAAGAGCATATGTTGCTACACACATGCAAGGTCAAAGGGCAACTGCTCGTTTCACATCTCCGCTGATCTCATTCTATAATAAAAACCCACTGACTTTTATTGGAGAACAAAAAAATGGCACTGAGACGCCACCGCGCTATGCAAAACACCTTGTTTGGGCTCTGCACCATTTCGAGGGCACATGCAGTTCTACTTATAGCTCTATTAATGATCATTATACTCCTTTCCAGATGTCCCCCTTGTTTAATGTTGCATGCACATGACAATTGAGTTCACCAGCTTGGCTTGGATGCAGCCCCACCACGTTCTTGTGCTTTTTTTTTTTTTTTTAGACAACGCTAAAGCCTGTGAAGGGTTGAGTATATTGGCCTTTTCAGTCAACAGCAGTTCAACGCATGTCTCAGTTCGACTGGTTCATGCTTTGGCATAAAACTGCATAGGACTCTTCATGGGAGATCCAAATCACAGGAAAGGCCTCACGCTTGCAAATGGATGACGTAGGAGCAGGAAGTTGGATCCAGTATTTGGTCTGGATCGCGTTGGCTGGGGACAATGTTGGCAAGGTGTTTGGAGATGATTTTCTCCATAAGGTTGTGTTGTTTAAAAGGGTTGAAGGAGAAACGCTAGTGTGGAACTTGGCCTGCTGTCAGCGCCATACGGTCTTGGCAGTGTGGTGATGTGAAGCCAGCTGGCTCTGGTTTTAACTGAGAGTGAAGGGAATTGTTTGGGTCCTACAAGGATACGTTCACACAAGTAATCCAGTCTAAAATCTGGGTGGTCACTAATGTGCCATTTAGATGTATATTCCTCTTTGAAATGTCATTTTAAAAAAAATGTTTGGGAGGGGTTGTCTAGTGCCATGGCTACTTCACATCTGATTCCATAAGCAAGAGGGATCCACTGGCTTTTAGAGTTACTCGACTGCAGAGGCTTTGCTGAGCCACACGGCTGATGTAGAGAGGATTACATGGCTGCTTAGGAAAACACTTGGTAAATCAGAGTGTTATCGACTGTGTACACAACCTGTGAATCTAAACCTTTCATAAAAACCTGAATCCCACGGTGCACTCACAGCTTGAATTAATAAACAGAATGGCATTTACATGTACTGAGTTTAATATAAGCAGTATATTTGGTCAAATGTCTCATGCAGCTGCTGAAATAAAGTAGTTATATTAATCCAGCATACCGGGCTTTTTGAAGCACAAATAGACTTTGAATTGCTTTCAATCTACATA
Organism: Leuciscus leuciscus; assembly: GCF_965113295.1. NCBI lineage: Eukaryota > Metazoa > Chordata > Actinopteri > Cypriniformes > Leuciscidae > Leuciscus > Leuciscus leuciscus. Next base: position 19,363,492 of record NC_138735.1, read on the forward strand.
ACATGTTAGACCAACATTATTCCCTCAAATGTGCCAACTAGCATAAAAGCTGTCTGACTGATTTCATATTGAACAATGTAGATTATTTGCTTAAGATTTGCCAGCATGCATGCATTTTTGCATTGTCACTGTTCTTTAAGTTTGTGGGTTAATTGAGGATTATTTGACTGTATACAATTACTTTGAGTCCAATTCATGAATAAATAATTCACAATGGTTAGGTGAACCGGTTCATCGGATTCAATTAAAAGATGCAAAAGAACAATTCATTCACTAATCTGACAATGATTCCAGATTAAAATTTTGCTAAGTATGAAACATTTTAGTGAACACATTCAAATGGGCAAAACCAAGTAGAGACCATTAGTGAGACTATTGAACTCAATCTAAGTTTTTATAATGCCCTAAAATATCTAGTTCAATTAGGTTTACCTGCTGTATTACAACTTCTGAGTAAAATGTGATTTTAATCGTTTTTCTTTTTTTATGTATAATTTCAGGATCTTTTCTTTTATGTGCATTTTAATCTTAAGTCGGTGTACATTTAAATGTTTAATTTATCCTTGTTTCCATTATATTATTTTGTATTGCATGTGCGTGTAGAATCAAGAGGAACAGCTAGTACTTTATGCTACTGGGGGGAAATATTGTCGAGTACACAGTGTTCAGTGTAATTACAGTAACTGATATGTTGCAATAACAGAAAAGATGAGAACTTAAACTGATGAATTCACAGGGATGGGTGAGTCTTTCTGTAGTCTTCAGCAAACAGGATGTAAGGTACAAAAAGTATGAGCTGCATTATACTGAGATATGAAAGGGCTAAGAGTCATATTGTTGTCTTAGCTTAGAATTCTGATCCACGTGGGTGGCAAAGAAAATCTTATTCTTGGCTTCAACAACTTATTAACCCTTGTGGGAGCCTTGGTGTGTGTTCTGTGAAAAAGCAGCTCTGAAGATGTAAACCTGCTTGATGATGCCTAACAGTGCTAGCGGTGCTATGACCTGAAGGTCATGCAGGACATTTCCAGATGCTTTTGCACTCATCTCACGCAGGTCAAAAGGCTTGTGTAAGAATGAAATACCAAGCTTTTCTTGACTTTTGAATTGAGTTTGTGATTTTTTGGGTGCTCTTACAGGTGATCAAAGGATAAGAGGGAAGCAGTTCTTCATTTTTCTTTTTTCTTTTTAAGAGACAAACTTCTCAAATGGATCAACCTTTTCAGGGTTTAGTTGCCATGAAGATGAATACTGATGCCCTTTTTCCATCCTTAGCAGAGCACAGCATAAACACAAATCTCAGGTTCCATGACTAGGATGGACAACAAGCCGCAGTTGATGGATTTCAAAATGTTTTTCTCTTAATTCTGTGGTGTATCAATGTCCAATGTGGAGAGAAGGGGAATTTTATTATTTTGTCATGGAAGAAACCATTACCTAGGCCTGAATGAAGGCATGGAGACAGCACAGGCCTAAATTGGCATTGTGTCACTGGAAACTTACCCAACACAGACACTCTTCAGTAAGTTAAAGTTCAATTAAAGTTCACCAAATGACTGCTGAATGATTAGAAAAGGATAAGACAGCACAGCAAATCTTCTCTAACTGTATGAGTGAGAGAGACTTGTAGTTCGTTTTAATTGTTTAATGTGTAAAGTCTCTTTGGATTTGTGACCTCAGTGCTCTGAAATCCCATGTTGGGATTGACAAAGAATTGCAGATGATGGCCATCCTGCTTTTAGACTAAAGGAATAGTTTGCCCAAAATGAAAATGCTAATTTACTGTTTTTCTGAACCTTTCTTCTGTGGAACACAAAAGATGTTCTGAATAATATTTCTGCTGTTTTTGTCCATACAATGAAAATCAAAGGGGTCAAAAAACAGTTTGGATGAAGATGTTTTTCTTTTGGGTTCCACAGGAAAAAAGAAAGTCATACAGGTTTGGATCAAAATTAGGGTGAGTAAATGATGACATGATGATTTTTCTAACTAATCATGTGGTGTATCAATGGCCAGTATAGAGAGAAGGGGAATTTTAGTTTTTTGTCATGGAGCAAACCATTGCCAATTAAGGTCTGGACTATATCCCCAGTCTCCATTCAGTCCTCGGCACTGTCTAAACATGCAGGATCTGAATCAGCACTCCACATCGGCTGGAGGAAATCACCTGGAAATCAAGCGTTCTGGCTGGCTGCTATCTATAACTGAGAAAGAAAGTAAACAAGGATGATAGTCGGCAGGAGAGGAAAGGAGGGGTGAATAAACTAGATTGATCTGTTTTCACTGTTTTGCAGAGAACACAGGCCATCAAGATCTCTTTTAAGAGGAAGTGGGCTTGTATAACAAGTATTCTTTTATTTACTTCTCTTGTTTTCTGGTCTGAAATGTGAGTAGGCGTTCCAAGACAGTGGATGGGGATGATTCTGGGTTTGATGTTGAGAACTATTCTTCAAATTATCATGTGAGGAGCTCAGGAACTGCTAATAAGGCAATGAAATGTACTTCTGTCCAGGATAGAGTGCAGAGTTTTGGCTTCTAGTGGCGGGGGTGCGGCCGGCCGGCGGGTCCTTCCTTCATGCATATGCAAGCACATCCTGAGAAAGAAGCTTGGCTGAGTGTCAGGGGAGCACTACAAAAGATTGGTGCTTGACAAGAGGCTGAGCTCCCTGCCAGCCAGTAGGGTTACAAAGTGGAACAGAGAGCCTCAGCAATGTTTGCTAAGATCTAAAGCTGTTCCCTAAAGCACTGTTTACATTTCATTCACTTGCACAGCTGAAAAGTATAACCTCTTCTTTTTTTTTTAGCTTACACTTCCACTGTCCTTCCCTTTTCTTTTTCTCTCTCTTTTGACTGCAAGTTGTATTCTGCCATTTGGTCAAAGAATGTGTACCAGAGGAAATTATGTGGCCTAATGAGATTATTAGTTGTTTTGTTCCAAAGAATGCTCTCACACCAGTGGTGCGAAAGCCAGATCACCCACTAGCGGGAGGTTTTTCTTGGACTGCCCATCTGGCTGGAAGAGTCACACTGCCATTCACTGTTTTTGCATGCTGTGCTAATCAATGTTATTATCATTTAACTAAAACCATCAATTTACATTTGAAATAAGATCTACAGTAACTATATATATATATATATATATATCTATATCTCATATGTATGTATGTATTTTTAGAAAGAAAACAAACTGATAAAAGTGAGACGAACATAACTCAAATTTAAATGAAAACACAAAATATAAAACCTATTCAAAATATTAACAAACTTTAATAGTATATTAAAGATACTAAAATAACAGTGCATTATTTTGAGAAATCTGGAGGGGTACCGTTGATTAAATAAACTGGATGAAGAATACCGGATGGTTATGACAACTATAAAAGATTTAGTGTGGAGCAAATAGATTTTATTATGCGTTTATGGGTACATTATGCATTTGTGGTTCAGGCTGCAACAGATTTTACATCATATGTTAATGCAACTCCCAAATCTGCACGAATTCATGGTTGATTTCAGAGGACGCTCTATGACGAGTACCGGTAGTCGTCCTGCTGAGATGAACCTGATCCATGTCAAGCTCTCGTTTCTTAGCTGCTTGTGGGGGAAAGTGGCTGTCATTTGGGGATTAGAATAGGATTCCTCTCACAAACTGGCTTTTTTATGGCTGTCAAGAGGTTCCTCTCTGGTCCTTGTTTATTGCCTTTTGTTTAAATGGGCACCCAATTAGCACCGAGATGACAGCAGAGCCCCACCAGCGCCTTTTAAGATGTAGTGGGCTTCCTGCTCGTAGATGGACACACATGCACAAAGGCTAAATATAGCCCTGACCTCGCAGTCCTAACATTAGGCTGTGAATTATTATGGGGGAAACGGACAAATCTTGTGTGTTTTTGAAACTGAAGAGAGAGTTATACCAGTTCTGAATCAAGGCCGTTTATCCGCCATGTGCAACTGGAATGGCTCAGATAAAAGCACAATACTCCCAAACACAGAGGTATTACTGGAATTTGCACCTGTTGTAGGGCAAGCCCATGTGATCTGTTTCAATGTCCTAAAAGATGACCGCTGCTGGCCACAGCATTGCAGTTCACATTTGGTAGTAAAAGTGACTAGTAGAAAAGAAAATGGACCATTTAGATGTTCCGTAGTGATCTTTGTGGCTTTATATTATTTTTTTTAATTTTTTTTTTTAAATCTCAAATTCAGTTTACCCTGGTTACCCTTTTAAAATGTATTTTTTTTTTTTTTTCAAATCCGTGATGGCATTTTTTTTTTCTATTTATATATTGATTTATTTTCTACTGCAATACTTTGTTTTAAATAAATAAACAAACAAATGAATAAAGATGTTTATTTAAAACATGCAAGTTAAATATTAAATACCAAAGTTTTTATTTGTTTATCTTATCTATTTATTTTTCTGTGTTCTATTAATTTAATTATTTGTTTAATTTACATTTATTGAAATTGTGTTTCTTTAAAACATGTAAGAAAATTAAATACAATATTTAACATGTTTTAAAGAAATATAATGTAATAAATAGATTTAACAAATAAATTTATAAATAAAGATCAATAACATTAAATTAATAGATAAGTAAGATAAACAAATAAACTTTGGTATCTTTGCTTTTTAACTTGCATGTTACAAATAAAACCAAATGCAAAAAACATGCAAGTAATATACCAAAGTTTGTTTGTTTCTTTGTTTATCTTAATTTTATTTTCGATTATATTTATTTGTTTAATTTTTATTTACACTTGACATTTACAACATGCAAGTTAAATATCAAAGATTCATAGATATTTATTTCTGTTGTTTTTTGTTTAAATAATTTGTAATATATCTTTGAGATTTCTGATTTATTTGTTAGGAAATTGTTTCAAATCAACGTGCCCCATTATTTTGAATGAGGAGGCATGATGCTTCTAGACCATTTTCAGAAGAATGACATCAGCAGTTCCCAGTACTTTCATTTTCTTAACTAAACACATTTTTCCATGATTCTGAGTTGACCAACCCCCTCACCATCATTTAATGCTATCTCACACACAGGCACGCACACACACTGTGACGAGGACCTTTAAACGTGGTCATTCTCAGCGTGGCAGCTGCATCCATTCTCTGAGAGGCCTGGGCACAGACGTCCTCTATTGTAGCACAGGGCCATAATGTCCCCTTTCAACTGCCCCTTCATAAACAGCCAGGTGTGAGCGCTGTGAGAGGGGTGGAAGGCAATTCTGCTGGAGGGCTTTGCTGGCACTTACCGCATCTATTTTCATACGAATGCTCCCTCATGTTCATAAGAAGAGAGGACTCCTAAACATTATAAATAACTATAGTGATGTGATAAAGCCCAGTGCTTGAGCTGTTGTTGTTTAGCGGCAATGCACCGTGGTAATTATTTCCTCCTCTAAAAAAAGAGGCTAAATTTAAAGAGCTTCCTACTCTCATGCCAATCACAATTCGCCGGACCCTTGTCGCTTCCTCTACTCGAATGCTGAAATTAGAATTAAAAAGCCACAGCCACTTCCGTCTTCTCCCACCACTCATGGTTCTGCACAAAGAGCAATGCACTTGTAGTTGTATGACAATGAATTGTTTGTGCATTGTATGTGTGTGAGGTCCAAATCTGCATAATATATTACATGTCAAGACTTATAGCATTGTGAATAATTTATGCTTAGCCCATATACTGATAAACTGCTGTAATTATATCACAATATCACAATGTAATTTATTTCAATTTTGGGTCATGTAAAGTAAAGACCTTATTCGGAATATCCAGTGTAGCTGAACATTCATTTATGTCGTCACATGTCCAAACAAAGGTACTTCTGGTTGATATTTGATGCAGAGAGTTTGTCTAGACAGTCTATTGAAGAAATGCACTTTTTTATGTATTATATATTATATATATATGTATATGTATATATCAATAATTACACTTTTTTTAAATATAGAAAAATGACTAGCATTTTATTTCTTAAGTTTGTTTATTTCACTATTTATTTAACTTATAAATTACTTTTATTGTAATTCTTTTTTTTTTTTTTTTTTTTTGACTATGGCTTTTCATTTACTTGGTTACTCATTTTACTATTTTACTTCAATTAAATACATTAAATATTTATTCAGCTAAAGTCAATAAATACAAAAAATATTTTAAGTTAAATGGTGAATTTAAATAAAAAATTGAGAATTTAAAGTTCATTTCTTTGCACTTTTTACAGCAACTATTTAACTAAATAATATGGCCTTTAATTGGAAAATTGAAACATTAGTTTTGGTTTGTCGTCAAACGTTTCACCTTTTATCTAAACTTTAGTCCTGAACTGTCCTTTTGCTCTTCAGCTGTCCAGAAGCATTTAGCCATCCGTTTACAATCTTCTTATCACTGCCCTAAGCAACCTCTAAGGTTGTGCGGGGGGTGACCGTTATCTAGATGACTATCCACCTCACACACACACACACACACACACACACACCAAACATTAATTCTCTGTCAATGACCTGCTTGCGGCATGCTTTTAGGGATTATACTCAACCAGCCATTTGAGGATGTCGAAGTGCGGACAGGGCCTCCTCACATGAGGATTTGCCTTTTCTGTCTTGTTTCTTCTTTTCACTTCTGGGTCTGAGAGGATTAAACCATGCTTCCGGACGTAGGGCATTATTTGCCTGGGATGAGAAAGCTAGAGGAAGTATCTTTAGGGATCTAGTGATCCCTAAAGATAGAAATATCAGATTTTATACAGTTTTGGGGTGAGTAAAAGTTCAAATTAAGTTCACCAAATAACCCAGAAGGCACTTATGTTTGGGTTGAATGTGGAATTCATTGCATCTCATTCACTATTAATTGCATAAGTGAATGCAAAAAGCTCTCATGCAAAATATCCAGAACACGTGCAAATGCTTGTGAACTTTTTCTAAAGCATTTTTCATATGAATCCACAATTTTAAATGGAGAGAGTGTGCTTGCAGTTAGTAGAGTTAGCAACAGAGAATCAAAGCCTTTTATTGTGAATCTGTAATTGTTCAATCCAGGATGTCCATTTACATCAGTGACCTCTGCGCTGACCTTTTCCTCTACCTGTTTAAGGATCAGATGTAGTCTAGGAATGGGATGTTGTTAAGGCCTGTAAGAGGTAATGTAGCTGGCCTTTTTTTTTTTTTTTTTTTACTGTCAAGGCCCGTACACACCGGGACGAATATCGGCGCGCGTTATTCGCCAGCGTTTTTCAACGCGTTTTTTGTGTTCACACCCAAGCGATTTTCGCTGACGATGAGCCGAGTGAACATGCAAATTCATTCCCTGACATTAGATGGCGCTTAATGTAAAACAGAAATACAATACCACTCCATAACAGTCTATACTCTGCAATACCACTCCATAACAGTCTATACTCTGCAATACCACTCCATAACAGTTCTCTTTTAACAAGATTTTTGTAGTCGCTGTCGCGTTTGTCATATAGTTCTTTATTCCGACACCAACGAGACCAGCAGCTCATTCATCTTGCCTTACATCTTCCTCGTCATTTCTTCCCGGCAGTGTCTGTCTATGGGCAGTGTAGACGCTACTTGGCGTATATCTTCTTCGCTGTTACGTATGTGTGCTCGGCAAGACCGTTTTGTGTTTGAGCGCCCCCAAGTTGTGTTTTACTGTAACTTCAGAAGCTCCAGACACGTGAACAAAAGCGCCAATCTCATTGGTCGGATAGTTTTTTGGATACCAAAAAAACGAACCCGAGGCGTTTAAAAAAAAATTACGCTTTTACGCGTGGCGTTTTTCACGTCGGTGTGCACACTCACATTGGCGCCCTTTGTTTAGTCACGAGGCGTTAAACGTCGGCGAATATCGTGCGCAAAATTCGTCCCGGTGTGTACGGGCCTTCAGGTTACTCATTTTTACATGTATGCCTTTTGGCTTTTATCTAAAGCAAAATTTGTACTCTTGAGTATAAATTTGCATTGTAAACAAATGAATTACATGTATTATACTACATCATAGTACTATATGAATACATTTATATTATTTCTATAAATTGAGACACAAAAATGGGCATGAAGGTCTGTAACTCCTACTTTTCATGAGGTGCCAAAAGTTTTTTTTCTGGTGGAGGAAGGTTGGCAGGACAGGAAAATTCAGAAAGAAAAATAATAATAAAGGAAATTCCATTAGCCTGGTGTCAGGCCTGATAACCTGCTAATGTGTGATTTAATAAAAAAAAAAGAGTAAAGCTGCAGAAATGTTATACATAAGGGTTTATCTTTCCCCTTGTCTCTCAATTCTTTTTTGTCATAAGTGCTCAGTTTGTGCTGGTTTCAGACATTTTACATTCAAGTGAGCTTAATTAGAATGACTCTGTCCCACTTTAGGGCTGAAATTAAATTATACCATGTAATGCGCTTTATCTTGCAAGACTTGCCTCTTTTTTAAAGATTCCTTGGTATCTATATCGTTGGCCTTTAAATTCAGCACATTCTTCATGACATTGATTTTGCGACTGTTCATTGTTGTTTATGGTGACAAATAAAAATGTTATGTATTTGACCTAGTTTTCATGTTGTCTCATTCCTAGAGTCTTAGAGGATGGGAGTTTTCTTGTCCTGGAGGAATACATTTCTGTCTTCCGCCCTTTACTCTGACAATGCACCAATTCAAAGCCTGTTCCAGTGGAGATAGTGGTTCACACTAATGACCCTTGCTTGAGGTGCCTTTTCTGCAGTGGAAGAATGTTGCAGAATCTTTGTCTCTCTTGCAGCTGCTTCCCATCTGCTATGTATTCAAGATTAGTATCGCTTTATTCTTACATGTGGGGCTCCCATGGGCTAATAATTTACACATGCTGTCATGCCACACTGTGCTTTACTGTTTCTTGAGTGCCGAGCAGTGACAGAGCCTGAGGGGTTCAAGGGATCTTGGGATTCTTGAGTGCCACTAAGCATGCTAGGGGCATACAAACCCCAGGACAGTCTGGACAATAGCCTGTCCCTTTCACCCAATACATCAATGTCGTCGTTCGTCAAAACGATGGTCAAGACAACCCGGGTTTGAAAGTGAATCAACCTAACCAGAACCCGACAGCAAAGTGGTAGGGAGAATGTTGCAGAGATAAAGGTTAATTGCCTTTACTTCATAATAAAGTACGTTATGGTTTGGAATTTATAGCATATAGCCATTTATAGCCGTACTTTTATAGAAAATAACTTCAATAGGTCATTTAGTTTAATGAATTACCAATGTGAGTTGAGTAAAATCATGTTATAAACTTCTGTACATGTCTTGGCTGCAATAATGTTTCAGAAATGCTAATGTACTTAACCATGCAGATGTTTTCTGGCCCAACGTGACTGAGGGGCCCATATTGCGGATCTAGATGATGGTTCTGATAAAGACTACAGAGGAAATGACTTCTATATTCGGTTTCAAGCTCGATGGGCAATGAGGGCCTATGAAACCAATACACCGTTTGAAGTGTTAGTCAATAAGCAGCCTGTGCGCTCGTTCCCTGATTGCACATGGCAGCCATGTAGCCTAACAGCTAAAGTAACACTCTCTTCCGACAGTTGTTTCAGCTTAAAGCTGAAAATGGTTATTGCTTGGGATCTGGAGGCATTTATAGTTACTTTCGTCCAAGAAAGTACTTGACAACGCTCTTAATTTTTCTGGCAAAAGGAACCATCCGCGGAGCGGTCAGTCTAGGACATGTGTGGGCAATTAGCTTGAAGTTAGCTTCCCCTGATCTGAAGCACAGAAATGTTTTGTCAAGAAATAAAAGTAAGTCTTAGCTAAGCAGTTTAACTGCTATTACATGTGATAGCTCTCTGGAGAAGTTTCCTTACATTAGCAGGTTTGTTATTGGTAATTATTTGGTTCCAGTGAGGCATGAATCCCCCTCCGCTCTCTGTAAAAAAGAAAAGAAAAAAGATTGAGACCGATATGCAAATAGTGGTTTAATGTCATTTTGACAGTGTGTAAACACACTTTGTAGTAATAGGGTGAAATTACTTTGGTTTAAGTTTCAATAATTGAGGTTCCACCCCATAGTTATTGGTTGATTAGAGCCAGTGACACATGACATTTGTCTGTATACTGATAATTACGTTAACTAGCAACCGGCTTTGATGTTGAATCTCAAAGAACGGTGCTGACAATGGTGACAGTTGTCTGGGAAATCAAAGCGGTGCAATTAGTTTGCAATTAGCCTACTGGTTTACCGTTTGATCTGAGTGATGTCCTAGTCTGATGAATGGCATTCAATGATGTTTCTGAATAGCTTTTGAGTTTTGGTGCATCCAAAGTGAAAATGGTCTTCCCTTTGGGAAGTGTTCTGTGTTTGACACCTAAGCTTAGCCGTTTCATATACGTTGGTGATAAAGATGTGGATATTTCAGGATAGTGATGGGCTTATTTGCTGAGATCAGAGCATGCTTGAGGTCAAAGCATTAGGCAGCTGACTCTATAAAGTCTTTGATCCAGAGTGTGACTGCATTGCACGCGCGCTTTTGGCACTCGAGACCGTGGAAGACAACACCACAAATGTCATTTATGTTTAGAGTCTCTCTCTCTCTCTCTCTCTCTCTCTCTCTCTCTCTCTCTCTCTCTCTCTCTCTCTCTCTCTCTCTCTCTCTCTCTCTCTCTCTCTCTCTCTCTCTCTCTCTCTCTCTCTCTCTCTCTCTCTCTCTCTCTCTCTCTCTCTCTCTCTCTCTCTAATCTCATCCAAGCATAATGAATGAGATAAATGAACCAAGTAGGCCCCCTCTAGCTGATATACACATGCACAAGGTTCTCTCTGCACCTGTGAGGCTCATTTAGGCTTGTAGATGGGAGAGGGCCCTTGCAGGGGTTAATTCTGTGTCCCTCTTTTGTGTGTTGGGAGGGGGACTTTTTTTGGTTTTGCTCTGCACAGCCTAAGTGACCTCCTGCAGGGTCTTTAGGCTTAACTGACACAAGAACAGTTCATAGTGTCCTATTCTAGAGGCCTCAAACACGTAGGCTCAAAGATCCTTAAGGATTTTTTTTTTTAGTCTATGGATTCACGTACCAACCATCTCTTTTTTTCTTAGACGAGTTTTGTTAAATTATTTGAATAAATTTTTTTGTACTACACCATAAAAAAAAGTTGCTGCCTTAAATTAAGTACAATCAACTTGGATGTTTAAGTCATTTCAACTTAAATTGCATTAAACTGACTTAAAAAAAATAGTAATCTTGTACAACTTATAATAAAAGTTGAAAATTGCTTAAATTATTTTGATGAGTAATGTAGAAATGTATGTTGCATAACTTATTGATCTTATAATTTCTGATAATGCAGTAGTCTTTTTTTTTTTCATTTAGAGTTTTTTTTTTTTAGACGTCTTTGTCTTTATTTCGATGACAGTGCAAGGGTAAAAAGAAATGTTTGGGGGAGCAGAGAGGACTCAAACTCATGACTTTCGAAGCACTGCTTCACTGTATTTCAGAGCGCTTGCTCACAAGGCTATGACTCTGACAAATTCATTAAATTAACATTTTCTAAAAGATGTTGTAGTTTATATTTTGAAAGATACTCGCAGTTCCCTTGAGATCTAAGATGGGTTTATTTTAGTCTTGGGCAGAGGGGTTTTAGCTGACAAAAATGTGGGAAACCTTGTTTTGGATTAACAAAAGACCATTACCTACTGGTACAATAAGAGACATTTCTTGTCAGTGATCAGTGAGTCCACTAGATAGGATTGTTTGCCACTTCTCTCCCTCAAAGGCTTTTAGAAATTGTGGGGGTTGGGGGGCTGGCTTTGGGGTTTGAGGTGCGGCATGTACTAAGTGTGTAGTTGTAAGGGGGTGGGGTCACACTTTGTGAATTCAGTGAATCTAATTTGAGCTCTTCCCCTGAAGCCCTCATCTCATTCCCCTTTCCCCTTTTTCCAAACCTCATGTGAACCAAGACCGGGGGTTTTCATGCCCCTGATGAAAATAGCCTTTGTTGCTCTTAATCTAATATCCTGCGCATTTAAACAGCAGTGAAAATGAGAATCCTGCTAAAATGTTGGAAGTATCTGTTTTCACCCAGTAGTTCCGCTGAACACGCTGGCCGGAAAATGGATCAGAGCAAGTCACACAACAGCATGCAAATGGAATTAAGATGTGTTGAATGCATTTGCTGGAAATTTGTGTCCTGTTACATTGGAACCCCTTTAAAAACGAGTAGAAGGAAAAAACCTGTGTGGTGGTATCAAACTTGAGTCACTCTGTTCTTTCCATTAGATATGCTATGCTAAAACTCATGTTTTGTCGTCCGCTGGTTCTTAACTTCCCTTACAGCCTCTCCTGAAACTGTCACCAGTCAAGTATCTCTCCCAGATTGACACCCATTAGCACATGAAAGATGACACAAATGTAGAGTTAAAGTATAAGACGTGCTAGTCTTCTCTTTGGTTGCCTGAATAGGGTACGTGATGACGTGGTCACAGTGTTTGTTTGATTTGGGGCTTTTGAGGGGTTTGTCACAAGTGAAGATTGATCAGTGTTTGAGTTTGGTCTGGGATAACTGAAACTTTTACCAGGTGTGAAAGCAGCTTTAAAGAATGCTAATAGGTCACTTAGCAGCCTTTGTTTTCATTTCCTCAACTGATGAACTCAGTTGCTAAGATAGCACAGAACCAGGGTTAGCATGTTTATTGAGCTGAAGTTTCATGAAAGAAAAGCCACTTTCTATTGACCTTCTAACATGAGAATGAGAAATGATTGGCTTTCAATTGTCAGTGCACCAACATTCAAACTGTTTTTCTTGAGTATTGGTGGCTAAAGGGTCAGTGGCATGAATGTTCTTTTCTTTTTTTTATCCAATAAATATTCACAAGGTATTAAAATTGCAATGCATACCTACATACAAGGTGATTTTTGGAATTAGTTTACTTTATAAAAAATACATTTTTAAAAAGTAACAAAAAAAAATCAGGGTTGTCTTATACTGTCCTGATATAATGAAGAAAAAAAGCTTTATTGTAAGTTTTTTTTAGTTTTTTTCAGGACAAGGTTAGGTCAAATATTACAATGTCAATGTAATTCATACAATTATTATGAATTAACTTTCTGAAACTTTTTTTATTTTTTATATATTGGTTAAGATGTGTATCCAAAGTGTTACACCTTTTTCTTGGTTACACCAGCACAACATTTTAGAACTTTGGTTGAAAGTTTTTTTTATAATTTTTTTTATTACATTTTTAGGAATGGCACATTTGTATTTATTATTTTATTTTCTAGGACATTCCTCTGCCATTGACCGTAAAGCAAATGCTTCACTGAAGTTAAATTCAATGGAAAGTATGCTATTAACATTGAATATTTAGCCTGTCTTCAGATAAATTACACTGAAGCTATTTAAATCCCACACAGCATTACAAATGACAGTAGCTAAAATAAATGAAACTAAATGGCGCTAATGATCCTGGCTCAGTCTCTTATCTCTGGAAAATCTCTTTCTCGCTTAACTTAAGGCAGTAGATTGCGAAGGACAGGAATGCTGCCGAGACAGCTGAAGATTTATAACAGGGAGGTGTGAGTTGGGCAGATGTAACAGTGTAGTACAAACAGCAGTGCATTGTGGTCTATACAAGTATTTCTTTCTTTAACTGACCATACTCTTTTGTGGAGTTATTTTTTTACCCCATCGATGCTTTAGAGGCACTGCATTTCAACTATATGTGTGAGTGAGATTTGAGGAACCCCAGGCTGCTTCTATGGGATTCCTGTGAGCTACAAGTGGCAACATAAATGTTCATAGACGTGCTGCCCTCCCTCCCTCACTCGCATTCTCAATCCCCTCCCTCCTCTTCTCCTCTCCTCCCTCTCTCTCTCTAAATCTCAGGTTACCGTGGCTGGAGTTTTTAGACATCTCTGACTAGTGTTTCCCTTATGTCCTTGTCCCTGCCTCCAGCCTGGGAAGAGCCACCCAGTACCCTCTCTGATTGGACTGGGTAGTTTGTCTTGACGCACCACTGTGCTGAGTGCTGGAGGACGTGTTTCAACAGATGGTTGGGGTTAGTGTGTGTCATCACATTGGAGAACAGATTAGAGGAGGAAGGTTGTCTTCCAGGAGCAGTGTGGTCCCCACAAACACTCTGAGGAGCTCAAGAGCGAACAACCCACAGCGAGAGAAAGATCAACTCCATGAGCAAGACTGATATCCAGGTACTAACACTTCTTATTCTCACTCTCTCCAACTAGTTTGTTTTTCCTTGGAGGGTCTGGAATTTTTAGTTCATCTGTATTAAATGTTTTTGGCTGTCTCAGGTGGTTATCTTGTGTGAAGCTGAAGTGCTGTCAGGTTTGGGATTTAAAGAGGGGTATTTCTGAATGGGAGATTGTTTCTGACTGACGAGACGTCTTTTTGCATGTTATGCAAGTTTTAATGAACCATGTAATTGGATTTTCACTACATGAAAATGGCATACCCTTTAGCAAACCTTGATTTAATTGCCGTTTCTGTCATGCTAAAAAGTTGAAGGGAACATCTCACTAAAAATCATGACCTTTAGACTGTGCCAGTTATGCATTCACATAAATTTGATTTGAAGTGAAAGCTAAACCTTTGCTGCACAAACTATTTTTCAGACTGATCCCTGCACATGTTGCCGGCAAACAAGTTTAATCCGTTCAATTTTGCATCAGTTGTTTAAATAAGCTGTGTCCTGCATTAAGCTGACACTGTTTTCATAATGAAGAAATGTGGTGTTAAGAACATCCCCTGGACCAGGTTGCAACATATGCAAATGGCGGGGTGCCTCTAAAGAAATCATGCCACAAGTTTCACTCAACTCCAGTAAACCAAAAAAAGGCAGAACTGCCAATGAAGAACTAGATGTCTAGCATTAATATGTTGCTGCCGGGCATGTATACAGTGTGAGGTGTTTGCTGAGGGGACTGTACAGCTGTAAGGGCAAAGGGGGGCAGAAGAATGATGCCAGGAATGCCACAAAGACAGAGTTGTGTGAATGATGTTTATTTACACACATTAATCAGCCATGTCAACATCACTCACTCACACACTGAAATTCATTTGAGAAAACCACAAATACATCAGCACTAGTGTTGAGATTTTACAATGAGGGCAGTCATTACCAGTGACGACTGCAGGATTATGAAGGGACGTGATTTGAGAAACTTGTTTCTTTTCGTTCAGTGTGTTTTCGTTTCTGTAGATGTACAGTTATGCCTTATTAGCAAAATTTTTTTGGCTGTGACTTCATTAGTGTTTGAAAAATCATTTGAGAGATGACGCTTATGCAGACATTACCTTTCGTTGAACCAATTTAATGCACAAGTGGATTTGATTTAATGTGAGGTTAAAAATGACCTTGCTAAATTAATCTTGATGGGTTGCATTAGTCGCCAAAAACTGCTTTTCATTACATTTCTTTAACACGAGCCATATGTAATTAGGTGTTTTAGCTCTGAGGTCTTTGAGGAGATCTGAACTAAAGACTGTTTATGGTCTCAAACCCTTGGTTAAGTTTGAAAGCAGACAATACCACTGACCTGTTCGTTCTCTGCGAACAGAGCCATGTCGTAAACTTGTCAGTTACAGTTCTTCATCAATCACTTTCTCTAAGTGCAATTCGTTTTAAAGATACTTAAAACTATCTGTTTAGTTTATCTCATTTTTGTGCACTGTTTTTAAAAGTGAATGGTACTGTCAAAAAGGAAAATGTCAGTTACTCAAATGTTATTTCAAACGTGTATGAATATCTTTTGTGGAATGTGAAAGGAAATGTTGAATGTGCTGGCCCCTCTTTATCTTAATGAAAGTGAAAGTTCTGGGGTGTCGAGCTTCAAAATCACAATACAACACCATAAAATGTTGCTCTTCTGTATGGTTTTCTGAATTATAGACTCTGTATGATAGCTTTGTGTAATGAACGGATGAGAATTTTGGAGCTTGACAGCCCGGATCCCTATTCACTTTCTTCATTGGAACCCAAAAGGAGAAATATTTCATATTTGTTTTCCATATAAGAAGATGCAAACATGTTTGGAATGACACAAGGGTGAGTAAATAATGACATAATTTTCAGATTTGGCTGAACGGATATATGATCTTGATCCCAGCATCTTTGAGAGATTGTTGTGGTTTTGTGTCAGTCTAAACAGTTGCTGCAGCTGTTGTGAATAATTTGCAGTTCTAGATTTGGGTCTGCCAACACTAATATTGTTTCAGTAGCTGTTCGGTCTTTTGGAGAGTTAGACCGGGGATCAGCTGTACCGTGAGAGTGGGACCACGAGAGAGCATGAACTCTAAGCTGTGTGTGTGTGTGTGTGTGTGTGTGTGTGTGTGTGCGTGTGCATGTTTGTGTGAGAATGAGAGAGAGAATCTTTGTCTAACTGTCAATAAAACTCTATGATCTAATATCCTGCATGTATTCTCAGTTTTCCTGAAGCTTTGGACATGTGTTAAGTATTTGACCCCCTGCCATTCGTGTTCACTTACCAACTCAAATCAAAAGCATCGGGAACCCATGTGCCGCTGTACCGCATGGCTCTTGTGCCGTTTATAAAATGCCTCTTTGCCTTTAACTAGTTGCATATATTCACTGCTGTTCTGTCAAACAAATCACAGTTGCCAGGGTGCTGGACATTTAACTGCCCATATGTACGATCCTTTCTGTCAAGTGCTGGAAAAATGGCAGCATATGTGGAGGTGGCCACCGGTGCCAGCTGTTCCCAGGATACTCTGAGGAGCACCAGCCATTCCCACCACATGGACTTGGGTCTTGTTTAGATGGGTAGTGAGAGAGGAAATTGAGCCACACTGTGTAGTATCTGTTTATCTCTGCTTAATAATAGTGTTCCTGCAGGAAGTGAGGTGGTAATTTAAATGGGAAGGGTGGGTGATATCAAGGCTGTAATTGAGAGTTGAC
Organism: Leuciscus leuciscus; assembly: GCF_965113295.1. NCBI lineage: Eukaryota > Metazoa > Chordata > Actinopteri > Cypriniformes > Leuciscidae > Leuciscus > Leuciscus leuciscus. The sequence goes on from NC_138735.1 coordinate 19,380,401, forward strand.
AATGCTTCGGCATGATGTTGTCTCTCTTATCTGTGGCTCTTAGTCCTATGCTTTGGGTACACGGTTTATAATTTCACTGTGCATGTTATTGATCTCTCTTCATAGAAGGGGGAGGGGGGGGGTTGTGATGTTTGGATGATGCTTTCTGATCTAGGAACAACAGACTCATGGGAAACACTGCCACAGATGGCGCTCTCAATAGCGCCCCCAAGTGTTTGAAGAGCATCACTCTATTGCATCAGGGTCACAGTAGGCGAATCAACTGTAAAATGCAAAGATACTTGAGAACACTTGAGTTCGCCAGGTTGCCACATTGTAAGAACCATTAGGAGAATCTCTAGGCAAATATAGCTGTTCTTTCAAAAACATGTGGCGACTAGTGGTTCCTCTAGATCCACCTTAAAGGAAAGGTTTTAAGGCACTTGAAATTATTTTGAGGCAACTTCAGACAGTATCTAGAGGTTCTCAATGGTTCTAGCAATGGTCTCTCCACTTATTTTGTTTTTACAATAATGCCCTCCTTAATGCAGAGAGGCATTCTAGAGTTAGGCGCTGACTACTTGAATCCCTTGGTGTCATGATAATTAAGATAACTCAGCCAGTCATTATTGACCTTTGGCAAGAAAAGGCAGGCAGCTTTGCCGACAGCTCACCTAATAAAAGACAGCATGCAATGCTTTCAAAAATGTAACCTCCCACCCTTCTTGCTTAATATTTTTATTCAACTTCTGCAAGAATGAATTGAGTGGGTTAGGGTTAGGGCCTCTCTGTAAGTTAAAGGCCTCTTTTGGACATGACAGCTAAGCATGCAACGTATCCAGACTCAAACGTACTCTGTTGCTGAACGACTTTGATTTGCTTTCATGTCTCTTTCTTGTCTTTACCATGGGGATATGAGTCTGACCTCTGCTGTGGCTTGCTCTTGAGTGGAATGCCTATAAACCTTTCATTGCTTTGGGTTTGTCTCGCCAGAGCCCAACAGGCAAGCCACTGGAGAGTCGTACCATCCAAATGAAGTGGTTCTGTGGTTTTCCTGTTTGGTTGCCATGGTGTGATCGATGTGGCAGAGAAGAAATTAGACGTAGATCAAGGGTAGGGAAATTGCATTTGTTTTTTTCCTCTTAATTAATTTAGCCAAAATGTTGTTTTTAGTTGAGTGACACTTTTTTAATGATACAAAAAAACGGCAGCTTCCATTTAATTTATTTTCTGTTCCAGGACCAGTATGAATACCTGTTTCTATCTCAAAGGAAAAAATAAAGGAAAATATTGACTTAACCGCTCAATTGCGATTTTCAGATTTGACTTTTTTTGTAATTGCAAATGACTCGCGACCATCTCAAAATATTACTTGTTCATTATTGCTACTTTTTGTCATAATTGCAACTATTTCTCATACTTTCTCTTGTGATTGCAACTTTCTCACAATTGCATCTTTTCATCTCACGATTGCATCTTAAAAATTGAGACTTTTTCCGTAATTACAATGATCATAGTTCGGACTTTTTCTTTTGCGACTTTCAACAGTCTCACAATTGTTAACTTATTTTCTTATGGGACTTTGATTATCTCTCAAAGTAACTTTTCTTATTAAAAATTTTGTATATACATTTATATACATACTACTAGATTTTTTTACTCTTAGGTTGAAACAGGCTTTCATTAGAAAAAGACTGGCCAGCTGAGGTTCCCAGAGGGCATAGCAGAATTCTGCTCAGGCTAATTTACATATGGCATGTTTGTCTCTGGCACTCAGCGTTTTAGGTTTGGCCTGCTGACTGTGGATTCATAAATGCATGTGAATATTTGGCTGCACGGCTTTTGAAAATGAATCCTGTGATTTTGAAAAGATCATACAGTCGGTGGATGGGGCGTGACCTGTAAGTACAGGTGTCAGAAAAATGGCAGTACACTCAAAGTTAATTACGTTACAAATGATGTGATCGCACGCTTCAAAAAAAAAAAAAAAAGCCACACGCATTCACGCCTCAAGCGCTGGCGAAGTGAGCATCAGAGTACAAATTACAGGTTGCATTTCTGCATGTGTCTATGTGGCTGAAGGGATGGATGACAAATAGTTTTTTTTCTTTCTTTTAGGAGTAACATCCCACTCGTATCTATAGCAGAGTGACAGATGGGGTCAGGGATGGGTATTCTCATTGTCGTTTTTTCTGCATAGATTCTGTCTGTACATGCCCCACATTCTGGAAGTGTACCATTTCACACTAGGACAGAAATGCTCTGACTGGGGCCTGCTGACAGAGCCCTCTATGCACCCACTTACCCCACCCAAAAACAGTCTGGAATTCGATTCCTAAGCGCCCCAGTACATTTTCAGCTTTCAGGTAGCCACAGTCTTCGCTAGAATAGGTAGACTCAAATTAACATGCACTAGACAGTGCTGGTGGCTTTGCTAGCCTCAAGTTTGTGATTTCCAGCCCATTTGACTTGTAAAGCCACGTGATCACGCTTTGTCATTTGAGGTGCTGCAACTAAGGCCCTGTTTACACCTGATATTAAAATGCATTTTGGTCGATCAGATCACAAGTGGGCGATGCAAAATACAGGTGACAACGGGGTCTAAAACAACGGGGTCATCCGAAGGACCTGTCCTTCGGATGAGACGTTAAACCGATGTCCTGACTCTCTGTGGTCATTAAAAATCCCAGGATGTCCTTCGAAAAAGAGTAGGGGTGTAACCCCGGCATCCTGGCCAAATTTGCCCCTTGGCCTCTGTCGATCATGGCCTCCTAATCATCCCCATATACTGATTGGCTTCATCACTGTCTCCTCTCCACCAGTAAGCTGGTGTGTGGTGAGCGTTCTGGCGCAATATGGCTGCCGTCGCATCATCCAAGTGGATGCTGCACATTGGTGGTGGTTGAGGAGATTCCCCCCTTCTATGTAAAGCGCTTTGAGGTCTCAGAAAAAGCGCTATATAAATGTAACAGATTATTAAACATTTTGAGCTTTCGACCACTTTCAGAGGTAGTCAAACGCATTCGCCGGGATTGCTTTCGTAGTGTAAATGCTCATGTGGTCCGAAGTGTTCGAACAGCCACAAAAGACTGTCTACTCTCTGCCTACTGACCTAAATTTTAAACATTGAGGGAACCGTGCTAGCCAGATTTAAACTTAGTTTAAAAATGACGAAAAACGTTCCAAGCACAATGTTCTCTCACCATTCCTGATTTCTAACGCACTCACAGCGTTCGGCAGGATCTTGCGGCTGTCAGAGCAGAAACGAAAGCTGCTGCTCTCCGTATGTTGTTCCGTCTTCTCTGGGTGCATTTATGTGTAAATTGCGTGAGCTTATCTTATCCAATAGAATGAAAAAGCCCATATATTTACCCCCGCCATACAGCCTCCCATCAAATAAATCAGGACAGAAATGGTTGAAAGTGGACAAAAGAGACATTAAAATACCAGGTGGAAACAAGTATGTGTCTCCCTAGTCTATTTATGATTCGATCGACCAAAACACATCTTAACACCAGGTGTAAACAGGGCCTAAGTCCCTTACTTTGGAGTTACTAAGTGCAAGTTGAAAGCTGATCCTGGCATTAAATGGAGTAACACTGTCTCAATCTCTCCACTTTCAGACAGGCCATATGGTCCAGTGGTGAGGCCTGCCGTGTGCGCTTGCTGGTAGACCAAGTATTTATATTTGGGGTTTGAACACATTTCAGTTTGGCTCATTAATGTAGCAATAAGGGTAATAATTCAAGGGAATCGCTGTCTAATCCTGTTTTTACCTGGCTTTTTTTCCCTCCTCCTTTTACCTGTGCTCTTCTGTGACTGCTTATAAATTGACCTTCTTCCTTGAAGAATCATGTTAAAAAGTACTAATTTGTTTTGACAAGTGTTCCAGTAGGGATATTCATCAATCCTCATCAGATCTTCATGGGTCATTTAATCTGTATACATCTGTGGCCAGGTCTCAATGATTAACCTGCTCTCCAAGACACAGAACCCCCATGGTATAGATGTGGCCTGGTGGCACCTCTTCTATTATAGTGAGGGATTTATGTCTTCAGGCTTGTAATGGTGCCACGCGTCTTCAGTCAGCGAACTGCACATAATATTAGGATCACTTAAGCGGCAAGGATACTCCAGCTCAAACAGATTTGCTTGGCTCCCTACGTTCTTCATGTGGGAGCTGGCCACTGATTTCATGGAAAAGACATTGATTTATTTATTCAAGACAGTTACGTCAGTGGAAACTCACTGAAGCAATTTGAATATTTTCTTTATGTGGCATTTTAATGTGTTTGGTGTATTTGCCACTGTGGTAAAGAGGAATATTTCTTTAAAAATGAAATTAAGATGAAACATATTCTTTGGGAGGTTCTCTTTAACTGGTTTTATATTGCAATCTGGAGTTTTAAAAGTCTTTTTTTCTACTTGTGATGTACGTTTTGTGGAGAATATGAATACGTCAAAGGCTCTGAAAGAAGAGAATTTCTCAATACAAAGAAGCATATTTATTATGGTATGGCTGGTTGCAGCTGTAATTAATTTTTCTCCCCCTCCCACCAAAGACCCATAAAATGCTTTTACTGTGTCTGTTTCTCTGTTATTTGTCATATACTGAGTTGATCAAAGGCCAAATGTTTGACATTGCCCCCCCTCCATTATGCTGTCTATTGAGATCTGCTTTTTTGCTTCTTTCATTAACCACATACTTAAAGGAATGGCCTGAAAACCTCTCCAGCGAGACCTCCCAGCTGACCGAGAGGGGCGAGGATGGCTTGCTTCGGCTGCTCCAACTCGAGCAAAAACGCCAGGAAGAATCTCTGTTAGGCTTTGCTAGATCTCTGCCAAATTTGGTCAGAGCTGATTTCAGTCCTACCTGGCAATCTCAGTCGATTGTACTTGCGTTTAAACAGCAGGGTAAGTAGCCGGAGAATGTCGAGGAGGTCTGAAGCTTTGACTGGTTTATGCTGTGCCGACTTTGCAGGTGGCTAATGAGTTGGGCCTTCATAAGAGAAAGCTAATCTCTCCCAAAGCCAAGCCGAGGAGGAGCTGAATGGAATTTGCTTAGCTCTGAATTCTGTGCCCTGTATGTTTAAGCCTGTGAGCTGCTCTCTCTTTCTCTCTCACAGTCATTGAGATGCTGTACGGCACCCACCGGCGCTCCTGAGTCATGTATGCCACAGTACAGGTCACCTATAGCTCCACCGTCGCTCTCAGACAGCGTGACTTCAGGGGCCTCTCTGGTGCTAGTATATTGGATTATGGAAAAATCATAAAACTCTCGAAGGTGGCTCCAGCCCCCCTGCCTTGGTATTTAGAAATAAAGGGTAGTGATGTGTGCTTAGTTTGGAGATTAGAGAGGGGTTTTGGGTGGGCTTTAAGGTGTGAGTGAGGCCCAGTGGCTGGGGTTCTTGTGCGATGGCACGGTCGACTGCCATCAGCTGCAGCTGGGTGAGGGTGTGTGCAAAGCTGGTGTCACTGGAGAACATGTTAATGTGAGCTGGCATAGCAAAGCAGCGTGGCAGCCTGGGGGAACTAAAGTGGCCATGGCATCAATGTTTAAAAGTATTAGATCTCAAACTGTCTGCACAAGTTCACAGAAGAATAAATTACTTAATCTGTTCTACCACTCTCCGAATGTTTTCTTTCTGCAATCTTAATGCCACGACTTCAAGCAAATCAGCAAATCAAAGAACAAACTGTTGTGACGTCGTCTTGAACAAAATCAGATCAAAACGAAGTTCGTTTAAATTTCGCTTCTGTAGTTTTTACTTGCCACTTTCAAACTGTCATTGGGCCGTGGCGATTACGTAATAATTGTGTGCTCTGGAACTCCCTTCTTTGATGTGGAAATCTTCTCCGGTTCATTTCATCTGTTCAGTCTGTAAAAATGCGAGCAAAAAAATGTATACGCTGGAGATGCTTTATGGTAGAAATTGAAGTTGTGTAATTCTAATTGAAAGTGACACTGACACTTTTTTATCTTTAATACTCTAAAGCTTTCTTTAAAGCAATCTATTATATAAAGTGCTTTATACATACATGTGACGTGATTTGTTTGGAATACCGAAATACAGAAACATATCCACATCATGCTTTTTTAACTGTGGTTTTGTCACCACTGTCATTTTTATTTACTTTCTGACTGAGAGGAAAGCACTTATTAACTTCCGCTCCCAGGGATGTTGGGATGTTTGCTACTAGTATACCACTGCAAAGGTATTTCGTGAAGAACAAAAAAGAACTTTGCCATGAGTATATCAGTGCCTTAAATCTGGGTCTTTGTCCTAACCAGCTGCCACAGGATAATTTTGTCCGTTGCCAGGTTTTTATTTGTTGCGTCATGCTGGGTAGCCCCAATTCTCAATGACCGAGATTCCTGCTCCCCACAAAGAGCCTCTTCAAGACAAAACTTTAAGACTTTGAAGTCTGTGGGAGGCAGATTATTTTAATGATATTTACATACATTTATAATTAATGAGATGGAGCCCTCAGGTAACAGGACCCCAAAGCCCCCCTCTTTGGGGTTGGAGACTAGCATAAGACCGGTTTTCGATGATAGTCACTGCCATTTGCTTTGAAACCACAATGTCAAAGCATTTATGCTATTTAATGTGGTGGTTAAACACTAACAGTTCTCTGCTAAATATAGTCCAGTGCCTGTTGAAATGAGTTTTATAAAAGTTTCTAAAAAATAAACAGAAATCATGAAGTAATGGTTCATAGTAGTTCATGTGTATCTTGTAAAAGCCTAAGCTTATTGCATTTTGGCTTTTTTTTTTTTTTAAATACACAACCACTAGAATTTGGTTGTTTTGGTCCATTTCTTCAAAAACCACCAGATACTGTGGTCAGGATGGATATCTTTAGTCTACAGGCATCCATATGCCATGTTCTCCTATTTGGACATTGGCATTTTTATGCTGGCTGGCATCACACTGTTGACAACTGCTGGCGCTCCTGATTTGATTAGATTTTTTTTGAGGTTTGCTCAGCTGTTCTAAAAGATAGAAAAGCTTATGTTCTCTCGGCTCAAGTCATAGATGCGCTCACAAACATGGCAAGTGCTAAAGAGAAAAGCTACATAGGAACATCAATTGGATGTTTCAAGCACACGGATTGCTTTTGAAAGAACTTCTCCCATTGGGGTTGTGTGACTAGGACAAAGCTCTGGCTTGCAAAGGTGGCTTTTGTCATGGAACTTCTGTAGTCATTCAAATGTAGAAATTGGGCTTTCTGTGTTTTTATTTTATTTTATTTTATTTATGTAGAAATGCTAAAATCATCTTGCTGTACACATTAGCATTTTGCTAAAGCCATTATTTACTCTCATTACTTTGTTTTTAAGTAATGGGAGCTTCAGAGAACCATCATAATCTCATTTAAGGGACGCACGTTATATTAGTATTAGATATTGGAGACATTTTTTTAATTAATTTCTCATGTTCTGTTTAAAAAAAGTTTATATTTTATATAAAATAATGTTATTTAAAAATTATAATTAATAATAATTTAATTTATTGATTTTGTTTTTTATATATTTAACAATTTAATGGTGAATGTACTGTGATATGGGACTAATTCAAAATCTTTATAACAATTAGTACAGATGGGACTGCAATGTACTAGAACATCATCAGTTGAAGCAAGTTTCAGTGACTAATCTGAAAAAGAGTTTCTTCTGAGCTTTCAGGCAGAGAAGCAAAGCTGCATGTGCTTTTCCCATTTAGAAAAGGTGTTTGCGTGCGAGTCGGTTGGCATGGCTGTCGTTCATGCGACTGCAGTGTATCCATTCACTCTACAGTGATTAAGCAGAATGGTCCAGTGGCGTGAGAACAAACTGAAGCCACTTCAGTCGGATTCCACATTCTTGTTCTAACCGCATAATCAGTCGTCTGTTCCATCAGTGAGAACAAAATGTGCCCTGAAAGTGATTGAGCAAAGAGGAGCTACACACTCTAAAACTGGTCACATCACGATAGTTTTGTTGGCCTTCCTCGCTCCCATGTGGGTGGATGGCTCTTGTTGATGGAGGCTCGTGCGGTGTGCTCTGGCCACGGACCTCCACGACACCGTAGGGTGTGACGCTGTGGATGGAGCAGTCCAGTCCTGGCTGATTCCTAAAAAAAGAAATGTTGCAAAATCCAAACCTCAAAATTCTGTGGCTAAGTAATCATTTCTCCCCCGATGGGAATAATCAGCATACAGAAATATGCAAACAGCCTCTGCAGAAATAGTCATTTATGTCCATGTCCCTTTACGATCTATGTCTTTAAACAGCCTGTCTTTTATGTAAAACTCACCAGATGATCCTAAAGAAACAGTTCAACTATAAATGAAAATTTTAATTGAATTACTCATTTTATTCAGTGATATCTGTAATGGGATATTTTGAGCGTCGTCCCGCAAAAATCGCTTTAACAGCGCCATTTAAAGTTAAAACAAATCTTGTCTTGGACTCTTTGATAATTAAAATGCAACTGTCACAACCAATAAACTGTGAAGTGTTCTTACTGCTGATTGTTCTCCAGTGACTTGGCTTCTTTACAGGGAGCGAGCGAAGTCTCTATAGTGAGGGAATGGAAAGGGGGATTAGCCCTCGAGACTGTGTTTGTCTATGGAAACCTTGCATTTATGAATGGCTGACTCACTTTTTAACCGTGCCATCTGGTTTGATTTATACTCGTTCTTGGCTCACCAGGGACTCTCATTTGCAATGAAGATGCACAAACAACTTTGCCATGGTGAAGGACGAGCTCTTGCATGGTGCTTTGCTTTAAAAGGAATTATTTCAAGCTGACAGGGATCAGGGGTTTCATTTAAGTGATTTTTAGAAGCTGATCGCACATGTTACGAATGCGGCCTTGCCATTTTCGTCTTCCTGGACGAGGGATTGACAGAAACCAGACTATTCGTGATGCAGTCTAGATGTTATTAAACCCAGCGCGGTTGGAAAGAATGTGCCGGGTCGTGACATTCTGATCTTAATCGTGTGGCCTCTTCCTCAGGAACTCATCTTTCCTTACCTGTGAATTCGGCAGACCTCGTTTTGGAGTCTTCTGAGAGTCCAGGTGTTTGAGGTTTGGGTTAACCACCCCACATTACCACGTGGGTCAAAGGAGGTTCAGGGTGCATGAAAGTACGTGGTCTGGGCCTTTACCACAAGCAGCAGTGGCGGTTTTTTGCTTGCCAAGAACCTCTGAGTCGCTGTCTCTGATAGCACTACATGGTAGAAAACACCGCTATGTGGGTAGGAAGGTGGGAGGGATGCTGGATGCTTTAGTATACATGGAGTGGGGAAGAAAGCATAGAGAAATCATAAAAGTACAGAATTTGGATCACATTGAAGGACCCTGGTCCTGTCATCCATTAATCTGAAAATTGCACCTCTTTCATAAGGGGTTATTTTTTGGCAGCTGTGTCTCAGGCTTGAAAAGTCCAATAGTAGCCTTTTTGTTTTGCTCCTTTGAACCTTCGAGACCTTTTTTTCTCTTAATAAATCCCAAATATTATTCGACCAGCTTAGCTCTGATTAGTACAGTAGAGGCTAATTTACTGGGTAATTTCCTCTAATCCCTAAAAACAATAAGGAGCTGAGATGATGCTTGCTCTGGTGCTCGTCTGTGACCCAGAAGAAAGCTTTCTTGTGTTCCTCAGCAATGCAGGTCTACAAAGGCATAGCGCTTGGCAAATGTGCGCAGCCGATTGGGGTGAATGAAGACCATGAACTACAATTTAAAATGATTTTAAGTCATGAAATTGTTGTAAATGTATTTATAAATAATTTTCCTTTTGGAGTAATTTGCCGTCATCTACTGCTCTCTAGGTTTTTTTCTCTAATCATTAAACACACAAATGTAATCTCAGAATTAACATTTGTCTTCCATACTTAAAACTGTGGATTTTTATATTTTGCTTTTTAACTTTATTTTTTTTGAACTCGGAATAGCTCATCAATATTTGCCAGAATTGTAATATCAGTGCATCCCTAATTTTTCTGAATATATTTTTAGGAATTTGACAGTTCTTTATGACTTCTCCAGAGTTTATTGCAGAGATCTGGACACTCCATCTCCAGATATCCACTGTACTTCAATGGTGAACGTGATTTTCACCAAGTACAACATGTTCCTGGATCATCTTTGTTGATCCTGGAACAACAATCCAATCAACTAATCAGATTTGAAGGACAAGTTTACAGTTTATGTCAAGTTTAGGCCTAAAACCAGGGTGAGGTGCTTCTGCATCAGTGTTATTCACCAATCATTTTCCTCTGATTTTAGGGATAAATTATGGGAATGGTTTGGTTTAGGGGTATAGATATAATTAGGGCTACATTTTCTGACAGTAATGTTGTTCCAGGATCAACAAAATATGTTGATCCAGGAACATATCTGTCTTTGCATAATCACGGTGACCTTACTGCAATATAACTGTAACAAATTTATAACAAATAGTTGCTTAAGACATATATTTAAAGTGAGTGAGTTGGAAGTACTTTTTGTTCTGCACATTACAAGAACATTAATCTGAATAACCATTCGACTAAAGCCAGAGGAAGTCACCAGGTTTTCCACCGAAGGCTTCAGACACAAACATCACATCTTTTTTGCAAACCAGCCCAGTGCTGATTCAGTGTCAGGGAGCCATGGGAGTGTGGAAGCTTTGTTTCCCATTATTCACGGAAATGGAGGATAGCAGGTCTGTTTTTCGCAGGCAAAGGGTCAGAGCGTCAAAGAAAAGCAAAGTAGTGGTTTATGTTCTTGCCAGTGCCACCAACTGGAACACATTTTCACAGTAATAAGGGTAATTAAAACAAAATTATAATTCACGACCCTTTTCCCTCCAGGGAAGAAAATAGAAGAGCTATTTTGGGTCGACTGTATTCTAAAATTACAGTGCTGGAATGAGGGTGAATGTGTCATCATTGAGGGCAGAGACAGTTTAATTCATGGTTGCTTGAGGAACACATGATTGAGCTAAACAGCTCAGTATTGGCTCAGATCTGGAGTTTTTTTTAATATATTTTCTTTTGGCTGAAGTTAGTTTCAAATTGCTGGAGACACATCACACAATAGTTCATCCTGTGGTGTCACATAAGAAGGTAAATGAAAGGATTTAGCACTTTAAATTGAATACTGATGAGAAAAGTAAATCTAATTTGCACAGTGTGGACATAAAACAAATGATGGAAAGGAAGCATACGTCTAAATGAACGTTTGAAGGAGTTGTTCTCCATATTTTCTCGGCCTTAGGAGGTTTTCATGAGATCTGGAAGTCACACTGTGTGTGTGCGCGCACTCTGGTCTGACTGGACCCTGCCATTCCCTGCTGTTTGTCTAAACAGCGCCAGTGTTTGTACAGTGCTGTCAGGGTGACTGGACTGACTATCCCTCATGCTGCCTGTCTGAAATCCACTCGGTCCAAAAAAGCACTTAGAGACCCATCTGAGAGGCAGACCATCATCTGCACAATGATGGAGAAGGACAAGCACATGGTTTTCCATTCAATGGCTCCTTCTTATCGGATGTCAGATGTACCCAAAGAGTGAAACTTAAAGGGATGGTCTAAACCTACTTTTTTACATTTACTGCCATTCTAATTCCATGTGACGTGTGTGTGTGTTTTTTGTTTGTTTGTTTGTTTTTTTACCTTGATATCAATCCCCCCCAAAAAAAAAGCAATACAAAGGCAATGTAAAATAGTTATAAAATATTACATGACCTCAAAAGATTGAACCTAGCTCCATATTGACTACTTTTATGCTTCCTATATTTAGTTTGATATATATGATAACAGCATAAATGTTTTTTTGGAATGTCATGAGTGAGTAAATAAAGTGACTCCCATTGAACAGATATCAATATTCTTGATGCTGCTCTGCTGCACTCCTTTACACACTGCTCTCTGTGTTGAGATGATAAAAAGCTTAAAGAGTAACATTTCTAAGGTGTTCTCAGTAGGTTTAACAGCGCTTGTCAATGTCAATTTTTGTGATATGACCAGTCGACCAAGCATGAAGCTTCAGTTTTATTGGTAAAAGAGTGTTAGGGAAGATATAAAATAAGAAGCTAAACAATTAATGTTTGACAACTTTTTATTATAGACATGTTACACAACCAACAATAATATTCAGTGATGCAAAGTATTTGTCTTTTGATTTGTCAAATTTTGCCATTTTGAAGTGAAAAGCCTTTAATCATATGTAATTTAATTGAATGTGATGAGACAAAAAACATTAAACAGAGCTGTTTTTAGTCTTGTTAGGCTTATGATTAAGAGTGAAAGTGTGCATATTTTAAAATAAAAACTGTAATTGTTTGCAGTAAATTATACTTTTTGCCATCTTTGTCTTTCTATTTTTATTCCATTAAATTCTTTTCAATTTAATTTCTTTGAATAAAAAAATATATATATTTACATCACTAATTCTGAAGGGAATTCCCGCGTCTTTCAAAATGGAGTATTGTTAGTTTGAATATGTGGACACATTGGCCTTGAGTTGATACTGTAACACCAGTGCTGACTCTAATTTACTCATTTATTTCTACTCTCACTGGTCTTATTGTTGCATAAATGACTTAAGCCATTTTCATTGCAAGCAAAATTATCAAGCCAAATGAATGCCATGCGACGAGCCTCAGGTGCATAAATGCCCATATTGTTTAACAGCTCACTGATTGGAGACAAAGATCAGCTTGAGGCCACAGGCAATATGGTCCTCCATAAGGTTTATACAATAAACTCATAGATAAATTGGACGGTATATCAATCAAACTTACTTTTGCACATGCTAGTCGTCAGGTAAATTAAAATGTGCAAAATCAACTCATGCTTATGCTTATGTCTTAAAATCTCAAGACATGGCTTTTTAGGAAATTGAGTATGTCTGTGGAATATGAAAGATTTCACTGAGTAATCTTTGCTGGTGTAGAGCGAATGCAGTGCTGTGTAAAGGGGTCCAGTGTGTAAATCTGTGACTGGCGACCACAGCACAAGGGTTAATGTAGCGGAACCCTCTACCCCCTGTACTGGCTTCGTAATTCCCACCGGGTGTCCGCTAGGGGTCACAAGCTCTGGGCCGTCTGACTGACAGCTCTGCCATAAAATGTGATTGGCTGGGTTTGGGCCAGAGCAGCCCCTAATAGCCAATAGAATAGCCTCAATAGTACTGAAGTAGTGTGACTGATTAGAAAGAAAGAACTGGCTTGTCTGCACACACGGAGAGAGACACTCAGGCCTTTCTGACTTGAAGAAAGTGTCTGTAAATATGAGTGCAGAACTGAAGTAAAGATATTGGGTGTACTGTTGCCACATGTGATGCTGCTAAGCTAAGAACTGTACAGGTAGGGTTCAGAGTTTTTGTGTTTTACTGTTCGTTAAGTAGCAAAGATTTCTGTAAAAGATTCAGCTAGTGTTTTAAAATTGTTCTTCCATGTTGATTTTGGTGCATGCACATCCTGGAAGCATGTTGGAGTTTAAAATGTGTTGACTCCTTTAAGAGGGTGTGCTGTGTTTATTTTCAAGTGCAAAGGTTGAGATTTTCTATGGTCTGTTCCTGTGCTTGTGGATTGATGTGAAAATAGATGGCATCAAGCTTAAAACGGATGCGAATGATTTCGCAGACAATGATCTGGAATTCTCGTTTGTCTTGTGGAGGAAGGAAAAGTGGTACTTTTTAGTCTCTCCAATTTCTGTTAACCAAAGTAACATTTGATTTGACCTCTTTGGAAATCATCTCTTTGCTTTTTTCCCTAAAACAGATTACCTTGTGAGGATTCCAGCCTTCTAAATCGTGTTTGCAAACCCGGTGCGCAGTCCCATGATGCAGCTGGTGAAACTGGCCTGGATGATGGTTCTGGCCGCCCCACTGGTCTGCTTTGGTTTTACCACCCGCGGTCAGGGCCTGCGTGGGCGGGTTCAAGGTGACCGCCGAAACATCAGACCCAACATCATACTCATCATGACAGATGACCAGGATGTGGAGTTGGGTGAGTATACCAGATGCAATTCATCATTAATGGCCCATCTGTTCTGCAGACGAATGAGGTGGAGACCTCATACGACTCTCTTGAGGCTTTGTCAGCACTCGGCATGCATCAGTTATGAATAAGCAAGTCGTCTGGAAAGTTACTGTAGAGATCTTCAAATACCATAATGATACTTGGAGAAACATGGGAATGGAACTTCAGATGAAACAGATTTTTATTGACCTCACTGACTTAGATGTTTGAATTTGCACACTCCACTTCAATATTTGGAGACATTTGAATTAATTCATTTTTAGTTTTTATTTCAAGTTGTTGTGGTTTTTCTTGTTTTCCAGTAAATATTTAAACATTCTTAAATCAAGGTACATTTACTTGAGAAATTGTTTTCTCTGAAAAAATTATGAAAATGTATATATTTTTTGTCTAAAACAAGAAAAATATCTTCCAATGGGTTAAAAAAATTAAGTTTATTTTTCTTGCCCCATTGTCCGATGTTGTTCTTGGTTTATGCATAAACTTACTTGATTATTATTTTTTTCAGAAAACAAGACTTGATATCCAGAGCAATTTTGCTTCTCAAGTAAATATATATTAAATTAAGAATGTTTAGTGTTTTTGTTTTGTTTACCTTTGTCTCAAACCAGCGTGAGTTTCCATACTGGTCCAATGCTGGTTTAAGTTAGTGCTGGTCTAGCTGGTGAACCAGTACAGCCAGTCATAGCTGGTAATGCCCGTTGACCAACATGATATTTCTAGTGATAACAGCTGACGAAGGTCTTGATCCTGGAGGGTCATGTTCCTTCAGAATTTGGCTCCAACACATCTGCCTTGTAATATTAAAGACCTTGAATAGCTTCAGGAGTGTTTATTTGCGGTTTTAGCTAAACCAAGGCAGTCATGCTGGTTAAACTAGTTAAAAAGCCTTGTGAGAACACCAACACACCATCATTCAAAACGTGCTGGTGACCATTTATGCTGGTCTTATTCAGGAGGATTGTCAGTCCTCTCTTGTAGGAGCTCTGTTTAGTTTAAGTTGTTCATTATTAACTCAGCCTTGGAAAGAAAAAGACTTTAGCCTTCTCGGACTTCAGTCCTGGAAACATTTGCTTGCTTGTTGTTAGTCTACTTGATCTGCCACCCAAGTCCCTCTCTTGGTATTTGTCCCATATTGTAAGCATGTTGTAACTGGATCAAGTTCCTTCCTCTTGAGCATAACATCCAATGAGTCTCAATCACAGACTGTCATCACAGGTTTGACTTATTTCCTATTTCAATATTTAATGGCTTCCCTCAGACATCTGAGAGGATAAGGGCCTTAGTCCTGGAACCACAACCAGTCGTTGCATTGCCACAGAACTGCAGGGATCCTTTTCCACATCTAACACTACTTTTGACAGCATAGTGAATATTTAGACATGTAAAAGGTTTGAACTTCTCAAACATGCATAACTGAACTTGCATTTGTCTGGCTTTGTGTGTCAGGCTCATTGCAGGTGATGAACAAAACTCGCAAGATCATGGAGGACGGTGGAACCTCATTCACAAATGCGTTTGTAACTACGCCCATGTGCTGTCCATCACGCTCTTCCATGCTGACTGGGAAGTATGTCCACAACCACAACACGTACACCAACAACGAGAACTGTTCCTCGCCTTCATGGCAAGCTCAGCATGAGCCGCGGTCCTTTGCCGTTTATCTCAACAACACTGGATACCGAACAGGTGAGAAACCAAATGAGAGACCGATGACTCATTCTAACCTGCTTGATTCAAAACTGGGTTGAATCCAGTTTGCATCATGTCCTGTTTCATAAATGTTGTTCACTTCCCTATAAAATAAAGGCAAAAAGCCTATAAATAAAATGTTTTAATTTAACATAGCTGTCAAAATTAATGCACTAATTTTATGGTTGAATTTTTTTTCTATTTAACGCAATTTACACAATCAGTGCAGTTAATTTTTCATTGCATCCTTTGGCTAGCATTACAGTATTTGATCACGCTATCATTCATTCAAGTGCTTTTAAAGCATTTACAGTCTTTGTTACCGCAATTAAT
Organism: Leuciscus leuciscus; assembly: GCF_965113295.1. NCBI lineage: Eukaryota > Metazoa > Chordata > Actinopteri > Cypriniformes > Leuciscidae > Leuciscus > Leuciscus leuciscus. The sequence goes on from NC_138735.1 coordinate 19,396,426, forward strand.
CGTGTGATTATAATTTTTTTATTATTGATTGACAGCACTAATATAAATGTTATATTTGATGAAAAATACATTAAAAAACTTAAAATTGTAAAAAGTTATTACAATTTAAAATAACTTTTTTTAATATATTTAAAAAATATATATAGTAAGTCTATCACTTTTGATCAAATTAATACATCCTTGCTAGATAAAAATATTAATTTATAAAAAATAATAATAAACAAATCTAACTGACTGCAAACTTTTGAATGGCAGTGTACATTATTGTTTTGTGTGTGTGTGTGTGTAATACTTGTTAATCTTTTTTTAATCTAAATAATAAAAATAACAGACATTCCAGTTTTACATGAACACAATTCTGCCAGGAAAATGTCACATAAAAAAAAAAAAAAATCTGTTGACTGATAATGCTCAAATTATGCTTAATGTTTTGACCTGAAGGTCTTCATGAAAGTTTATTATTATTAATAATATTATTAGTTTACATTATCATATCTCATCTGTCATTTATCATTAGCACTATTCTGAATATATACTAGGAATTTGTGTTCTGCAATTTCACGGGATTTTTGCTTCACATTTGTTTCTCAAAGTCAAATAAAAGTTCAACAGGAATTTTTAATCTGTCTGGTTTGTGGAAGCTAAACATTCTGGTAACCCAGTGCCGTGTGTCTTGAGTGGCAGTAAGTTCTGACCCTGAATACAGGGGTTCAGGCCTTACCACTGCTTGTGGTTTCCAGCTGATGTGTTAGTCTACAATTAACTCTCCAGGGCAGACTGGCTGCGTGCCCGGCTCTTTTGGAAGATGTTTTGGCTTAGCTTTGAGGGGAAAGGGTAGAGAAGACATGAATACAATGTAGAGACAGATATTTACAGGTACTGTTCAAAGGCAGTGTGTTGAGACAGTTGTCATAAAATGATAATTTTAGTCTTTGCGTCGACCTCACTGAACATACTCGAGTTTATATGTTGTCTTTATTTTTTTTCCCACAGCTTTCTTTGGGAAGTACCTCAATGAGTATAACGGCACCTACATCCCACCTGGGTGGCGTGAATGGGTGGGGCTGATCAAAAATTCCCGTTTCTATAATTACACCGTCTGTCGGAACGGGAACAAGGAGAAGCACGGCGCAGATTATGCCAAGGTATGTGCGCCTGGTCACATAAGTTCACAGCCCTGTTAGTGTGCCAAAGGCTTCTTTAAACTCAATTTTCAGTTTATGCTCAATTGTATGTTCTGTGCTCAACTAATTTCAGGCCTCTAATTACATATAAAATTTGGGTTGGTTGACTCCACATGGAATGTGGTTAGATTAAAGGGGGCATGGGGAAGTTACTCTAGTGTCTTGTGTATCATCAGGTGGGTATGTTGAATAAGACTTGGTAGGCAAAGAGATGATGTCCTTGGGGCAAAGTTTCTTTTGGAAACAACCACTGTTGTTGTGCTGCTGATTTGAAAGGGGTGGATATTTAGACTATGTTAAGAATGGCATACTTCTCTAGTACAGCATTTTGTTTCACATACTGCTTTTACATTTCTTTAGCAAGCAGTATACAGAGTATATACTATGCAATTTTAAACTAGTATTCCATTTCAAATAGCCATTGTTTGCAGGTCATCCTAGACTTTTACCATCCTTCTGCAAGACCTACAATATGAGCGAAGTGATAAAATCTGAGTTTAAAAGGTTTAATTTGATATGGCCACCTTCCATCTCTCGAGTGTTTTGAAGCTGCTGTCAAAACAAGGTTTTGGATCTTCTCATGGCTGTTTTTCAGGTAGCATATTTTTGGGGAACGTGGAATTTGTGCTGAGGTTTCATGGTTTGGGAATAAATTGAGTTGGAGGCAGTCTAAGGGATGAGTAAATAAATGTTTCGACTGTTAATTGGATGTCAATAACCTGCTTGGATGAAGGTGTTAAGTTGCCCATAAGCGGAGAGGCACAAGAGGCTGAAGGTTTCTCCATTAGGTCTGGAGGAATTTTGTGGCTAGGTGTTCAAGTGGTTCCTGGAAACCCTTTAGGAACACTTAAAGGTTAAGGTTCCTGTTTAAAGGTTAAGATTCATGTTTGAAGGGATTAAATAGGTAGGCAGAGCTATAAACGTATAGAAGAACGTCTCGGACAGAAATGTTTTCCCAAATTTTGCATCATAAATGAATGCACTATGATTCTTATTGTTGAAGAATGCCGCACATTTCAAATCACCTGTAGCCTTTTAGTCAAGTGAATCATTAAGAATTTGCTGCAAAGGCACAGTTTGTGCCTTAATTCAGTCCAGGCAAAAGATCTGTTGATGAATTGGACAGGTTAGGTACATCCGGATGCTATTTCACTCAAACATTCAATATGATGCTGAATAGTTTTCCAAAATAAACAAACATGCTGGTTCAATTAGTGGTACAACAGAGACTGAAGTGACATATATGTGTTTTGCTGTAATGCTGAGGAACAAGGTCCACTGAGCACATCTCTAAACAATAACTTCCACAAGATTTTCACTCCCACAGATGCCGGTAGCTGCATGTTTTAGCAATGGGGAGGGTAGAAGGGGGGGATGGAGACTTTCCCACAACCAGCCCAGACCAGGAGCACTGCCATCAAAGGGCTTACGGCTTCAGTATCACGTGATTTTTACCCCCAAGCCCTTGTGCGCATTCCTGCTGCTGCCTCATAGCAGTAAGATTGAGACCATAGTGTTGTCAAAACACCAGACCCATGGAGGGCTACAAACCTCTATTACCATTGAGTGACGCAGTCAACACCCTTGTCGTGCTCAATACCAAGTTGTTAGCATCAGGGCATTAGTTCTGTTGATGTGGGTCCATGATAAATAATAGTGTCCATGATAAAGAATAATCATAAATAATGGTTTCATGTGATTTTGAAAAATGTCTATACTATTTTTAAGAAAACTTGAAATGTAATGATTCTAAAATGTCATGAAGTGTAACCAAGTAAAAAGTAATGGTGTACTTTCAATATTCTTGACATCCTAATCATGATTGTCAAAAAGAAAATTTATATTTTTTCTCTCCTGCATGTTGGTTGCATCACATGAATGATTTGGCTGACCAAAGGTTTTTTGTTTTGTGTTTTCCTTTTAAGAAATAATAATAGTGTCAAACTACTTTGGGGTTTTTTGGTCACAGTTTATTTTGATGGTCCACTTTAGATATTATAACTAAGTAACTTTGCAGCTACATGTCAATTAACTCTCATTAGAATATAAGTAGACTGTTAGGTTAGGGTTAGTATAAATTGACAGTTATAGAATAATGTAAGCATGTTTGATGTTAGCATCAAAACAAAGTGTTACCTTTTTGGTTATGAATATAATATTCTAAAATCTATTTTCAAATACTTAAAATAAAATTACAAATAAAGATAGAAAAATTCAATAATAATTCAGATAAATTCATAAATGCATAAATGCGTATACATTGTAAAAAGTTATATGATCAATAAGTTGACAACATAGATTTTGACATTGCTTTAACTCTTCAAAATAAGTTAAGCAATTTTCAACTTTTTTTTTATAAGTTATACAAGATTAATTTTTTTTCAAGTCAGTTTAATGTAATTTAAGTTTAAATTACTTAAATTGTTAGGTACACTCAACTTGGATGTTTAAGGCAGCAACTTTTTTTTTTTTTACAGTATATAAAAATGGTTAAATACATTTAATAAATTCCTAAATACAAATAAATAGATCTGGACCAAAAAAAAACTTGTTTTCTTTGTTTAAGCCTTGAAAGCAAAGCCAAAACCAAGCATTGTATTTTATGTTTGAATTTATTCTGCCCATTCCAGGACTACTTCACTGATTTGATTACCAATGACAGCATCAACTACTTTCGAATGTCCAAGCGCATGTACCCGCATCGGCCGGTGATGATGGTGATCAGTCATGCAGCGCCTCATGGCCCAGAGGATTCAGCACCCCAGTTCTCCGAGCTCTTCCCAAACGCTTCCCAGCACATGTGAGTGACTCCCAGAACATTTAGTTACACTCTGCTAGAGCAACAATGCTGAACTACACTGAACCCAATGTATCCTGTCCAAGAGCCAAGCCCTGCTGGAATATGCCCTGGAGTTTGAATTGTTGAGTCTAGATATTTTTATTGTCCTGTATGTATTTATAATAGGATATTCCAAGGGACACATATTTCAGAAGAACAGTAGCATTCCAAGCAGATCATTTTCCTATAAATTTTAAACCATTATAATTTGGCTTAAAGATAAATATAAGTTTGTAGCTTTAGGAATTTTTGTGGCCTTATATATTTGGATACGCCATTAAAATTAGACTCTTAAGAGATGACTGTGCACTGAAATGCACTTCACACGTGACACTACCACCATGAAACTGAAGTGATTTATCATCCAAGTAAAGTTCTGGCACATGCCAAGTAAGATGATGGGGGATGAGATTTTTATGGTCCTCTCTTTGGTGCCAAGACCTTTATGGCTTCACTGCACTATCAGTTTTGTGGCTAGGCTCCTATTCCACACACTGTGCTGTGGCAACAGGCCATCCATCTCCAAGTCCTTAACATCCCAAGCATGTCAGGATCCTGGTCAGGGCGACATCACACTTTTGTCCCTCAGGCCTATCTATTTCTTTCTCACAATTCTTTCAGCTTGTCTTCCTACACAACTTTCTGGCTTCTCTCATATCAATCATGCCTTTCACTATATAGGTTTGGGGAATGCATTGTCTTAGAAGACCCTTTTGTGTTATTAATATGTTTTTAAGTGCATGGGCTCTGAATAGATCACACTTGGATACCCCGAGGTTCACATCGGCAGGCAAGTCGCTCTAGTGCCGAAAGGGTTGCCTGGCAAGTTGTACCAAAAAAAAACAGGGAAACAGATGGCAGGCGCAGGTTGCATTTTGGAATGATGCAGCATGGTTTCAGACACGTTTGGGGGTTTATTTGTCATCTGTGTGAAAATGAACAAAAGCATGCACATCCGAACAAAAGAAATAAGGTGCTCAAGCATAAAAAAGTTATGGCTCCAAGAATTTTAATTTATTCATATGCATTTTATATATAATACATGCATGCATACAAACATACATACACACACACACACACAAAAAAATATTTATACACTTATTTATTTACACATTTATTTATATTTTATGCATATATAAATATATAAATAATGTAAGTACAATTTAAATTCAATTAATTTATATTTTACTTTTCATAATTTTAACTTTTTTTCTTGTATTATTAATTTCCATAATAGAATAGTAGGTGGCCCTGCTAACGTCATCATGTTAATGGGTTAATAAATCCACAGATCATTTTTGGGCCACTCTGGAAGAAAAGCATTACATAATCATGTGAGCTTTCTAATGTGGGGATTTATTGCAAATAATCTTAAACGCATTGTTTATATTGCTATAAAATAAATCTGCCCATGAAATTGATTTTAGTTTTAGTTTTCAAACAGATTTTCACAGTGTGAGAGTTTTGCGAACAATTCATGAAAAGTAATGCTTTCAATGTTATAGCAGAAACTACAAAGGAGGATTTAATCTCAAAGACAAATGTTCTTCACGCTGCCTTGTGACAGGTGTCAAAGTCAGACTAATTCTATCCTTTGACCTCCAAATTCCAAATTTGCTCTACCTGTGCAAAGAGACAGGTTCCTTTTGTGTGGTATATTAGTGTGCCTCACTGGCTGGGTGAAGAGTTCAGTGAGCGGACAAAGACGGACTGAGGAGGAAAGGGCAGAAGCCATCCACTCAGACAGAATGGAGCTTTCCTGTGGCCATCATTCATTATGACACCAGGCACAAGAGTATGGTCAGAAAAGCAAAGGAAGACCATGTCTTTCAGCTGTGGAGGGAGGCCAACTGCAGTCAACAGGTGGCCATCTCGTAGCCTTAGCTCCACAAACTAGTCCGCAGCCTCCTGTTTACCCAGCTTTTTATTCTCCACTTCAAATGCAAATGAGTTATAGCCCTGTCGTTGCTGGACTTATTACAAACTTTATTTTGGGCCTGAAGGCTGGGGAAGCTATTATTTTTCTTCTGCATGTGCCAACCCTCAAACGATTAAATGCTGCCAAGAAACCCTGAGACTCTCAGCATGGTGTGAGGAGAGATGGAGAGCGAACCCAAGAAAAACACCTAGCGAGGAGAATTAGTGCGTTTCCGTGGAGGGGGAAGGGCGACTGCTCTGTTATTGATGCTTGTCAAGTGTGTTATACAACAGACAACTTTAAGCACAAGTGGTTGTGAAATAGCAGACAGGTGCATGTTTTTCTCACAGTAGCATGTTGTGTTTATTCGCACAGAACTCCCAGCTATAACTACGCACCAAACATGGATAAGCACTGGATCATGCAGTACACCGGCCCGATGAAGCCAATTCACATGGAGTTCACCAACTACCTGCACAGGAAGAGGCTCCAGACGCTGATGTCTGTAGATGACTCGGTGGAAAAGGTCAGTGGTTTAGGCTTTCTTGCTCTGAATTCTGGATATTCAATTGGCTTTGTATATGAATTGAAAGGAAATGTGTGTTTGCTCTGCATTACAGATATATAATGCTCTGGTCGACACTGGGGAGCTGGATAATACCTATATCATTTACACAGCTGACCATGGTTACCACATTGGCCAGTTTGGCCTAGTCAAAGGGAAGTCTATGCCATATGATTTTGACATCAGAGTGCCTTTTTTTGTCAGAGGTCCTAATGTGGAGCAAGGGGCAAGGTAAAATCAATTTCTATTTGAAACACACCTTTTGCACAATATAATTTCTTTTCACACTTTATTTATATAATTAATCAATGTATATATTATTCTACATATTTATTTTAGGAATTATTATTAGTTTTTAGCCATTTACTATATTTTTTCTACTGATATATTAAACATAAATATATAAATGTAATCTACTGTGTACAATATGTATGTAAAAATTATGATGATGATTAGCGATATAATATAGAAATTACTTTTAACAATTACTTTGTTTATATATTAAAATGTATGTATATATATATATATATATATATATATATATATATATATATATATATATATATATATATATATATATATATATATATATATATATATATATATATATATACACACACACACACACACACACACACACACACACACACACACACACACACATATATATATATATATATATATATGCGTGTGTGTTATTAATATATACCCTTTAGATATACATTAAATTATATATTCTTAAATTAACAGTTATTAAGGTCACACTTGAGTTTAGGGTCCTATTCTCATTAACTAACTATGACTTTTGCCTCAATAAACTCCTAATTACTGCTTATTAATAGTTATAGTTGTAAGTTTAGGTATTGGGTAGGATTAAGGGGTGTAGAATATGGTCATGCAGCAGAATAAGGCATTAATATGTGTTTTATATGTATACTAATTAACAGCCAATATCCTAATAATATGCATGCTGATAAGCAACTAGTTCATAGTGAGAATTGGACCCTAAAATAAAGTGTTGCCGTTATTTGTAATATAATATAATATAATATAATATAATATAATATAATATAATATAATATAATATAATATAATATAATATAATATAATATAATATAATATATTACTCCACAGGAACAACCATCTTGTGCTAAACCTCGATCTAGCACCCACAATCCTGGATATAGCTGGCCTGGACACTCCACCCGATATGGATGGCAAATCTATCCTGAAGCTTTTGGAGCAGGAAAAGACTGGCAATAGGTGAGCAAAATCCTCTTCATAAACACATTCCCAGTATAATATATGGTTGGGTAGTATCTGTTTATTGCTTTTAATTTAATTAACTCGAGTTTAATGGTTCCTGAACATTTGGAGTTAATTTATAAAGGGTTTCTGGCGAGTAAAGAACGCTGGAAATGTTCTGGGGTCACTGCCACTCACGATGGCAGGAGATGTTGAGCAAATTAAGGTGTCATAATTCAGGCCAAGTTAAACATCTGCTTATGGTATGCAAATGACACAAAGATTGAGTGAAATAAAATATTTGCGTTTTCATGTTGCAGATTCAAACCCAACCGGAAACCCAAAGTCTGGAGGGACACATTCCTCGTGGAGCGGGGGTAAGACAAACAATATTCCCTCTCTTCTCAATCATACTATAAAATCACTGCAGAATGTGCAAAATAAATTTGAATTGATTTATTTTGTAAAGGAGGCTCACCGCATACAATTCAAACCATTCCAGGATTTCGTTGTAAAATCGCCAAAAGATAAGATCAGAAGTACTTGTTATGATTTTAGGATTCCATTGCACAAACATCCTTCTTCCTTGACGTGTCTTGGTTCAAGTTCACCTAAAAATGAAGCAAAAAATATTCGTATTTTTCCAAATTACCATTAAAAATCACTAGAGCATCACAAGTAAGATCAGACTTTTACATTCTTTGATCAAATGTGTTCTCAGGAGCTCAACTATTCACATGGCAGATTTAGACCCCCATTATCGGATATGTTTCAGTAACCTACTCGTGACAGAAAAAAAAAAATCCTTCCCCAGGGGAAATATATGATATTACCTGTGGTATCAGACTCAAACTTGATATGTGTGTGTAGTGTTTCCCTTGATTTCTGTGACTGATGTTAGGAATGTGGGTATATGGTATTGAGGTTACCCTATTTAACTCACATTGCCTTTGCATTCTCTTATATATTGTAACTGTGGCCGTGGGCTCAACCACGCAGCTATTTCAGTCTAGCATTCCTCGTGTCACTCACATGGAGCTGTCAGTCTACATAATGGCACATTATCGCTCCCACAGTCAGCCTGTGCTTAGTTTCTCCTTAAGGCTAAGTAAAAGAAGGTTTTCCAGAGATGGCGCAATCGTAAAGCACATCGTTGATCAGTGCCGGCTGTTGCTTCCGTGACTCAGTAACTGTTGTGTATAAAGCCAGACCGCGGACTCGAAGCATGTTTATACCAAAATGCCATTAATTCAACCTGTTTTGCACGGTCACGACAGCTCCCATTTTGTGAGAAGTCAGATTAGTGAGTACTTCATTTATCAGCCGTGGTGAAATCATGCAGAGTATTTCATTTCCGCTACAGGCGGAGGCCGGAATGATTCGGAATGGTGTTCCAGCACTTTTATATTTTTAAAAAGTTTTAAATGATTGTAGATGATGGCAAAGTTTTTGTAAAACTTCATTTTAAGGTGACGTAGTTACACGTTACTACATGTACTTACTATAGTAATGACAGTAAATTATGCATAATTACAAGTAACTAACCCTAAACCAAACCGTAACTCTATAGTAAGTAGTTCATTAATATTACTCTACTTATTTGATTAAGTACAATGTAACTATGTCACCTTAAAATAACATGTAACCAATATCTATTATTGAATTCCATAAAATATTTTGAATTCATGCTTTTGGGGGGACTTCATTCATATTTTAAATCAGAATCATCACATTTTTGGGTTCGCTCCACTTCAAATCCTAATTCTACCTTTTTAATGCTTTATTGTTATGGGTGGATGGGCTTAACAAATGTCTTATGTACAATCTAATACATAGAAATTGTTCTAGAAACAAGTTTGCTTAGAAATTGCTAGTAAATTTCACAAATATTTTCAGGAAAACTGCAAGTAACACATAAAAACTCCAATATTTACAAATTCCCCAAAAATAAAAAAAATCCCCTGTTGAACGATAACTAGGACAGATATATCCTGGAAGATTTTGGTCCCATTGTTTCACTGTAAAAAGTGATCAGTTGACTTAATTTGAAGTTTACCTAATTTTAAGGCAGCGGATTTCCTCACTTTTTAAGTTAAGTCAACTGATCACTTTTTACAGTGTTCTATGTGCTGTGAAAGCTGTATGCACTTATAACAACAGTTATGAGATGCGGACCTGGAAGGGACGGTAATGATTTCCAGGCTTCCGAAACTTCAGTGAGGCTGCCAACTTCAAAACGTGGCCTAGCAACTCACCCAAGCACATTTGTCATTCTAGTAAAATCCTGCGCAAGAAAGATGACTCAGGAGGCAACCTGAACACACAACACTCCAACAGCTTACCCAAGTACAAGAAGCTGAAGGAAGTGTGTCAGCAGGCTGAGTTTCAGACGCCCTGCGAACAACCAGGACAGGTATAAACTCAAATACACACATGCATCACTGTTATTCTCACCCATTGTATATATCTGTATGTGAACTTGCCCACTTATGCGCAATGTTTGACCTCAAACATTCACGTAGTCTCAACCTGGTCCTTGTTTCCTCTACTATCGGCTATGTGCTAAGAACTGTGAGTTATAACGAAGCTTATAATGATTGAATACATTAATTTGCACCTTCAACATGAAGCCGGAGATTGGAGTGTGCAGCACATGGCCGATGTCCTGTGAGTGGTGCCACTGTAATTGAAACCGATATTTACAAAAAATTCAGGATAATTGGAGATTGGTCGTAGTTTTCTTTCATCAGCACACTGTGTGCCTGCTGCACCAGAACCTCTGTGGCGTGGCAATGAATCAGAGACAGCTGAACATTACAAATTGGTACATTTTCAGGTAGTGTAAATGCAGACAGTATTTCAAGGACTACACTAATGCAAACCAGATTCATTTTATGGTCAAGTTAAGTGATTGCCTGCAACACTTTGTCTGGAAATTTGATTGAATGCAGAAAGGTCGTTTGTGTGCGCCTGGAATAACACGCAGGTTTCCGTATTCACATTTTAGTCCAGTCACCTGCCAGAACAAAGCTGAAGAAGTGTTGGAGAAAGATCTGAACATATATTTTATGAATAGACCTCATTTCATTATTTACATATTTAAGTCAACATGAAATTAGATTAGACGTCATTTGCTTTAACACAGGTCCCTCGTATTAAATGCAGCTTTAAGTTAAATGTATTGAATGTGCTTTTGTGTTCACTTTAAACAGCAAAATATATGTACAATGTATTCTCTTCCCCCTCACCGCTGAACTGACATTGACATTGTGGATTTTGTGAGAAACGCACACTCTAAGAAGACTGATATGGTTTAGGTGTTGAGCACAGACAAAGCTTGAAGTTGTTATGGTCTGCTACTTCCAGCTCAAGTCTTAGCTTGAGTAGAGTATCAGTATCTGTTTTTCCAATATACTCTCCCTCTTTCTTTTTGACTAGGAATGTTGTTGAAAAAGCCTAGCAAAGACGGCGTTTACGCAGTCTTACTGCCTGCAGTGGGGTCAATGAGGGCAGTGTGTGTGATTGAGCCTGTGTGAAAGTTTATGCCCGTTTCTTCCTGAGTCTGAGTTGTGTCTCCGTCATTCAAGAAGCGAGGCCTTACATAGTTGGCTGTGGCGCTGTTTGCTTATGTCTGTTTGACTTCTGGCTATTTGGAGCCAGTCTCTGTGTGTGGATGTGAGGTACAAGAAATTTTCAACGTGTGTGTGTGTGGGGGTGTTTGGCTACTACGTTTGGAGGAACTAAATGAGTGAAATGCTCAAGCTAGCCTTGGCTAACTCCTTTTTGGTTTGCCGCCCTTCAAACAAACATCCTTGCTGCAAACAGATATAGCATCATCTGCAGATACATAAACTCATTGACGGGACTCCAGAGTTTAACAGGGAAACAGAGCAGGGTTGTGGCCATTGTTTGGATATGGTTTCCCATAGTCGTGAGCACATGTCTGAGCTGTGGTCAGTTTGCAAAGTAAACAGCTCTGCGAAATTAGGAGATTGAGTCTAAATTGGCTTCTGATTGCTTCTTTATGGGAAAGAATTGCAAGGTGGGTCTTGTGCCGTATGATTGTGAATTAATGGGATTACTCTACAAATGCAGATGTTTGACCGCAAAGCTCACTGTTCACAGACAGAGGATTAGTTTAATTCATAAAATAGCTGTGGTTATGCAAATGAGGCGGCTCTAGCACATTAAGTGGTTAGCCAGACAAAAATGTCTGTCCTCAAGCTGAATTCCTGCCCTTTTTGTTACAGAAATGGCACTGTGTGGAGGAGGTCAGTGGGAAGTGGCGTTTACAGAAGTGTAAGAGCTCTCTGAAGGAGGGATCCAAGAAAAGAGTGAGAAGTCTTCGCTCTCGAAGCTATGAGAGCCGGGAGAAAGACTGCCACTGTGGAGAGCGACCTTACAAAGCGGCCAAGGCAGCGCGGCGGGCACACCGACAGTTTGGCCACAGCAGTAATCCACGTAAGTATGTGCGCTCAAATGAGGTGAAGAGAGTTCATGGGTCTGCTAGCTGTTCAAGACTGTGTAGACAAACACTGGACCTTTTAGACTTGGGTTGAAAGTCACTCACAAGTCGCCACCTACTGGTTTATCAATGTAGCCTACAGGAAGAGGCACTTATCAAATCGGTAAAGAGTGAACTGATTCAAAAGTTTTGAGTCACTGGGAAGAATCAAAGTCCTCACTACTAATGGACTAATCTTGTTCAACACTGAAACTATCTTCCCAAGATACAAACTACTTATTTAGTTTAACTGGTAACACTTTACAATAAGGTATAATGTGTTAACAAACATGAACTAACAATGAGCAATGCATTTGTTAACTCTATTTATTCATCTTTGTTAATGTTAGTTAATAAAAATACTGCTGTTCATTGTTTGTTAGTTCACAGTGCATTAAATAATGTTAACAAATACAACTTTAGATTTTAATAATGCATTCGCAAATGCTGAAATTAACATTAAGATTAATACATTCTGTAGAAGTATTGTCCATTCTTAGTTCATGTTAACTAATAAAACCTTACTGTAAAGTATTAACGTTTAACTAGTTAGCTACACTAAAACTACATAAAAAGCTATATATAAGCTATAAAAGTATTCTATAACTAAGAATATACCTGCGACCGATAAGTGGTTTGGAGAATGGATGGATGGATAGATAGATGTAATAATATACATAAATTAAAATGTTACATTTTTTAAAATGTTTTTTAAAGTCCCTTATGTTCACCAAGGCTGTATGCATTTGATATTGTGAAATATTATTACAGTTCGTAATAACTTTTTCAATTTAATATTTTTCAATATGCAATTTGTCTGTGATGGCAAAGCTGAATTTTCAGCAGCTGTTGCTCCAGTCTTCAGTGTCACTCCCATAGTGAGAGAACTCTGAATCATATTTTTGGTGCCATCTATTGGTTAGGAGCTGAAGTGGCATATTTTTGTGGAAGTGGAAATTTAAGGAGCTCCAGCAATGTTAATAAATATTTAACTATGAAATGTGAGTATTTAAGTATGTGTAGCTTATGCTGATGTCCTCCCTAAGGCTACAGACCTCGCTTTGTGCACACACGGCCTGCCAGATCCCTGTCAGTGGAGTTTGAGGGCCAAATCTATGATGTGGACCTGCAGGCTGATGACAAAACCCCTCTTGAGCCTCGACCAATCAGCAAACGGCACTATGAACCTGAGGGAGGTACTGATTCTGACTTTGGGTTGGAGTCTGATGACGGATCAGAGGAGATGCAGTCAGATGACACTAATGCTGTGGGATACCCCAATTCTCTCAAAGTCACACACAAGTAAGAGCTGCAAGCCTTTGGACATTCAGTATTATTGTAGTTTAGGCTGCTAAGTGTGTTTTGCTCATTTATTGTTAATTTTGACTTGGGATCACAGGTGTTTCATATTAATGAACGACACTGTGCGCTGTGAAAGAGAGATTTACCAGTCTTCCAGAGCGTGGAAAGACCACAAGAACTTTGTGGACCAAGAGGTGAGACCCACTGTCCCATACTAACTTTAGGATTACTGCTGTTTAAACCACATGAATGATGTTTTTCATATACTTGTCCCATAGATTGAACTTCTCCAAGATAAAATGAAGAAACTGCGTGAGGTTAGAGGTCATTTGAAGAGGAGGAGACCAGATGAGTGTGACTGTGGAAAGAGGAGGTCAGTTTTGACATTTGTCTTGGCAATGTGAACTGGATGATTTTGAGGCAACTCTGAGCGTACAATGGAAACATGATTGGTCATCGTTCCACTCATCATCTCTCTTGTATTTTACTTCTTTAGATACACTACTGTTCAAAAGTTTGGAGTCAGTAAGATTTTTTTCTTAAGCAACTAATACTTTTATTAAGTGAGGGAACATTCAATTAATCAACAGTAAAGACTTTTATATTATTACAAAAAATATACATTTAAAAATAAATCCTGTTCTTTTGGATGTTCTATTGACTGTTTTCAACATTAATGCTAAAAAAATTATTCTTGAGCACCAAATTTTTTAAGGATTGCTGGAATAAACTACATTTTAAAATATATTCAAATTGAAAACCGTTGTTTTAAATTGGGATATTACTTTAAGAAATTATTTTCTTATTAATTTTTGTCTTGTTTTCCTGTTCAAATATCTCGACATTTCTTAAATCAAGATACATTTACTCGAAGCAAAATGAAAATGAGTTTTTCCTTGAAACAAGAATGCCTTGTGTATCTGCCAATGGAATAAGAAAAATAATCTTGTTTTCCCTTTGAATTAAGTTTATTTTCTAATATTGAATATAAACTCACTTAATAAATAAATGCAGCCTTGGTGAGACAACCTTGGTGAGACAAAATCTTACCAACCCCAAACTTCTGAATGATAATGTAACTGTAGTTTGGATATTGAATATCTGAATTCTTCAATCCTGATTAAATAGTTACAAATTCATCATTTTGAATCTGAACAGCAATATTTAGCAAATCAATCTGAGTTAGTCGAAGGCCTTTTGAGAAATTCCAGCTGAATTTAGTGCTGTTCTCTCCTTATTACAACCAGTTACTATAGCAAAGAGAGAGAGCAGAAAAACAAACCTGAAAGATTGAAGAATAGGAATGACCACCTCCATCCCTTTAAGTGAGTCCTTTTCGTGTGCGTCTGTGCCTCGTCAGTTTGTCTGTACTCTGTAATATTGTCTCTTTGTTAAAGTGTGTTGGATTAATGGCTAAATCTGTGTAGCGTCTCTAACACACTTTAAACAATACACAATTCACACCGATAATGTCTCTTCTAAATTCAATGATTGTTGTATGTGAAATAGTGTATGGATATGTTTACAATCGGTTTGGTGGAAATGTTGGTGAGCTTATATAAATCATGCAATCTAAGAGTTCTCCGTTGGTCCTGTTGCATGTGTAATGTTGCATGCATGCATGTGTACCTGTACATTGACTTCTTTTCATTCCATGGGTCACTGTTTTATACCATGTGTCTACCCATAAACATTAGCATTTCAAGTGTAAACAAATCACTTTAATTGTAAAGTGAGATTATGAAACACCCTGATCTGAAAATAGGACAAGAACCTTGTGGTTTGGGGGAGGGTGGTGTGTGCACGATCCTTCCACTTTCTCACGACCTCTGACCCCATCTATGTGTGGAGCTGGCTGGTCTACCTCCCCCAATCATTGTGTAACTCACCTGGGATGGCGTTCCCTTTTGCTTTGGCTCTAATGTCTCATTCATTTATGCCACCAGAGAGGCCACGCAGGAAGTGGACAGCAAGGCTCAACTCTACAACGAGATCCGCCGCAGGAAGAAAGAGAGGAAGGAGAGGAAGAGGCAGAAGAAGGGTGATGACTGCAGTCTTCCTGGTCTCACCTGCTTCACACACAATAATGACCACTGGCAGACTGCCCCCTTCTGGAACTGTAAGGAAATGCTCATTGTTTTTGCTACACTCTTAAACAGGGTAGAAAAGATACACCTTTGTACCTTATTTACTCATAAAGGGTACATATTAGTACCTTAAAGGTAAATATTAGTGCCTAAAGTGTATGTATTAGTCAGATGTGTGTAGTAACAAAGTACAAATACATTGTTACTGTACTGAAGTACAGTTTTTGGATATTTCTACTTTTACATGTCTAAATATTTTTAACTCCACTACATTTTGAAGAGAAAATTGATACTTATTCTCTGATATGTTTTCCAGACACTTCCATTATATTTTCAAATCGAAGGCACAAAAAATAAAAGCTATGCACTATGCAGATTGGTCAGAGCGATATCCAGTTCTCTAATGAATCTTCTGATTTAATTCAGTTCCTTTGAATCTTTAAAACTGGTTCACAAAGAGGTCTGAATGATCAATTTAATCACAAATATGAATCTAAATCCCGAGAAGTACACTGAATAATAAGTACCTTTTGAAAGGGTACTGCCCCAGTGACAGATTTTGTACCATTATTTGAGAGTGTAGTCTATAAGTCAGCTCTTTTTAAACATATTTTTTTCTAGTTAATGTGTTCATTGACAAAACTATTTCTCTTTTTTTCATAGTGGGTGGCTTCTGTGCCTGCACAAGCTCTAACAACAACACATACTGGTGTCTGAGAACTATTAATGACACTCACAACACGCTCTTCTGTGAATTTGCAACTGGCTTCCTGGAGTATTTTGACCTAAACAGTGACCCGTATCAGGTGAGGATGTGTGACATGTTTTCAGTTGCATTTGAGTAGAATAAATTGCTCTATTGAGTCTGAGATTATGCACATCAGTAGTGCTGTAGCGCTGCTGTGGGGATTCAGGTTTGAATCTGATCCTTCTGCCTCACTACTTTCTTTGTATGCAGTGCACTGTTAAATAAAAGCTTTAAAAGCCCATAATTTAAAAAAGAACTCTGAGGATAATGACTCTTCCTGTAAAGACATGCTATTATCCTTCATCTACATTACAGCACTTACAATAACTGACTCAATAATACATATTATGTTTTGCAGTTAACCAACGCTGTTTACACAGTGGAGAGGGACATTCTGAGCCAATTGCATTTGCAGCTGATGGAAATGAGGAGCTGTCAAGGCCACAAGCAGTGCAACCCCAGACCCAAAAGCTCAGATGCAGGTAACACTCCTGTCCAGTCTCTGCACCACATGTTCCGTGTGAAATGGGGGGGAAAAACATGCCAGCACACCTTTATTTTTGATTTTAAGATGCTTTCAGTGTCCAAATCTGAAAAATCCAGTTGCATCTCTGGTGAGAAACCAGATTAAACCAGCCTAAGGTGGTTTGCTGGTCTGGTTTAAGATGGTTTCCCAGCATTTTTTTTTTTTTTTTGCTGGTCTTCCAGCCTGACTACCTGAAGCGCCATTTAAAACCAACCAGTAAACCAACTTAGGCTAATTTATTGTTTTTTATTCTAGCAGGTATACACAATGATGCATGCTGGCTCATTTTTTTAAGCCAAGATTTCATTGTCCAAGTTGAGAAGAAAGTGCTGAATATTTAGTAACACTAAATATGTTTTGGCACACTCTGAGGACGCATGAATGGGATGAACCATGTGTCGGATCTCTAAATGGTGGATGATGGATTGGTCACTGAGTTTGGTTTCTCTCTAAACCACCTGCTCATCTCTTTATTTCCCTTTAATATTTTCCATTTTATTCCCTCAACAGGGGACAGTGATTTCAGCAGTCTAGCAATCACATCATCTCATAGTTTTGCGTTTTTTCCCATTCCTGGCGAATATGAATGGCTCCTGTGAAAGTTTTGTACCAATAGAGATGGTTTATTTTATATTTATATATATTTATAGGTGTAAGAACCTATTTATGTGCTGTGTAATTTTGAAAATCTAAAACTATAAACATACTGACAAACATTCCTCTCTGAGTGTTTTTTTTTTTTTCATATATTTTAGCAGTGGAATTGTGGTTTAAAAATTCATTTCTAGGAAGGAAGAGGTCATAACTTTGGGTAATTGGCTGTATAAAACCTGCTGTCATCAGAACCACTGAGATTTTCACTGTTCTGAAAACCGTTTATAATTTCCTATGAGGAGAGACTGACTCATCATAACGACCTCATAAAGACCAGTTATAAATGCTACTGAGATTATTTGCAATATTGAATATTTTTGATTTATACAAATCGTCATAGCTTTTCAACAACTAAATTAATAATGTGGTCAGCACCCGTGTTTTGGGGGGCAAAAACAATGGCATTGATTTGTGATAAATAATCTAAAATCAATAGTTTGCCCAAAAAACAGATTGTCAGCATGTACTCATACGCATGTTGTTTCAGATCTGTATGACTCTGTTCCGTTAAAAAACAAAAGAGAGGCAAAAAAAAAAAAAAAAGGATTTACCACAAAATATCACAAAAACAGATGCATGTTTTTACATATTAGTCTGCATGTTGGCATATTCTCATGTTATTTGTGACCTTACGTCATTCATCGCTGTTAACAGTCATTCCATTCTTAACACTACACTTCCTTACTATCTTTTTCTTCAGGACCATCAGAGGATTTTCCTCATTTATCCTTTAAATCATCATTCCTTCATTGTGTCTTTAACACAACCTCTCCTCAGGAGCTGAGGGTTATGCATGAAGATCTGCAATGTGATTTACTTCATTTTTTTAATTACAATAGACATTTAACATGTTAAATGCTTTTATTTTCCTGATCAGGAAGTAAAGATGGAGGAAGCTATGATCAACACAGGTATCCACATTTTTGAATCCCTCATTGGCTTTTGAAATAACTGCATGGGCAGCTTGTTTCCACTAATACGCCATGTTTCATTGAGCTAAGTGTGTGGTTGCATGCTGGGTTGAGCTAACAATTTAAGTACATTTAAAAATCACACGAATATTAGTATTTTAAACCCCAATTACAAGTTCATTTTAACTCTTGAACAGTTTGTTGCTTTTTATGTATGCCTAGATGTCATTTAAACCAAAATCATTTACATTATTTATAAAATGTTTTGAAATTTTAAATCCAAGACTTTTGAGACTTCATATACACATCATTTAGTGGGAAATAGCATCTCATAAACATCTCAGTGCACAGATCATCAATATTTGAGACTTTTTAATTACATTTTTCTCGTCCATGCCTGTCTTGACATCTCTGTTTTTTGGCTTACCTGCTTACCAGGCAACAGCATCGAAAATGGTCAAAGTTGAGGAGGCCAAGCCTTTCATTCCTGTGAGTCTTTGAGACCATACGAATCCATTTCTGTTCTCATTCCACTGTCAAGTAGTTCTCCACACCATATACCATATCTCCATAGACGTTGAGTGGCAGTTCTGGTTCAGCGCGGGCCGTGTCTCCTAGGCCATCAGTTACTGCCTGACCCACTCGGGGAATGCTCATTTCATTCTCTCACCCTCCTTTAACACGCTTTTGTTTTTGCAGATTTTCATTTCCTGTACCTCTCACCCACCCTTTCAGCCTCATATTTATTTCTTTTTTCGGTTGCTGATTTCTTGGTTCCAGGATTTTCCATCTTTTCAGTCTCTTGTTGGATGTTTTACTTTGATTTGAACCTCATTGCACAGATTTTCAGTCTGTCTGCGCACCCTTTATTTATGATGTATTGGTTTTGGGTGTCCGTTTGGAGGACATTTGTTGTCTTGATCTGCATTCACACTGCTTTACTGCTTCGAAATAGAGCTTTTCTATTGGTCTAAAGCTTAAATAAAGCACTGCAGTGGTGTGTGGGGCACTAATTCAAGACCCCTCGGCAGGAGTAGGCCGGGAATAACTGCATGTTTTAGACACATTCCAAAGCAAAGCTTTTCTGCGCAGCTATCGCCAGCCCTTACTGACTTTTCTCGCTTCCCCCCCTTTCCCGTTTCCCAGAACACAACCAGCCTGGGACGTCCACAAAGGTTAAACTGCCCAATTTCACAGAGGACTTCATCTGGCAAGAACTGGCAGATTTGTACAGCGTGAATGAGAGTCTGTACGAACACAGGCACAACTACAGTCCCGTTCTGGATGACTGGATGAACTTTTGGAAGGATGTAGATAGTATGTTTGCACTGCTGAGAAATTTAAAGACACTCAACCAAACCGATAAGCTTGACCCCCTGGCTGAGCTGGGCTCCGGGGTCCCGGAGGAGGCCAGCGGCGCTGGTTCCCCCATCCAAGAGGAACGGCCCCAGAGCCCCGTCACCACAGGTCCCCCAAGAGGCCTGAGCCCTAAAACGCTTCAAGAGAGTCTCTTAAAGTCTCTTAATGAACTCCCAGAGGGTCGCCCGACCAAACCGAGCGCTCTTCCAAGAGGAGACACCTGGGTTCATCAGCTGGAAAATGAGTTGGACAATGACGGAATGACGTTTAGTGGCAACGGAGTCACCGAACTGGAGACCCGCCATGACTATCTGTTGCGCAGCTCAAAAATTGTAGATCTCCACCTGCAGGAAGAAGAGGAGGACATTTTTCAGGCCCAGGGTTACCTTCCCCTTTCGCCACAGCCAGCCAGACCTCCAGAGCCTGCTCTGGAAACTCTTCCAGCATGGAGTGAAACCTTACAGGAGAGGTGGAACGGAAGCTCCAAACCTTTAACCCACAAGCCCAGGGACGTTCAGGAGGGCAGTGCCGCGGGCCCATCCCATTGAGAAAGGACTGCTGCCATGCACTGTGAAGCCAGCCAACTCAGAGACACTAACCCCACGGAGCATGGACTGATCTCCTGTATAATCCAATGAATTATTTTATTTTTTACAGGTTTTTCCATTTATTAGAATTCAGTGTTATGTATTTTGTAAAAAAAAAAAAAAATTATATATATATGAATATAAAAATGTTGAGGTAAAGTATTGGATGCATCTTAAATGTTGGGTTTGGTTTTAAATCTGAAGTGGGAAAATGCCATCAAAGTAAGGTTTTAATATATTTTTAATCAAAAAGAAAGAGGTTAAAATGGTGAAACCATTGCATTCAGTTTTGAATTAACCACATGCAGATTGTTTCCCCAAGATGCACTTTTGTTTCATGTTTCTCGACTTCAACGCATTCTTCAGTCTCATTTAGACATAAACAACTCCATGTTGACACTAACACAAGTCATTATTTGTTGGATTCACGTTCGATAATGAGTATTGTTGTTCTCCTCTTCTATGTTTACTTCAGCTTATTGGGTTTACACTATAAAACACAGCTTGAACATGTTTTATACACTTGGATTGTGGGTTTAATGGTTTGACTTCTTGGCAAAATGTTTTTCTCACAAATGTTGTATAGTTCGGTCCATATAATGTAAGAAGGGTATTCACTGTATAAGTGCTTTTATCATGGATGACTCTAACGTTTTCACTAACCCACAGTAATTACTTTTAAAGTAGCTTGTTTCATTTGTGAAGAATGTGAGATGGGCCTTTATTCAGAATGTTGTGACCATTTTTGTCCTGTCTTTTAGAATTACAATGTCTAAACTCATTTTTGAAGAAATTGTTTGAATATGAGGTGACCTTCCAAATTTGCAAATATTACGTTACTTTTTAACCAATGGTGTTGGAACAATTCTGGCTTCTGGAAAGCCAAGAAGCTGTTTTGAAATAAAAATCTTCCAAACATTTGTTTCAGCTACCTTGTGCTTTTAACCCTTAAATGCATGAATGTTTCGCCAATCATTATTACATATTAAGGTCTTTAGCGACCCGGATCTATATCTAACATGGATCTCTGCCTGTCACGATAATATAAAACTCCTGATATTAGAGTAACAATTACAGAAGAACAAGAATAAAGCATATTTTATTACCTTTTGAAGCTTGGAAGGTTTGAGCAGATGTTTCATACCATCATCACTGTCCTCGTCAGAGCTCATTTCCCAGTACATTCAGCATCATATTCGCCATTTCAAACATATTCTCAAAACTATCATTTTCAACATCTTCAAAATCAATATTTTAATCGCTAACTACTTCTTCAACAGATCCACCATCAAGTGACAGTGAACCTAATATTTGATTGTGTTCAGTACTTGTAATTTTTTTCTGATGTTTTTTTTTTTTTTTTGCTGAGTAAATAAGTTTTGCTGACAATACTTCCTATTTTTTTTGTTTTCTGCCTGCCGTGACTATGAGTGAGACGTCACTTCATTATTGTATCGGACATTGCCACCTTGTGGAATAAAGGTGAACTGCACTTATTCAGTCATCAAAGATTCAATTATTGTTGTGCAGAAAAATATACTTACACTGTTACACACCTTGGGTGGTTTGCGACCCTATACAATTTTTACAAAAAATGAATGGGAAAACAGGCGTCATTTTTTTATATAATTTTTCTTGTCATATTAGTTGTAATGAATTGATTGAGGAATACTAAAAAGTCCAACTTTAAAAAATGAACGAGGAGAAGGGTAGTGATTGACATCCCGGGTCAAAAAAGACCCGAGGTATGCATTTAAGGGTTAACTTTGAAGTTTTTTTTTTTTTTTTATAAATTAGAATTTACAATGCAATGAATTTACATTTTAAAAAAATGTAGGACACTGCAAATTACAGTTTTATAGCTTTTTGTAATGTACTGTAAAACAATTTTATAGTTCATGTTTCTATCTGTAATTTGGGTGTAGAAGGTGCTTTTCTGCCTTCCAGAATCCTACAATGATAAGAAAATTAAGTAAAGGTATGTCCATATGATGAAAATGCACTTTTTTCTTTGTTCTTTCATATGTGTCACGCTTGTGGACTTCTTATGATTAGTTGTATCCTTTCTAGACATAAGTTGTTTTTTCTCTCTCTCTCGACATGCTCTTTATTAGGCCCTGTCCTGGGCTGAGTGCTTTGATTGACAGCCATTAGTAATATTCTGTCAAGAAGAACAAGCTGCTGGCATTACTCTACAAATGCCATTAATTTTTCTTCATGTTTGCCCTATAAATATATACACTCCAGAAAGACAGCAGTAATTTTTTTTTATTATTATTATTGTTTAACCGTAAACTCTGGCAATATACAATTTAAACAGTTGCAGTGATAATAATGTATTAATTTGAATATAGCTTTTCAATTGTGTTGATTAAGATTGTAGTAGAAAGGATTCAATCTGCTTGATTCCAGGCACGTCCTGATTTTTCCGAGTTAGACACATTCCTGGGCGAACATATTTTGTTGATCCAGGAACAACATTCCTTTCTGAAAATGTAGTCCTACCTCAAAACCCAACCCTACCAATAGGTTATCCCTACAATCAGAGTGAAATTATGTAACACAGTAAATAACACTGATGTAGAAGCACCTCACCCTGATTCTAAGCCTAAACATGATATAAATTGTAAACTTGTCCCTTAAGTCTGATTGGTTTACTGGAATGTTGTTCCCGGAGCAATAGAGAGGATGATCCAGGAACATGTTGCTGGTGAAATCAGGTTATGCTGACTGGCACAGTGTAAACCCTAGGCCTATTTTTTAGGTATTTTCAAATATTAGGACAACTTCCTGCAATTAGCTTTTTTTACACGCTGATTTTAACGAGCTATGTTGTATTTGTTACAAATTCTGAGTGTTGTTGCTGAAGCGTTTTCTATATTTAAAGTAATAGTAATCTACCATTAGAGGGCAGCACTTTAGTTTGTCTAAACCTGGAAATGATCTTGATTTGGGGTTTCATTAGCCTACTCAGTTTTTCAAAGTATCGTTTTGCTGAAGGTGTAGGATGGTATGGTTTTAATAAATTTTTTAAAACAATGCAATGAAAAGTCTCGCCTAAAATAAAAAAATAAAAATAAAAAAAGCCATTTTAATAACATCACGATGTTGAAAAATTCATTATTTTTATAATCATATTACGGCGTTCTGAGAAATGTCGATGTAGTAGACGAATATGCCCACCAGGAGGTGCCATTGTAATTATTCCACAAATTAATGGGAGAGCGGGGCACAACCTAACGCTTTTTGACTAAATCTATACTTAGGGTTCAGAATATATATATATATATTTTTTTCACATTATTTTCCCACATGTATAGTACAATTATGTGGTATTGTTTTATTTATACAGTGTATACTTTTTTCTTGATATACCCCGAAAGAATGGGAGTGAAATGTGACAACATGCTCCATAGGTCTGCTATCTGATCTAATAAAAAATATATATAGCAAAATATTTAAATACAATTAAAATACACAAAAATACAATTATTAACTTTTTCATATAAAATAATGGCATTTTTTAATAATTTATTTTTTTTTGAGTTTGACAACGAACACACCAGAAAACACAGCTATACAACATAGTTCAAAACATAATAATAATAATAATTTCTGAACATTGACTCTCAGTCTTTATTCACCTTTTTCCTCATGTTTTCTCAATATAATTCATAAAAGTATAGAATAGAATAGCATATTTCTAATAGGGGCTCACTGGGATTTAAACCCTGCTAGTCTTCTGCTGTTAGCGAAGCATTACAGAACCATATCAACTGTTATAACACATTGGAGATTAAAATAATATCAGATTTGTCTAATCTGAAATAAACACCAAAAATAGAGATGAAAAATGTACATAAGAAATTGACTTTTGCTATAGATAAATAAATGTTCAGTGATATCTTCCAAAGATTTCTGAATTTTGGTGCAATTTTTGCACTATATTAGTATATATATTTTCTCTATATAGTGTTGATATGGCTACTAGTGGGAAAGTTATAAGGGGTCGTTTGCTTTTCTCATCGGAGGACACAAGACCGAGACATGACTCGGACAAAAAAACATTCCTGGAAGAACTATTAAACAGTGATGCAAGATTTTTTGTATGAAGCTACAATATATTTTATATACAATGTAGCTACAATATATTTTATGATAATAAACATGCTTCTCATACTTTCATTGGAAACTCCTTAAGCTGGACAAACATGGCACATGCTCATTCTACGACTTTTTCGGTGAGTAGGGTGGTGATGAACACTAAAAAAGAGTGGCATTGTCTATAGACATGGGTCAAAGGTCAGCTGGACATCTGGGTAAGAGAGACCCCTGAGGAAGACCATAAAGTTTAGGTTTGCCTCTATTATTACACATTTGTCTAAGGGACAAAACATGTTTTAGAAGTTAGTTTTTATTATTTAATAATACATTCATTATAAACTTATATATTTGCAGGCAAAGGTCTCCACTAATGAACCATGCTAGGAACAGGTTTTTCTGATAACATTTTTTTCTAAAAATTTACATTTATTATAACTTAATTTGTGTCATCTCCGTCAGACGCATTAAAAAAGCAAGCTATTTTAATTTGATTCGTCCAACAACAGTGTAAAGTCTTCAAATATAATAGACTACTGGTGTTCAGTAAAGAAGCTAAGTGAAAAAAATACATTCTCTACATTTTTCCTGAGTTAGGGTTATTATGAACAATCCAGTTCCTAAATTCCTTAAATCTCTACCCTCCTTTTTAATATTAAACATGACCAACAACCAAACTTTCAGGACTATGTGTTGTGAGATCCACAATGAGCAGCAAATAGGAAAGGGGTCCTCGGAGTTAATGATGACCATGACAGTGCCTGACTTATTCAGAATAAAAAAAAAACGCAAAGTGAGGACACAACTTTGATAGCCATTTTTTATGGAAAATATAATTCAAGATTTACTTTTTGTATTGTTTGATATATTAGCCTACAGATCTCTGCCTTTCAATTTAAATGTAGGACTATATTTTTGAATTTGTTGCACTTTTAAACAATTTGTTTGGCAGTTTTACATTGTGACCTCATGCTGAGGACAGGTTCAATTACTTCCATGTATTTAAAATAAAACGAGATTATTTAAAAAAAATAAAAAAGCAATAAATGTCCTGAGGTTGCAGATTAGATGTAACTTTTTAAGCATTTTTATTTTATTTTTAATAATTATTAAAGCTTTTGTGTGACGTGTTGTCCCTTATCTCAAGAATCAGTGATATATGTATAGGCTACGTATGAGCATCATGTGAGAAATATTCGTGAAAAATAGAGATTGATTACTTTGTTTTAGAAACAATGGTATTTGGGAAATACATTTCCCAGAATGCGCTTCGCGAGCTCCGTGATCACCCCCCTTCATCAAATCCGCAATCTCACACTCACTGTCCGTGTCGAGGACAACAACTCACTACCTCTGTCTGTCTCTATCGCTCGTGTAAGTACACTACTCTTCATTCAATTCACTCTTCATGCTGTTCATTAATGTTATGTCTCGATATTTTAATTAGAGCTTAGAGTCGGGCTGAAAGAGATGTGTTGTGAATGAATTCAATGAAAGGATCAGTGTTTGGACTACTATATTTCTCTAAATTAAATTCATTTATGAAGTCGTAACTTCATAAACGTTAGGTCGGTAATTAGTTATATTAGATAAAAAAATAATTCTGGCAGGTTGACATGGTTTTAAAATGTTCTTGTAATGTTTTATCAGTGGTCTGTCGCACGTTTACTGATATTCTTTGTCTTCCTCGACCACTAATCTAACGTTACCAGACAGGAGCTCGACTTCACAAAACAAATGACAGGCTATGTAACGCTGTTTATGTTGCTTCTTTAACAGTTAGTAAGTAAATACTAATACTAGTTTTCCCCCCTTTGTTTTCAGGATTCAATCTCTTCTGAATCATTCAACTACAAACAATAATTTCAGCACTATGACCAGAAATCAATTCTGCCTATTTACATTGACATGACATGAATTGAACTTTTTGCTGCTACACTTATCGGTGAGGCAGCATATGATATGACCACTTTCCGATTTATTATGATGATGAGGAATAAGTAGAAAAACAGTTGGACAGATACAGAGGGATCATGCTTGGAAATGTAGTCTTCTTTGACCTCTTTATTGTGTGTCTGTGTAGTCTAACTTAATTTATAATTAAATTATAGTTCTACTTGCATTGACTCGAAGCAGCCAAAATGACTTCATTGTATAACGACGAGACCAGAAGTGATATATCAGAGTCTCTGGAAGTCTGTGAATTTGAGGGACAGTACGGAGATCCGGGTGGTTCTTACAAATCCAAAAGCTTGCCTGTTCTTAATGGCAGCTGTCCGACCGTCAATGAGGCGTTGGAACCGAGGCTGGTTAGCACGACGCAGACTTTAGTAAACACCGACCGGTGCTTGGTGTTCAACGAGCTGCGGCAGAAAGGAGACTCAAGCGAACTGGATTCACCCACCAGGACTGATTTCTCCCCTTCCATGTCCAGTATGGTGGGTCTTAGTAGCTCTATGAAAACTGAGGCCAACCGAGCTGGTGGCAAAAAAATAGGCTTTTCATTGGCAAGATTCATCCGCTTTCCTGTGAGGAAGTACGTGAGGATGATTCTGTCAGACTCTAGGTGTTTTCTGTTCTGTATGTGTTACCTGACGTTCATCCAGTCGCTGATGGTCTCTGGCTACCTTAGTAGTGTCATCACCACTATAGAGAAGAGATACAGCCTTAGAAGCTCTGAATCAGGACTGCTGGTTAGCTGCTTTGACATTGGAAGTCTGCTGGTAGTGGTCTTCATCAGTTATTTCGGGGGTCGAGGGCAGAGGCCACGCTGGTTGGCGGTAGGTGGGGTGTTTATCGCTGTGGGAGCAGCTCTCTTCTCCCTTCCACATTTTATCTCTCCACCCTATCAAGTCCAAGAGGTCAACTCATCCACGGGGAATGAGGGCCTGTGCCTGAACGGGAACGGGAGCAGAAGGGACGGTTTGGACGTGTCGTCCTGTCCACGAGACCAAGAGGGCAACGATCACTCCATGTATGTTGCCCTTTTCGTCTGTGCCCAGGTCCTGGTGGGCATGGGATCCACTCCCATCTACACGCTGGGACCAACGTACCTGGATGATAACGTGAAAAAGGAGAACGCATCCCTCTACCTTGGTAAGAAACTTCTTTGTAGTTTTGTGCCATAACCTACTTACTGTGTACATTACCTAGCTACTACTTGTTGATCACAGGGTGACCTTTAATTTCTAATATCTTTTAACATTGCCATCAATCCTTTTTATATGTGTTATTATAATTTTTTATTAAATTTCTTTAAACAAAAATAAATACACATTATGGCCATATCCACCTCTTGATGGAAATAAATGTTGTGAACTTGTGATTATTCCCATCAAGAGGTGCATACATTCTTGGTCAAGATCTTGAATTGACAAGGTTTTTTTTTTTTTTTTATGGACAAAGTTTACTCAAGCACATCAATGAATTTAAGGTCTGGACTCAGAGGTGCCAGTTTGTGTGTAAAAATGATTCTACATGCTCCCTCCCAACCATTCTTTCATTTGAGCTTGATGAATCTTGACATTGTCATCCTGGAATATGGCCATGATGTGTCTTCCTATATGGTTGTTTAAGAAATAAAAAAATACTCCATCAATTAGAGTTAGAAGAACTATTGCCAAACATATAACATGCTAGAAACATGATAATCACTGCAATAATGATCCAATCATTGACTCTTTGCATGTGTCTATTTAAATCCAAACAGTGGCATTTTTGTTTTGGCCGGGCAGTATATAAATATACATACACACACTTTTTTTAGTGATTTAATTGCAAGTCAAGGGGGGTGTTTTACATGATCACATGACCCTTGTTCTTTCCTCTGTTATATATACCTTTATCCTTAATCTTTTCCAAATCCCATTCCTTCCACCCTGTGATTTGAGCATGCCGATGAATTTGTATGAAGCCCCTTTGGCGTTTAAGCTCCTTTGTGTTTAAGGAGACTTTTGTGGAAGAAATGCTTGAAAACAAATGTGACATCCATGTTAAGTAATATTTTTGTTTTGGTCTTAAAGGGATAGTTCACTTTGAAATTAAATTTTGGTATGTTTTAGCTTACCTCAAGGGCATCCAAGATGTAGGTGTCTTTTTTTCCGCAGTAGTTTCAATTTTGATATTTTTAGGTCAAACCGTTCTTGTCTGTCAGTCATATAATGCAGGTCGATGGTCACTGTCTCAAAGAGCATGCACAGAGTCCAAATTAAAACAATTCCCCGTCGTCCAAATTAAACAATTCCCCATCGTAAGTACACATTGATGGCCTAAGACACGAAACGAGCGGTTTGTGTGAGAAAACGAACAGTATTTATCGTTTTTATCTCTTATACACAGCCATGTCCGAGTGATCTGATCTGACGTGTACGCAGACTGGTGCATAGATATATACACTAGATGTCGCATTGGCTATGGTTTCGTTCCAATGAACTGCAGTAGCCAAGGCGACTTCTATTGTATATATCTATACCCGCCCGCGCTCTCATATCACTTGGACGTGGCTGTGTACAAGAGGTAAAAACAATATAAATACTGTTCGTTTTCTCACACAAACCGCTCCTTTCGTGTCTTAGGCCATCAATGTGTACTTACGATGGGGAATTGTTTAATTTGGACGACGGGGAATTGTTTTAATTTGGACTCTGTGCATGCTCTTTGAGACAGTGACCATAGACCTGCATTATATGACTGACAGACAAGAACGGTTTGACCTAAAAATATAAAAATTTAAACTACTGCGGAAAAAAAGACACCTACATCTTGGATGCCCTTGAGGTAAGCTAAAACATACCAAAAATTTAATTTCAAAGTGAACTATCCCTTTAAGTCATAACCATCGAAATATGAAATATGCAGAGAGTGTGCACAGTGACAGGTTTTGACATAACAAAGCTGCTTTAGTTGTATGATTGATTGGGATGGACCAGTGATTTTGAATGTTATAGATAGACCCCTTTATCTACAGTTTGGTGAGTAAGTGGGGCAGTGACGGCCCTCTGTCTGTGGCACATCCCGTGTCTGACTGTGTTTTCCCAGCGTCTTTTAAAGAAGCACAGGGCTGATCTAGGAACAGGGTGGGGCCTTTGTGATGGGTGATAATGCTTCAGTGAACATGCACACAGTCTTTGGAATAAAGAGCATCCCATTATAAAGTACACATGCTGCAGCCTTAAAGTCAATGTATTGATCACCGCTTGCATCACCTGAAGCTATTCCAGTGAGCGTGATGTGAGCTAGAGAGACAAAACAACTGGCTTTTCTTTGTATTTGCTCGCTACATTCTCACAGCCTGGGGTTTTCATTCTCCCGTGAAGCTTTGCTTCATAGCGGAGAAAATTTTCTTTCACTATGTTGATGTCTTGGTCTTTCTGATCTTGTATAAAGCATTAAATAGGTTGATTAAGACGATAAAAAGGCAGTTTTTTCATTGCTGATTTACTGTATGATTGCATTACCATGTGCTTTTCTTTCTTAGACTTTTGTTTAAGTCTCACTTCAGAGACTGCAACTAACTGACAGCTAAAAATAATATATGAATCATAAAACGAAGTACCATTATTGTGTCAAAATTTTGCCTACTTTCTTTCTGGCATCTCACTCTTCCAATTATTTCAAACCCCATCAGAATTTGTGAAAAGCACTTGGGGCAAGAAGACAAATTGAAATCTCCTGTACTTTGAGAGGAATTGGATTGGAATGTTTGCTACTTGTTTGAGCTGCGCACACATTTGGATAGTGTCGCTTAGAGCCGTTATACTTCCCTCTTCACATGGTTCAGACAGGGTTTATCATTGCAAAACATGTTTATTCTCTTTTCTCTGCACACTTTCATCTGCCGCCTTTTACCTATGGTGTCTGAGTTAGTTGCGCTCAACGGACAAGGAGTCCCAATGAAAACATTTACATACCCCAAAATCCCTCAGGCAAATTCATTTTAATGAGCTGAAGTTAACCAAATCCACCGCCTCCTTTTTCTGACACACTTTCACACACTAAAACCGACCCCTGTTCAGTTGGCAGAGACACTTAAATGAACAATGACTTGAGAATAACATTGCACACTAACCTCTTTACTGAAAGACGTTGTTCATCCAAACATCTTTTTTTTTATCATTTACATTTATGCCTTTAGCAGATGCTTTTATGCAAAGCAACATAAAATAGAAGAACATAAGAAATTAGCCTAAGAGCCAACAATATTCATAGTTTACATATTTAAACAAAATTACAGTTACAATAAATAGTATACATGGTAAAACATATTTATCTACTCGCACACAAAAGATGAATTTTGAAGAATATCCTGAATACTGTTTTTAATATAATTAAAGTGAATTAAGACTGGGGTTGTCAATCTCCAATAATGAAAAAAAGAAAAAAACATATCAGTTTATACCACTTGAGCATTTTATTCCAAGTCATTCGAAGGCCAGAATATTCATCTAAAATATCAAATTTTGATCTCTACAGAAAAAGACGTATACAGATTTGTAATGACATGAAGGTAAGTAAATAATGACAGAATTTAAATTTATGGCTGAACTATGCCTTTAATGGTCTTGTTCTTCATTTGAACAATGGCTAGAACTTTGACCCTCAATCGGCAGCGTGCAATTTCCTCTTAGGTGGCACTTCATTAATGAAGTGGGGGCCCAGGTGTTTCTTTGTCTGATTTACAGCTTATCGTTGCTTGTAGACTGCAGTCAGCCGAGGGGGTCAGTTTTGATTGGATTGGTTCTGTGTGTTTGAGTGTGTGTTGCCAAACGCAGAATGAAGTAATATTACTTCAGTAGGCAGCTCTGCAACTTTAAGCTCTGACACTATAATGACTAAGGGCCTGCATTATTTCTGTTTTGGCTGTTGCGCTTTTTGTCAGAGATAGTTAATGCGCTGACGGCTCCCTGGTGGGTGAGCAGTTTTATTTGCGGTAGTAATTGATGAATACTGCGAGATGGATGAAGGCTCTGTTATATTGGTGTGCACAATATCAGGACGCCCTGTGTAAAAACACCTCCTCTGTCAGCCCGCTTCTGATAAATTTAGAAGGGGGTAACAGCTGCTGCATGTTGTGTGTGCGTATGTGGAAAAGAGAGAGACTCTGACTTTGTTGGGTGTTTCTTCAACAACAGGCACTTTTGGTCCAGTGGGTTTTAAAAAAAAAAAGTCTTAAAACATCATTTTCATACTCAATTTTTTATTTTTTTATTTACATTTTTTAAGAAAAGTAATACAAATTCCCACCACACCATCACTATTTAATATAATATTTCAAAGATTGTGATTTTAATAGTTTTATACATTTTTGTTGTATGTCTTTGTTGTGGTTGAAAGGATGCTAAAACATTTTTTAAAGACATTTTTTTCAATTTTATGATGAATTATCATATTAGAAAGATTAAATTATTGGACAAGGGTAAAACAATATACAGGGTGGGCCATTTATATGGATACATTGTAATAACATGGGAATGTTTGGTGATATTAAAGTCCTGTTTGTGGCACATTAGTATATGTCATGGTCACCACCCATCTTGAGGAGTTTGCCCCCTCACATATACTAATGTGCCACAAACAGGACTTTAATATCACCAACCATTCCCATGTTATAACGGTGTATCCATATAAATGGCCCACCCTGTAGAATCTAGACATAAAAATGTAAATTATGCACAAAAGAAATTCTAAACCTGTTGTAGTGTGATCTTAGTTGAAGTCTTTTAGTCCTTCTGCTTTGTTAAAATGCCCAAAGTTGAAGAAGAAACAACCTACTTTTTCATACTAATGCATTGCAGTTTCCTCTCTTATTGTGCTGAACCATTCTTAAGACACACACACAGAGCCACATCCATTCGTCCTCTCTTGCTCCTGAGTTTAATATTTTCCTCCACACGCTCCATCCATTATGTGCGATCATGTTCCCAGGGCTGTGCTTGTGCTCTTGTGTGGCCTTACAGAACATCGGCACACATATCACGGAACAGCCACTTCCCAACTCATCCACAGTTACACATTAAGGGTTACTCAGCAAGTAGCCAAGCTTTTTACTCACCTTTACTGTCACATACTCTCCTCCTCCTCCTTTAAACACATCGTCGTCCTTGTAAATGCTTCACGTCACCGGACATGAACTGTATTATTAGAAAGTCTTCTATTTCAATACAAACTCTAATTGATTTTTTGCAGAAATGGATTCTAATTCTGGGTCTCCGAGTGAGCGAATTGCAGTGTTTGGTATCGTTAAAGGTCACATGAAAACGTGGTATTCAATTTCCGTATGATATGAAACAGTTGGCTTGCTTTGGGGCGCATTTTATAGTAGTGCCGCTCAAAAATCCACAG
This sequence comes from Leuciscus leuciscus, assembly GCF_965113295.1. Taxonomy (NCBI): domain Eukaryota; kingdom Metazoa; phylum Chordata; class Actinopteri; order Cypriniformes; family Leuciscidae; genus Leuciscus; species Leuciscus leuciscus. The sequence goes on from NC_138735.1 coordinate 19,429,296, forward strand.
TCTATATCTGGACTGAGTGAATAATGTATGAATGTGTGTTAGTTTCGAATGACTTTGAATGACACAATGATTGTACATTGGCATTTTATATGGCTTTAACATTATAAATTGGGCCATTACACCTATGTGCATGTGAGCTGCCAGATTGGCTCTGACAGATGTCACATAGAGTTTCAAATGGGATCAGAGCACTTGTTATGACATTAATCGTAATTAGTGCCTGTCCGCAGGGGTTGCGAACAATGCATGTCAATTTGAACAACTCAGATTAAACAATCTTATTCTGCAAATTAACCCTAATTGCAGATCCGGGTTTTTCACTAAATGACAGCGGGTTGAGCTAAATTATTACAGATCACTTTATTCATTGCTTTATCCCTTGGAGAGTTACAGCCTTCTGCCTTTGAAATTAAATTGCTGTTAAAACTACAAGAGAATAGGGCGAGGAGTTAAATTTCATCTTGAGTCCTTTAATCTTTGTCTTTGTAGTGTGCCGGTAGTCTTTTGTTGATGTTTACCTCAAAGCATTTTGAGATTACTGCATTCCAGGTATTTATCTTAATCTTATTTTAAGATCAGCCAAGCAGTTACTTAACACTTAAATAAGTGCTCTTGTGTGATTCTTGATGTTTGAATGCTTCTGACAGTATGAAATGCGGGTCTATGTATATCAGAGTAAACACTTGAATGGAAGACTGAAGGATTAAGTCGATTATTCCACACTTACTTTAGGGGAATTCACTCCTCTCACAAAGAATAAAGAACCTCTTTTAAAAGGATGTTTTCCTACGTCAATTGCTTTCTAACTGTTGAATTTTTAAAGGGAAGGTTCACTCAAAAATTCTGTTATCATTTACTCACCAGTTCCAATCCTCTATAACATTCATTCTTCTGTGGAACATGTTTGTCATTTTAGTACTTCATCTTACATTTGTACATTTCTAATTTTGTTTAACATTTCTATTTTTTATTTCAGCTTTATTTCTTTTAAAATGATTTCCCTGCAGTCAATAATTGTATCCCTCAAAACTCATCCCTGATCATCAAAATGACGTTAGATTTTTTTACCCTGTAAATTGAATGTATACACTCAGAAAAAAGGTACAAAAGCTGTCACTGGGGCGGTACTTTTTCAAAATGTACACTTTTGTACCTTTTTCTCACTATAGTGACTTGAATTTCTGTCCGTTTCTCACATAAAGCTGTTGTTGGAAAGTAGCGCACAAGTGAAAGCTTCAGTCCCCATTCAATGCAACCGCATGGAAAAGAACGACCAGCGCAGTCTTTGACCCAGGTGTTCCACCTGAAGAAAGTAAGTCTTACAGGTTCATTTTTTTGGGGTGAACTATTCCTTTAAGAAGTGCAGTCGCCTCTAGCTTTGTGTGTACTGTGGACATTTAAATCTCTCCATTACATCATTGGTCTGAAAGACACCTATTGTCTCTGCTGACCTCCGTTCTCAAAATACATCTTGTTGCTGCTTGTTGAAACGGCACGATATGCGGTTGGAATCATATTAAACCTGAACGAGAGGAAAAAAAGGTTATGCAAACCCTCATACCCTGTCCATCTTTTCACCGAACCCTGTTGTTTTGCTATAAATACATGGTAAGGTGATGATTTGCAGCTTCTCGGTGCATTTGCCATGGCTTATATCCCTTAATCACTCTTTGGCCTGTCTGGGGTTTTGGATGTGACTTTGTCTTATCTAATGACATTCCCTCAGGATATAAGGCTCTCTGAAACAGAATGTTCGCCACATCTCAATCCCAGCTCAGAGGCTGCAGAAAGAGATATTTTCTGAGGTTCTTTGCTAGTTATGTATCCATGAAGTATGCCTGTACAGGGATTTAAAGGTTGAAATTCTGATTTGTTATTTAGAAAACAAAGTCAGGAATTTTGCATGAAATGTCATTTGTCTATGCCATGTGTACAGAGTCATAAAAAAGTAACAGCACTTTTGGCTCGCTGGTTGACTTTAGTTGTGCAGTCATTGCTATGTAAGACTTAATTAGCCCAAATTCTCAATTCTTATGCTAATCTCGTTTTGAAAACCTTGCCCCAGTTCAGAGCAGCATCTGAATGTTGATGTAACATCTGCTACTGAAGACTGCTGGAGTAATGATTTATATGGCTTGCTTAGTTACTCTTTGCATGGATGGATCTGCATGGATGTTTTTGGCTATATGACTCTGAGGAATTCTACTGGGTTGTGTTCCTCAGAATCCTCACATTGCTGGTTTTGGGGACTTTGGAGATTTGGTTTGTAACATGCACCCACATGCTGCCAGTGCAGATGGCCATCCAGGGATTAAACTTTCAGTGAACCCCTGAATTACCTTGTCTTTCATAATTGAGGATGTATGTCACATAATAATAATAATAATAAACTTTCAGGGCAGTTATGTTACTGTAATTCAGTTGTAGTCTTACAAGCTGAAGAACATTTGCAGAACTTGTTATTCAGATTTCCCTCCATCTCGATCAATAGTCATTGAATGTTTTAGAGATAAATTACTGTTTAAAAGTTTGGGGTCAGTAAGATTATTATTATTATTATTATAGAAAGTGATACTTTTATTTAGCAATGACTCATTAAATTCATCAAAAGCGACAGTAAAGACATAATGTTATAAGATTTCCAGTTAGAATAAATGCTGTTCTTTTGAATTTTCTATTCATCAAAGAGTCCTGAAAAAATTAAAAATGCATCACAGTTTTGACAAAAATATTAAGCAGCACTGTTTTCAACATTCATCATATTAGAATTATTGCTAAAGGATCATGTGACACTGAAGACTGGAGTAATGATGCTGAAAATTCAGCTTTGCTACACAGGGATAAATTACATTTGAAAATGTATTAAAATAGAAGTTATTTTAAATTGTAATAGTATTTCACAAAATTACTGTTTTACTATAGTTTTGATCAAATAAATGCAGACTTTCATGGTGAACATAAGAGACTTCATTCAAAAAGCATATACAATCTTACCAACCCCAAACTTATTAATATTTAAATGATTAATATGATTGATATTTCAGAGACTGAAGAATAAACCATAATATTGTTGTGCCTGAAGCATTTACTAACTTTAAATCACAAGGATGGACATTTACAGTTCTTGCAAACCTCTTTTTGAAGGCCATAATGCCATGATCTGACAGTCAAACTTTTTTGTAAAATATACATCTGACTATGGAAAGCCAGAAAGGTCAAAAATGTTTATCATACATCCAGAAATATAAATACAGCACTTTTGAATGAGTCTTAGGGTGAGTTTGAGTTAGTTGGACATTTTTTTTGAACTCCACTACTACTAAATTTATTTAATGATTATGAAAAATGGTTTCTAACCGATGTAACATTTCAACTTGTATTTCAAAATGTACCTATATTGAAGGATGAAGGATGGTCCCAGATACAGATGTCTGGTCTAAGCCCTGAACATCCACTGACCCCGACTACACCAGCCTGTCACTGATGCTGCAGGTGTGTGTGAGTTCATTATCTGACACCAATGCCCAGACGCACACAAAAGAGTGGGTACCCGTCTCACTGTCTTTTCCCCCATTGGGCCCTCATTGTCTCTGTCCACTATGCAGATAAATACAGTGTGGACAAGCCAGTCGGTCCAGATGGCTCTTTTAGAAAGAATGTGCCGAGGGATCATCTGTCAGTTGCCCAGAATACTGGGTCATGGCAAAGGCATTTCTAAAGCTCATGCAATCAGTTCAAAGCCAGTTTGTAATCCAGCGTGAGGAGGAAAACATAGGCATGCACTCTGATGGCCTATGCATGTCTTCATTGTAGACTTCCTCTGATTGTGAACCCGTCAGCCTATTCGACTATTATAGATATGACATAATGTATGGCACGTATATAATAGTGGCATCTAAAGTTACCAAACATATCAACATTTAGGTAACCTGATTATATTGCCTCTTGGCCAAATTGTAAAGCATCATTGCATGTATCTTTCAAAATTGTATTTATTTATTTATTTATTTAATTATTGTTTTTTTACATTTACATTTTATTTTATACTATAATATGATATTATGCTGTTTATTTTTATCTTGTGTTTTATGCTAAAACTTTATCTTGTGCTGTTTATTATTTTTTTCATTTTATTTTATGCTGTAATCTTATTTTAGGCTGTTTGTTTTTCATTTTATTTTATTCTGTATTATCTAAATCTGATTATTTTGTATTTATGCTACACAGTAGGTCAGCTATTTCAAACTGTTTCTTGTTCTGTCTTTACTTTCCCAATTAAAGTTTTCTGTAGTTTAGTACCACGTCGTCTTTTATTCTATGGTCAGGTGACAGAGAAAGAGTGAGTGAACACAAGAAAAAGGAAAGGAAATGTAGAAAGCGAAGATAGAGCTCCCAGAGTGGATGGGATAACAGATTTAGGAAACCAGAGTAAGCATCTGACCTCACGGTGAATGACCTGACGCAGTGGTTGGCAAGGGGAAAGGTACAAAGGGATTACCAACTATTTCTTTTGGGCAGTTCCACGTAATAACATTCTTGCGCTAAAGCCCTTTAATGAGTGCAGCGCGCCTTTGATCAGCAAGTCACATGGAGGTGGTGATCGCCAGAGTGTGTTGAGCCATTTTGGGCTAGGACGGTCTTTAGCATCAGCCATCCCCTTTCTCAGGTGCTGTCAGAGGATGTGATGAAACATCAGCTCTGTTGATGCAATACATTTGTCTCTTTCGAAATGTAACTCTTTTTAGGTGTGCACTCACAGAATTCCACTAAAAGAATCTCAGATTTACACAGAATTTAAAGCCTTATTCAGATGGGACAAGTTTTCTAAATTATGTACAAGTCATAATTCTTATCTCCCGACATCTTTGATTTCATACCGATTCGGGCGGGACTAACATCTCTGTGTTAATACAGAGATGGGAGTGTGTGTTTACTAGTCATGGCCGTTACAGAAGGTCATCTACTGTGCTTGTGTGCATCACGTATGACATGTTTTTAATTAATTACTTATTAATATAACTTTTATTTATTATTAAAACCCTATTTAAATAAACTTCACATGAGTTTATAGAAGTGGCTGTTTATATCAGAGATTGAGACAGCTAGACAAGTATCTTACCTGACACTTATTTTAAAATGGACGTTCTTCGCAGTTTCCACGATTTGGATCCATTTATTAATTTTATAATTGAATTATTTCGTCCGACACCATCCATATTGAAATGAAATAAAAGCATGCGAAAGATTGGTGTTAAAACGGTAGCTCAGTTTGGTCAAAAAACACATGGAGAGAAGCGTTAGTATAATACAATATCGCAGTTGCATAATACAATATCGCACAGACATTTGCTTTCGGACGGGATTAGATTTCTCAGAGGACCGTTGAGTTTGCTGAAAAACTTAAAGTAAAAGGTTGTGTGAGGGGGAAAACGCACATGGCAGATTCGGGCAGGATTAAAAGCACAAAGTACACCTGTGAAACACAAATTTCTCTAACATCCTCCATTAAAAACTAGTTTCGTTTAAATAGTGCTTAAGTTCTGCATCCCCACCCCCTGTGTTTTTTTGCCTAAATATGTCTAAAAGAAATTTCTTACAGACATCACTGTCATATATATTTATAGTCCTACTACACAATCCGATTTCAGATTCTGAAAGTTTTGTTTATGAACCCTAAATATTGCAACGAGATTTATGTTAGTTAACATGTGCATTACATGTCGCCACGTTCAGAAATGGAGAAAGCCAATTATAGCAGCAATGCTGTAATTCCTGTTTTTGCCTTGATGACATATCTAAAAAGAAAGCTGACATAAATGTCTGCAGAGTTTTTATTAGTCTCATCCACTGACCGTTCAATCCCATTGATTGAGGTGCTTTACATGAACATTTTTCATTCCAATTAAGCCACCAATACGATTATCAATGGATTATTTGACTGCACGTAAGCTATAGTTAAAGGAATAGTTCACCCCGAAATGAAACTTTTTGCAGGAGTGGAAAAAAAGCTTGGCACTGTCATTGATGTCAAAATGTAATTGGTTCTCGCTGAATACAACATTGCCAGTTTTACTGCGGGTTGTTTTAATTGATAAATCAGTTTATATTTGGTTAAATTAGTAGGTAACGTGTCCATTCAAAAGAGTTTTTCTCTTGCTTTGATGTCCTTTGATGTCTTAACTTACTGGAAACTGTTCCCAAGTGCATTTCTTGGCAGCCAATAAAACCAAAGCAGCAAATAACATTAAGGTGGCAATTAGTCTGTGGAACAGGAGGTCAGGTCCATGAGGAGCATATCAGCAGTTTTAGCGCCACCTCAGAATGTAGGAGGGTGATGGGAGTCCCCTGAAAGATTACCTAGTGATATCTCCAGCTGGAGGAGAGCGCATGGGGAATCTGGAGTAGATCACTACGCCACTTCCACACACCACTTTACATTGGGAAATCGTTGTCTTAAGATGAAGGCTTTGATCTTTCTTCTTTCAGTAAAAATAGCGTACTTTACTTTTTTTTTTCTCCTTCCACGTCCACTTAATGTAGTGAAAATGTTCGTTTGTAAAGTTACAGGTCCGCAATTCCTGTAACAGACCAAAGCATTTTTAATCAAGACAATTCCTGCCATGGTCTTCAGTTTAGGAGGGAGCTTGGAACATCAGCAGTAGTGTTTCAGATTTGTAGTGAATGTTGCTGTCAGCATCGGTCGGAGTTCCACACGTTTGCATCAGAATCAGCAGAAACCGTTAAGGGAGTCAGCAATGTGCAGCAGAACCCCTGGAGAGACCCACCGGTTCAGCAAATAAAGTGCTCAGTCGCTTGTTGTGAGTGAAATGTTCATGGCTGGGTGCCCTGTCCTGATTATTTTTCTTTGACTTTTTTTATGAAGGAATTAAAGAACCCAGAACAATCTCTGAGGTCTCATTTTGATAATGCCCTGTGCAAGTTTATCTAATGCATAACAGACAAGAGCATCAATTATTTCTAATAGCCTAGCTATTATATAAAAGTGTTCTGTGCTTGCATATTGTGGCTCTAGTTTGACTTATAAATATTACAACCTAATGTCATAACCTATACACAAATTTAATTTATAGCTGAGCAGCAGAAGTGCATTAAGAACATTTGTTGGTGTAAATGTTTAATACTCTCTTCATAGCTTGACTCCCTCAAAATTGATTCTGGTGCTGATTGAATATATTAATCCAGCAGCTGATCTAATGTGTGTCATCTCATTTTATACTATTTAAAAAGAAGAATTCATAAGCGGTTCCATTGGAGAAACAACAAATATGTGTACAGGTGGACAGCTTTACCAGCTTGCTTTGAAAAGGTTAGAATATATCTAAACATATCTTCAGGCAGAGCCTGCTGAAGGTGACAGCTTCTAGAATAAGATCTGGTCTTATGAGGAAACCTGTACGGTATTGACACATTACCCAGTTAACATATATGGCTGTAGCAAAAAAAAAAAAAAAGTAAAGGGGTAGTTCACCCAAAAATGCTGTTATCTTGTACTCACCCTCATGTCATTTCAAATCTGTATGACTTTCTTTCTTTGGCAAAACTTAAAAGAAGATATTCTGAAGAATGTTGGGGTCTGAACAACATTGATATTTTCCAAAATGCCTTTCTTTGTTACATAGAAAGGCACAAACACCCTCTGAAGTTTTCAAAGGACATGGTAATAATGATTTAAAAAACAACAACACTGACAGTTAAGATTGAGGGCTGTCAATTTGATTATACATCAGCTTATCTGAAAGACATTGTTCACTTAAAAAATGTAATTATGTCATTGTTTGCTCACCCTCATGTCATTCCAGACACCTACTGTATGACTCTTTCATTGGCAGAACACAAAAGGAAGTGTTTAGCCGAATTCAAATCAGTGGAAGTGAATGGGGAACGGACGCTGTTAAGTTCAACCTTTAACAACAAATGAATCGCCATAAAAGTACTATAAATTTAGTCCATAAAACTACTGCATTGTATTTTGAGTCTCATGAGGTTATATTTTAGATTTGGATGAGAAACAGACAGGTATTTAGAAGTGACAATTCATATTCTTAAATATTTTTGGAAGGATTCAAATGAGTTTTAGTTTTTATATATTGTGGGTGTGTATAGAATCACCAATTTCTCACATCCGAAACTCATAACCTCCTTGTTGACCATTCTGGGAAGTGCGTGTTAGTCCATGTCAAGAGTCAAGGCCCAGAGTCCAAAACAATTACAGCACATGAGCATTGCATCATTGTTTCACTAGTAATATCTCTACTCCCTAAAATGATGTCTTAGAGACCTGGAAGTTGCTCTGTCAGTATGGTTAAGATATCGTTAGTGGGTCAATGTCAATGAAAAGTTGTGAGATTTATCATTGGAGTCCTGCTAGTTGTTTGCTGAATGAAGCACAGAGTTCTTTCTCTCTCTCATTTTTCTCTTTCTGTCTCCTCTGTGTCAGCTACATTGCTCTTTTTGTCTGATGGATCATTGCTGCTCTGTGGCCTTTGAGGCCCCTGTGTCCTCTCTGCACCTCATTAGCCTCAAAGTCACACCTGCCCCAGGGACGCAAATGCCCTCCGAGAGGACTGTGGTTTCCTGCATTCACAGATTTGTGCTTGAGGTACAGCTTAGTGAAGGGAGTTATTGCTACTATGCCGTGTGAAGTTTCTGACCATAATTTTAGGAGTACCTCAAGGCTTTGTAGACAGACCATTCCTATTCTTGCAGCTTCCTATAGAAAAGGTGTTGTCTTTCCACTTATTTTACTCTCTCGTGCTTCAGTTAATTTATTTCCAACACCATTTCGTCCGAGGGGGACATTCACACCCCACCCCACAGCAACAACCTGCACCAGGGCCCAGGATTCCCATAGCTATGGCCCTGGATGCAAACTACATATAATGACATTTTCTGGCATTAAAGCAAACATTTATTATTAGTAATTATTTAAATGAATAGATTCAACTTCTGATTGGATGAGATGCATTTAAAGACTTTATAAGATAGTTGTTGCTTAAAACACAGTATTTTGCATCCAGGGCCATAGCAATGGGAATCCTGGGCCCTGGTGCAGGTTGTTGCTGTGGGGTGGGGTGTGAATGTCCTCCTAGGTCGAAATGGCGTTGGAAATCAATTAACTGAAGCACGAGAGAGCAAAATAAGTGGACAGACAACACCTTTTGTATAGGAAGCTGCAAGAATAGGAATTGTCTGACTACAAACCTTGAGGTACTCCTAAACTTCACTCTCATGGTTTCTTCTTCACTCTTGCTTGAGCCTCATTGATATACACACTATGTGGTTTTAAATGTTTAGCACATTTGCATGTCTCACAGTTTATAACATCAAAGCACCTGGCCCTAGTTCACACTTTATTCATTGCTCTTTTCCACCAGAATAGTTTGCGTTCTGGAGCCAGGGCCTGTTCTCAGCCAGGTGAACTGGAGCATGTTGTGAACTGGCCGCGTGTTTCCACTGTCTTGAGGAACGAACGGTGACGCAATGCCGCTACGTGTTGTTTTACCTGACTAAAAATCAGCGCTGATGAAAGCCGTCGCCTGCGTCGGGGTGAAAAATCTGTCCTTGAAAACACAGAAAGAACTACAGGCGACTGTCAACTAGCAAGCGCATTCTGCGCCTGTGTGAAAGAAGATAACGGTCTATTTAAGCAGATATTTGTCAGTCAAAATGGAAAGCGAAACTAAGACTGCAGGTATACAAACCATGATCAAAGTAGCGCTTGCTTACCATTTTGAATATCAATCATGCTGATCTTGTTGTTTATTGCACTCCACTTATATTATTATGAAAATATTCGCGCAGTAGAATGCTCAGGTAATTTGATATAAAATTATAGCAGCCTTCTGTCAGTGACATCATGACTTCTTTGCTTGCTTTCATCACTTTTGCTCGTATTCGCGTCCACTGACTCATTCACTAAGCTGAACAGCCATTCAGAGTTCTCTCTCTCACTGATGGCCCGACACTGATTCTACATGTTGAATCAGCCCAAAAAAAAGGACACCGTTCGACTAGAGCCAACGGTGTGGAATGAAAAAACGAAGTCGGCTGATGGTCAAAAACAGCCTGACGTTGCCCAACGGCCGACCAGCGGCTTGGTGTGTCCTTGGCTTAAAATCAAACAGTGCGTGTCCCGGTGTTTGTGCAAGCAGTGTGGCACTTCTGTTTTGCTGTTCACAGTGCCGGGCATGATTCTAGCTTATATCGGCATCTCACATTAACTCCGGGTCTTCTTTGGAGATCTATTGAAACTGAAACCGTTGATTTACTTACTCTCTCTCACACTGGGTCTCTCTTCTATATATTTAGATATATGGAGCAATGTTATTACATTGCTCAACGAGGCTGCCATTCAGTAGACAGCGACAAAATTTCTTCATCCCCCGCTCCCCGGCTCCATTCGAAACCAGCAAGTTTTTAGGGCTGGAGTCTGAAAACTGAAAACTGATCTTTCTCGCCCGAAACCCCCTTTTCTGCAGTGGAAATGCGTGGAATAGTTCGAGAACGGAACTAAAGCCAGGAACCCGCACCGGAACAGTTTTAGTGGAAAATCAGTGGTGTAGTTCATATTACCCCATATGCTCTCTGAACTTTAATACAGTAAAACCACAGCTGTCCTTCAAAACTCTTATTTAGACACTTTCTCTGGGTAATGAGTGTTGTTGCTCTCCTCTCAAAGCCACATCCAGCACTCTGACTGGATTGAACTGGCAGCACAGGCCGGTGAGGGGACAGCTGTGTCAGGCCATTCAGATGGGGCTCTCTGGGAGATATATATATATATATATAAGGTTAGAACTTGTAAGAAGACACTGCTGCATCAGCAAATTGCCATGACAATGTCATTCCCCATTTCATTGTCTTTTACCCCTGTCTCCTAGCAAGGTTACAAGGTCGAACAACCACAGAGATTCAGTGCTATGTCCTTACAGTGGCTGGGAATTGTTCCCTGCCACCTCCTCTACATTTAAATGACGCTATATTTTACACATAATGTTGCTTTTCATTGGTTACATCACTTCCTATCGTGACAACAAAAAGGCTGAAAGGCTTTCTCTGAATTCCTCTTCTGAGATATTTTTGGGCTTCACCCCACTGAACACTGTGTGATGAATTGCTGCATATTATGCTGTTGTTGTGCTCAAGCACAATTCTCTCGGGGTACAAGGCTTCATTAGAGCCCAGTGTGAGATTATACAACTCATGCCCATATTTAATCAGCTTCATGCTCATAACAGGACAGAAGTCCTGCAATGAATCCCCCATAGGGCACAATCAGTGACATTGGGGGATGTTGCAATGCTTTATTTCATCATATGCTTTATGCTCCGTTGTTTAAAGGCTGTTAAGGGCCATTAATTATTTCTAGCACAGTGGAATTCACCTTGCGCAACCTTTTGCTCCCTTTCGCAGCAACGTCAGTGTGCACATTCTGGCTTTAATTTTTCGGTATGTAATGAAATCAATTTATTAATCTTCCCTAATTATTTTTGCCACTGGGGACACAGCTCATTTAGCATGAAAGGTGCCCGCTTCAGACTTCATCTTCTTCTGTAGAGATAACAAATCCTCAAGGAGTCAGTCGGGGTTGAAAGTGTTTCAGTCAACCTCTGTGAGCAGTAACGTGTCTGATGCCGAAAGTAAAGTGAAAAAATCAGCAGTTCCTTGCACCATGTTACTAGCCATATCTACATCCATCAAACATGGGAAAAGAGAACACACACAGCTGCACTTCACTAAAGCGACCAGTGGTGCGTGGTGGAGTTGTTTTAATCTTTTAATCTAACATAAATTAATGTTTCAGTTATATTTGATGTTTAAAGTCATAGGGACACCTTTAATCTCACACTATTACACTAAAATTATGTCATTTATTATATTATAATGTTATTCATTTTATTTTATTTTGTTTATTTATATATTATGTATATATAATATATAAATAATTATGTAAGTTCAATTCAGGATATTTAAGTAGCTTTTATAAATAAATGAATAAAATAAAATAAAATTACTGGTGTGCATCTTGAGACAAAACAATGATACTGACATATTTTAAGTTGCTTTCAGTTAAAAAAAGCTCAAACATGCATATTAGTCTGGGACTAGGCTTAAAGGGATAGTTCACTTTGAAATACATTTTTGGTATGTTTTAGCTTACCTCAAGGGCATCCAAGATGTAGGTGTCTTTTTTTCCGCAGTAGTTTCAATTTTGATATTTTTAGGTCAAACCGTTCTTGTCTGTCAGTCATATAATGCAGGTCTATGGTCACTGTCTCACAGAGCATGCACAGAGTCCAAATTAAAACAATTCCCCGTCGTCCAAATTAAACAATTCCCCATCGTAAGTACACATTGATGGCCTAAGACACGAAACGAGCGGTTTGTGTGAGAAAACGAACAGTATTTAAATCGTTTTTACCTCTTATACACAGCCATGTCCGAGTGATCTGATCTGACGTGTACGCAGACTGGTGCATAGATATATACACTAGATGTCGCCTTAAAGACATTCGTTCCAATGAACTGCCGTAGACAAGGCGACATCTAGTGTGTATATATACGATGGGGAATTGTTTAATTTGGACGACGGGGAATTGTTTTAATTTGGACTCTGTGCATGCTCTTTGAGGTGGTGACCATAGACCTGCATTATATGACTGACAGACAAGAACGGTTTGACCTAAAAATATCAAAATTGAAACTACTGCGGAAAAAAAGACACCTACATCTTGGATGCCCTTGAGGTAAGCTAAAACATACCAAAAATTTATTTCAAAGTGAACTATCCCTTTAAGCCTTGTCTTTGAAACCGGTGGATAGTGTCCTCTACGACATTTCTGCTGAGAAGGTCTGTTGTGTACGTTTCATTGCGAAGGTTGATTTGAAATTCATGGAGCATGCTTTTGTGACGTCAGTTGTTGACGTTGGTTATGACAGTAGGGTATTGCATAGCCAGCATGTTTTTCTCCTCAGCAAACACCTCCTCTTTCCTTCCCAGGAAGAAGGAGAAAAAGCACATCTATGCTGGTATTCTGCCAGGCAACAGGCAACCTTGAAGTATCTCTAATTAAATGACCGTCCTTCACCCTCCGTTCACGCATAACATTATTAACATGATGAATTGAGCCAAACAAAGCCTTTACACAATTAGGAATGAAATATGTTCAAGCTCAACTGTCACATTTGAGGTGAGCTCTTTCAGTTATGAAGTGGAGACCAGTAATGATGAATAATATATTGAATTCTAGTATGTTGACTAGTAAGTAATCAAATGCTGTTGGACTTTTGTTAATGATTATGGATTGGCTCTGTGGGCTCGAAACCTGCTTTTCTGTATGCGTGTCATGATGATTATGAGTTAATGAAATTGTAAATTACTTTTTTATATTATTATATTAAATTTATATTAATTAGTATAAAGTGTCAAGCATGTACATTTTTGCCGCCTTTATGTTGGTTTAAAAAATAATAGATTTTTTACATAGATTTAAAGTTATTAGAATAGTAAAGTTATTAGAATATTTTGTATATCTTTAATATTTGTATATTTTTACCTTTTTTTATTTATTAAAACACTGCAAATGTATTGCATGGTGGTGACCGAACATCGTCCATTTTGATTGTGATGACAAAAAAAAGAGTGAGTCAGTTGTTTACTTGGTAATTAGACCATTCAGTTTTAGTAATGTGTGGCACTTCCTCCTCTAATGTGAATTAATATTTATTTTTTATTTTTTAAATTTTTTGCAATATTCAGTAAATGAATGAGATTGAATTATTATTATTTTATTTAGGATAAATATACAAACCTGGTTATTGTTTATTTTAAACACGTTCAGTTTGCTAGTACTATTACAGAAATGTTTGCTGTTTCTCACCTGTTTATGTATGACTGACAAATATGCATCACATTAAGTTTGTTTATTAGTTTGTTAAACTAAACAACTATGTAATCCAATTGAATGGAAACCTTATATGCAATTCAAATACATAAATCTTAAATTTAGGCCTAAATATTTTTGTAGTGTGCTGTTAAGGATAGGGTTAGGACTATATTTCTATGTTCCGGGGGGTAAAAAAGTATATTTTTTTCATGAGATTGCAACTATATCTAACAATGGGACTTTATATCTCTCAGTATTTCATGTAAATGTGACTTTTTATCTCACAGTGCAACTTTATTTCTTATTTGAACCTCATCTCGCAATTTCCTGTTACCTGCTGTGTGTGTGTCTATATATATATATATATATATATATATTTCTTTTTACACTGAGGCTAAAACTGGCTTTCAAGCATTCAGAACATCAAGCAAAGTCTATTTCTGTGATATTTGCTATGTCAAACAATTCAAAACTGGCTCACCTCAAACATTCTCGACTCGACACCTACTGATAAACTGAAATGCTGGGTATGTTTTTACGCAATAGAAATGCACCACATATTTGCGTCTCTATATCAAGGCTATATCTGGCATTTCATGACCACGTTTCACCCCACAAAAATGTTATTGGACTGATTTAATCGGTATGTTTATCCAGGGACATTAGCTCTGTTTCCTGTCTCTTCTGTTCAGTAAGGAGATAAAATTACACATAATTTGTAGTTTCTCAATTACCTGACACTGAAATCAAGATAATAACTTTATTAAGTGAGAGACTTACTAGTCTTTACCAATATTCATTATGTGCTCAGTGTGAGCACTTGTTATTGTTAAAGTGGATTAGTATTGAAGCATTAATGTAATGACATGCCACTCTGATTTCAGATGCTTTACACAGACTTGTACTCACTCTTCATGTGTCATTTTGTCATTAGAATACATTTCCATCTGCTTATGCAGTGTAGTAGGAGGCCTGCTACCACAGAAGCACTAATAAATGGCTTGGACTGTTGATGAATTCATGATGAATTAAATGATGAGTTTAATGCTTCAGACAAAGGCAGTTTATTATTTTGTATCGGACTGTCTGGTGAAGGCTGTGCATGTTTCCTCTCTGTTAGTTAGATGTTGGATGGCTGTTTGGTTCTGTCTGCTGGGCATTTCTGCTTTGGGCTGATAAGAACATTTTATCAGCAGCTTTTGTGTATATAATTTATAGAATAATTTCTCTCCCCTCCCATAGTCTCCAGGGGTATTTTAAAGGAACCTGTTATTTAATTAAGCTGTAGATGAGGCTGATTGAATGTTTAAGAAGTCAAAACTAAATGAGACCCTGGTGTTCCAGAGTTTCTAAAGAAAGCCACCCATGTGAATAGATGAATAGCATTATGGGAAAAGCCTGTAGCATTATTTTCTTGGCTCACACTTTAAAGTCCACAAGAAAATTATGGGTGATATGCTTCAGACTCTATGCCATTTTATTTCTCAGCTGTGCACACTAAAGTGTATAAGTGACTTCACACTGACACAGCTTTCTTTTTAAACTGATTTATTGTGGATTTGTTGAAGGCAAAGGGCAGGGTGAAAGTGTGTGTGACTGAGATCAGTCATGGGTGCTGCTTAAATGGAAGGCTGTGTCCTTCCCTTCAGAGACTTGTAGGCTAGAGTCCTCCTCAAAATTAAAAGCTAGAATGAGACAGTTTAGTAAGTGGTTACGTTATAAATGTTTCTACACCTGCGGTTAAGATGCGAAAATACTAATTTGAAAAATACTTCTTTTTTTTTTTAGTTAAAAAACGGACTTTCTATTAAAGCAGTACAGGTAATGACAACCATCTGTGGTCTCCCAGTGGTTTACATTGCACAGTTTGGCATTATGCGATTCATTTACAACAAAACAAAAGAACATATCATTATTTTGTAGCAAGCAGGGTGGGGCCAAGAGCTATGGGAATGGAACAAGGTACTCTTCAATACTCAATCAATACTCTTGATGCATCCTTCAAAATAGGCTGAATGAAGTATACGAAACGAAGGTTGCCTTTAAAGGATCCTTCAAACTGAGACATCCTTTGACTGAGCTTCATGATGTGGCAGCTGAGATATGTGACCTTACTAGTCTAGGACGCAACTTTCCGATTGAGAAGCACCCCATTTAACCAGTGTACCATATCTTGACAGAATTCAGCTGTTAGTTCTTCTGAAGTGCACATTGTTTTATGTATTTATGCATTTTTTTGTGATTTAATGCTTAAGTTTGAAAGGTTTGTGGCATTAAATGTTCTTTTCTTTAAATATTCCAATTATTAGATAGAACTGTTAAACAGAGACAAACGAAGACACCTAATGATGAAATGAGAGCTGCTGTGCATCTACACTAAGGCACTGTGTTCTCAGCACTGTCAAAATAAGTCTTGCTTTTGACACTAATCAGTCACCAAACAGAAAAACTTGTTGGCCAATCATTTAAAAATATCACAATTCGGAATATTGGCCATGACATCTCTTGATAAGTGCTGTCCCATTAAGAGTAAATCCTTGAGTGAATTGCTGTATCGTCATGTTGTTTGCCTTAAATTTACTTTACCTCTATTTATTTATTTTGTGGGTGTTTTTAGTGCATTTAGAATATCAACCGTTAATTGGATGCCAACCATCAAGTTAAAATATTCACATCATTATTGGTCAGAATTTCATTATCAGCTCATCCAAAAGAAAAGAAACAATTAAATTGTTCTCATTTGTAAGTCGCTTTGGATAAAAGCATCTGCTAAAATGAGTAAATGTAAGTTGCCCAACACACCCATTTTATTCTGTCAAGAATCACTTGAAACTCAATTGTATTGGTGGTGTCTGAACCAGGAGGAACCAGGCAGATTATATGTGATCACACAGACAAAAGTCAGCCTGTCTCCTATCGCAGTGTGATCATCACCCATTGCTAAATATGGTTCAGAGTGTGAAATATCTGTGCCCACATGTCATGCCTCTCTGCCCAGTGTGACTGTGCGTGTGCATATTAGATTTGGCTCATTCTCTCTGCTCTGGCTTTAGAGGTCTCACGTAAGGACAGGAGACAAGAGTCTAAGCCAGTGTAGTCCTGTTTACATCAAATAGAACGTGACTTATCTGTCTCCCTCAACATGTTTGTACTTGTGTGTTATATAACCTGGCAGGCCTTTGGCCAAACCTTCTCCCATATTGAGTCAGATTAGAGATTAGGCCTAGTCGTGCACCTGTCTCAGTTCTGTGTGAACTTCTGGCTGGATCAGAACCAGCTTGGCAACCGCATTGGCCATGTGGAAGTGGAGAGAGTCCACTGCTGCTTTCTGGGAACAGGTGTAAACAGATGACTGTAGGGATAATGCTCTCTCCACAGTACACGCATCCCTCCAGCCTCGAAAGCAACAACACAAAGCAATCGAGCCTTGCATATGCATCTGTCGAGGATTAGGAAACGCTACTGAAGTCCTTTTTTAAGGAAAGTCAGTGCTCTCTGCAGTCAATTATATACACAGCCATGGACTATTTCCAGTCATGCAGTTATAGCTTTAATTTACTTAAATGGATGATGGCTGAAATCTCCAAAACTGTTTGCTTATCTTGTTGCAGTGACAAATAAAATTGGCTTACATTGGTCACACTTCTTTTTTTTGTATTCACTAAGAACTGGCTCATCATATGAGTCATTTGTTGGGAGTCAGTCATATTACATTGGTTGTGCAGTGTGTGTTTGATTCACTAAAAAGTACAGGCTTATAAGAATTTGGATTTCTCTTATTTGTTTTTCAGCAGGTCTTCTCCATATACTGGTGTATAAACAGAGCTGTATATCAGTTAGAAAACTGCTACTATACATGATGCTCCTCAACTGAGTGGAAGCATGATGCACTATTAATGATTAGCCCGTCATCTCAGTGTGGCTGACTCATTCGCCCAATGAGTCAAGAGTCGGACTACAAGTGGAGAGAACATTACCTGCCTTAATCAGACATGCTGTGATATAAAAAAAAAAGGAAAAAAAAGTAATAATGTGGATGTTGTTTTGTAACGTGGTTGTTTTTGTGTCTTTTAGCTATTATGTATGTGATGGGTGCTCTGGGACCAGCTGCGGGGTACCTCCTGGGAGGCGTTCTGATTGGCTTCTACGTGGATCCCAAAACAATTGCCAACATTGATCAAAGTGATCCACGCTTTGTTGGAAACTGGTAAGATCTGTTCCGCATTTAGATGTGTGTAGCTTCATTCCAGCCTATGAAGGAATAACAAATAAAATTTTGACCACTTTTTGAGCACATTTTGCCAAAAAAATAACGCTAGAATTTCCCATTATAGTTCATTTAATTCGGTTTTTGGTCACACTTTATATAAGCCGTCTATAATTACTATGTACTGTTTAATGTAATTTCTTAGGTGGAGTGGTTTCCTGCTCTGTGCTTTTGCAATGCTGTTGGTCATCTTCCCCATGTTCACTTTCCCCAAAAAACTGCCCCCTCGTCACAAGAAGAAGAAGAAGAAAATGCACGGGGAGGACAGCACCTCGAATGATGACGATGTCCTGAAAGAGAAATCCAACAGCAAAGGCCAGACCGTGGCGTCCTCCATGGGCTTTGGGAAGGACATCAAAGGTGTGTGTCTGATAAAGGTCATGTGATGATGCACACTACAGGAAGCGTGCATCTACATATTAAAGTGTCACCTTGAAAATGTGGCTATTTTTGTCCCTCTAGCTCTCAACACATTCTAAGAAACATCAGATTAGCAGAGATTAGCGCTTCAGTCATCATATTGAGAAGCCTTTGGCCAATGTAAATCTGCTTCTCTGCAGATTAGTTATTTTATTTAGCGTAATTGTGTTATATAAAGTAGTGACTTGATGCTTTTGTCCAAAGCATTACGGTGCAGTTATAATAAAGACAGGATCTGAACCTGCAGTCTTTCAGTTATAACATACAACATACAAATGATATACATCTATTCTTAATAACAGGCTCATGGCCTACCTGGAAGAAAATGATCGTTTAGTAGAGGAGCAGAACGGTTTCAGAAAGGCAAGAGCTTGTGTGGATCATGTATTTTCTATCACTACTGTAGTTAGAAATAGATTAATGCAAGACAAACCATCATTTGTTTGTTATATTGATTTTCAAAAAGCTTTTGACTCTGTAAACAGAGATTTATTATTTTATTGTCTTTCGGGAGAAGGGCTAGAGGGAAGGTTTTATTGGGCCTTACAATCATTGTATAAAGATCCTCAAGCTTGTGTTAAAGTCAATGAGTACTATTCAGAGTGGTTCCCTACACCACAAGGGGTTAAACAGGGGGACTGTCTCTCCCCTACCCTGTTTGCCATATTTATTAATAATTTGGCACAGGAAATAAAAGCGCTTGGATTGGGTATAAATTATGATGGGGATAACACACTAGACATATTACTTTATGCAGATGATATAATTTTGGTGGCGGAAAATGAAGAATATCTTCAGAAGATGTTAAAGTGTGCCGAAAAATGGTGTGGGAAGTGGAGACTTAGAGTTAACCATAGTAAAACACAGATTATGCATTTTAGAAAATCTGGGCATAGAAGAAGTAAGTTTCAGTTTTATTTTTGGGGTCACAAGCTGGATTATGTTGAACATTATAAATATCTGGGCTTTATTTTGGATGAGTATTTGAATTACAAGTATCGTATAGGTATATTGGCCGAATCTGCTAGTAGAGCGGTTGGGGGTGTAATAGCAAAAACGAAACAGTTGGGAAACCTGGGATATGCTACCTATTCCAAATTATTCCAGGCCTGTGTTTGCCCTGTCATGGACTATATGGCAGGAATATGGGGCTCAAAAATAAATGTGAGAGGAGAGATGGTACAAAATAGAGCAATACGTTATTTTCTAGGAGTCCACAAATTTACCCCAATCTTAGCAATAACGGGTGACATGGGTTGGGAACCAAGTGAAGTAAGGTGGAAAGGTAGTATGATGGCTTTATGGAATAGATTGGTGAAAATGCCTGAGAACCGAGTTGCTAAGAAAATATTCAACTGGGATGTGTCTGTAAAGGGTGCATGGGCATGTGAAGTACAAGATATATTTACACAAATTGGAGCTCCTGACCTTTTTCAAAATATAAACACAGTACATATACTTGCCATAAAGGAAGTTTTATTAGATACATATAAAAGTAAATGGTCACAAGATATATTTCTTAAACCAAAATTAAGAACAAATAGAATAATAAAGAGTTGTTTTGGAAATGAAAAATATGTATGTGCTCCCCTATCAAAAAAACAGAGATCATTGTGCGCTCAGCTCCGCTCTGGAGTTTTGCCCCTGCACCTGGAAACAGGACGTTACAGGGGAGTGCCAGAGGAAGAAAGAATCTGTGATTATTGTAATATTGATATAGAGAATGAGTTTCATTTAGTGTTTTACTGCCCTTTATACCATGAGATGCGGCTGAAGCTGTTTAAAAAGTGTAAAACTACAGATTTGATGTGGTTGAATGATGCGGATAGACTAAAGTGGTTTTTTGATTATAAGATATTCGCCCTTGCTGATTATCTAGAAAAAGCCTGGGCAAAGAGAACAAAAAGTACATTTAGGTGAAACACTAAATCTGTAATTCTTTATTTAATTTTTTCACTTTTATGTACTTCTTTATTTATTTATGCATGTGTTAACCTACTGTGAAGTATGTTACCATCTACAGGAAGTGAATGTTATAATTTGAAGTGATTTGTGGTGTCTTATAATCCCGAAAGGGATGGGTCCTATATGGACATGACACAATAATAAAATGTATTCATTCATTCATTCATTTATTCATATAAGCCCAGATCTTTAACCATTTGGGTCCACCTCTCTCTCATTTAATTAAACCACGCTGCTGACCACTAGTGTCAGGAGATTTTCAAATAGGGCTGCTGATATGAACATGAAGATTGATGATCAAGCTCAAAAAGTTATAACTAAAGACTGCGCAAGCTTGCAGAAGTTGCCTTTCATTATTCATCTGGGAAAAGCATTAATGACAATTCTGCCACCCTCATCACTAATATGGGCCTTTTCATTACCAAACCGCAGCTGCTGAGGAAAAAATATTGCTGAAACTTTATCTAATAGACGATAAAAAACCTGCTTCTGCCTTACAATGATCAATAAAATGGGTAATTAAATTACATTAATGTATAAAATAAGAATTAAAGTCACGTTGTGAATATAAAGTAATTTAAGAGAAATAAAGTCGGAATTGTAAGATTTAAAGCAGCATTATGTAAGATATTATGTGCTTTTTTTTGCACTGGTGTGTATAGATAGATAGATAGACTGTATATACAGTACATCATCAATTTTCATTGATTCAAGCAACTGTTGTGGCACAATACATCAAAATATCATCATAGAGAATTACAAATGACCAAAGGCTTCAGAAACAAGGATATTGACTGTACGAAAAGTAGAGCAAATAAAGTCAGTAAGTTAATTAATACTTTTAGTGACAGTAAAGACATTAATAATATTACATAAGATTTTTATTTCAAATAAATGCTAGTTATTTTTTTATTGTATATTCATCAAAGAATCCTAATAAAAAAAAGGTATCCACAAAAATATTGACCTTTTTTAACAATAAGAAATGTTTCTTGAGCGCCCAATCAGCATATTAGAATGATTTCTGAAGGATCATGTGACATTGAAGACTGGAGTAATGATGCTGAAAACTCAGCTTTGCCATCACAGGAATAAATTACGTTTTAAAATAAATTCAAATAGAAAATAATTTTAATTGTAAGAAAAAAGTTGTAAAAAAAAAATGTTATCAAGTAAATGCAGTCTTGGTGAACCTAAGACACTTCTTTCAAAAGCATTAAAACAAATTTACTGACCCCAAACTTTTGAACAGTAGTGTATATTAAGTGATATAAACCTCATTTCTGTTCTCGTCACACTGTGTCTAAACTATAACCAGATTAATGGCAACTTTTATCCTGCTTTGAAAAAGTCACACAAGTGACTACAATCAAGACAAGCCCTGTTCTATAAACCCACTGTAACCCACTTCCATTCCCCCCTGGCCTGCATGTGTTTGCATAAGTAGGCTTTCAACATAACTGTAATGCTTACAGTAGGATAGAGTAGTTTCTGGGACTTTGATGTCGAGACAGACAGGCAAGCTGTTTTGTTCATTAGTAGGTTTAAGCATTTAATATGGTTGCTTTGTACCAACTCCTGTGTCTCTCCTGTCAGTCCCATAGATGCTTTGAGGGGTTTAGAGTTCAACATTCGGAAGCAAATTAAAGTTTGATTATAGTCGGTTACCATGGAAACAATGCTACAGCGATAACTTGCTAATTAAAAGAATTGGCTTTGTTGGACATGATGAAGCATTAGCTAAAACCTATGGGATTTAAACGGATTGAATTTAGAAGAGCTGTGGAGACACCATGTTTAGGTTTAGCTGTCTTTACTCTGTTAGGACAGTAATCATCTGTTAGTATGGATTACGACTGCTTTGAGAGCTGGTAGAAGAAAGCATGTTGCGTCGTGACTAAAAGCAGTTCATGAAGAGTATAGAAATTAGCACATTTTTAGTGGTCAACTGATAAGCTTAAGGGTTTTTTATATATGTATCACCTTGCTCTCTGCTATTTTTATTTTTTATTTTATTGATAACCAGTTTTATAGATAACCAATATATTGTGAATCACCCTATATTAGTTTTTTTATGAGTATCTTTCATATGATAAATTATGTTTTGGTGCCTAAATTCACTTGTTAACTGTTTTTAGTCTTTAGTGTTTTAATATAAATATAAAAAAAATAATAGTGGCCATTTAACGGTTATCAACCATAACATGAAAATAATTATCATCTTATCGATATTGGCCTGAATTATAATAACGATGCAGAGTTAGTTTACACACAAACTGTCAATTACTCACCCTCATGTCGCTTCAAAAAGTTAATAAAGAGATCATAAAATTAATCCATATGAATCCAGTCAATCGTTTGAAATTATGAACCGATTGAATTTAGGTTTTTTACACTTATAAAAAAATATAAAAATCAGCGAACATAAACGGAAGCTCAACCATCCTTGATGTGCGAGAACAAACCTCATTGGTTCTTGCAGAACCTCAAACGTGCTGCGTAACACGAGAATGAACCTCATTGGTTCCCGCACGTCTATTTACCATATCTGGTGTGTCCATTGATGAATGTTTATATGTGAATTAAAGCCTGTTCATCTTATAAAGCAATCGTGTCTATTCAGAAAATTCATATGGATTAGATTTACGGTCTCTTTATGACATTTTTGAAGCGTCAAAATGGTAGTTGCGTGGACTGTCAATGGAGGGACAGAAATCTGTCCAATTACATTAAAATATCTTCATTTGTGTCTCGAAGATGAACAATTGTCTTAAGGGTTTGGGGTGAGTAATTGACATTTTTGGGTGAACTAATCCTTTAATGTATCTATAGCCAGGGTATGTGAGCCAGTGTATTTATAGTTGCTGATGCTGTTTTTGTTTTTTGGTTATTTCATTGAACAGAGCTCCCCAAGGCTGCCATAAGGATCCTCAGCAACATGACGTTTCTATTTGTGAGTCTGTCCTACACGGCCGAGAGCGCTATTGTCACTGCCTTCATCACCTTCATCCCCAAGTTCATCGAGTCGCAGTTTGGAATCCCTGCCTCCAATGCCAGCATATACACAGGTACACGATTATCCTGTTTTCAGGATATAAGTAATTAAATCTCTCATTCTATATTCCCTTTTTTTCTCCCTAACACTTTTACGTATGGTTTCCTTTCTTGTCATATCACACATTTCACATGATTCACACTCTGTTCATCACATTAAAGAACATGTATTAAAAATAACGTGTGAAAACGTGATTTTTTCTTTTTTTTTTATCACTGCTGTTCCCACTTATTTTATAGAGGCATATTTGATTGCTGCTATATAAAGCTGTTCTACCTTCTTTGAGCGTTTATCACTGGGTTTCAAGATACCATAAAATCCCTTTCTCACTATTTTATGCTCTTGCTCATCTAAATAAGCCCTCAAAAACATCTTGCCCTCCATCTCAGACTCAAGATCATTTAAGCCATGCATATGTCCAAATATCTCAGCACAGATGCTCTCTCATAAGGTAACTGGAGACTGGCCATCCACTTCTGTCAGCACGGGTCACTGCTACTTTGTTCCAGTTTATTTACTACATACATTCTAATGTATATTCCTATAGTATTATATACTAAAGTATCAAAGTATCTAAATTAAAAAAAAAATTGAAATTGAAAAATAATCTTTGTTCATACAGTAGTGGGTAAAAGTGAATCCCGGAGGGAATTGGTTTGGGTATTTGTTTTTAATGACCTTACATGTTTGATTAAACCATCGAAATATTACAATATTTTAAATGTTTTAATATTTTAAATATGAGAACAACACAACATTAAACTTGGTTAAGGTATTTATCTGACAAAATTATTGGCAAAAAAGGGAAACTTCAGCTACAGGTTTAATTTTACTATGAAAAAAAAAATGCATAGAAAAACAAAAATCTATCAGGAAAAAGCATACATTGATTACAACATAATCAGTTACTAATATTTTGTTGTCGTGTGTGTGTATTGGCAGTAGCAAGTCCCATACTTGCTTTGCAGCAACAATTAACAACAGCAGCGTAGCAGATCTATTCCACTAAAACCATACATATCAACATTGTCAGACAAACACTCTGAGAGTTGTCATGACTCATGACAGAATTTTCATTATTAGTTAAGCTTTTGTTCAAATATGAATAATAATAATGATGGCTTTGTTCAAATATGAGCAATAATAATAATGATCCTTGCCTTAGGAACCCTATTAACATCTCCCTGAGTGTCTGTATATAAACTAGCAGAATTCTGATTTTGAGTCATTATTGTGGCCCCTAAGCTTGTTGCCAGGATACAGGGAGAGAAACGAATTAATGGTATGCTCGCTATGTTGACTCTTAACTATGCTTGTGTGTTCTTAGATTATAACAGGAAAACAACTTGTTGGCTAGAGCTGTCAGGCCTTAACCTCTGATAAACTGGGTAGAAGTGTATGACATCCCAACAGTCCCTCGTGGATAAGATCTCTCCTTCAAACAGAAGAAAGTACAACATGTTCTCTGATTTAAACCCGTGCTATAGTAACAGCAGATTGATATGCCTGCTGAAGTCAGAGCTTTCACAAAGGCCTGGATGTTTTACACATCAATAGATGCAAGCAGGGCTGGACTGGCCATCGGGCATACCGGGCATTTGCCCGGTGGGCCGACGTGCTTTTTGGGCCGATACATCTCATACTCATACATCATTTTTATTATTTTTCTATTTTTTATTTTTTTTAACGGCCCATAAAATTTGTACATCGGCGGCCCATTCGTTTTGTTTTGTTTTGCTTAATTGGCGGCGCTGGGTTTGTGCCGGTGTAATGCAGTGGTCAAAAAAAGTCAGTGTTATTTTATTTTTTTCTGACAGACCAGCCCATGAAACACGTAGATCAGCGGCCCATTGGTTCTTTTCTTGATTGACACTGGGCTGGCCCAATCACAACTTTAAACTAGTGAGCGCGCGTGCAGCAGTTTCAGTTGTATCTGTCAAAGTAGTCTGCGAGATGGAGAAGAAACGCAAGGATTGTGCAGAGAAATAGCGTGAAAAAATTGAACCAGGCCCTTAAAGCAGACACTGTAAAATGTGTCAAAATATATGTTTTCTGCCCTTCATCAGCTCCTGTGATGATGATGATAGTGAGGAGGATCAGGAGAGAGATGAGAAAGTGTAGAGCCTGCGGTAAGCAGAACTACTTTCAAAACACTTAAGCTATGTCATGATCGAGTGTAGGAACCCATAACCCAGTTACAGATTATTTCCACATTGCATAGTTGACGATTACATAGACAGTATATAAAGACGATTACCGCAATTCACTAGAAATTTAATGAGAGGCGTTTGTAAACCATGTTTTCCGCCAAAATAAAAGCTTGATGCAGTTTGCGTCAAAATAAAAGATCATGTGCTTATCTCTTTCAAGTATAGAAATTGGTCCAAAACTAATTATGAAAGTTTCCTTTATTTTTTAGTGCATTTGTTTTACAAAATATGGCTATTACTGTCATTGGATTAATATTATAACTATTATTATGTAGTAGGTGTAATGTAAATAGACACTGTAACTAAAAGAGGTTTGAATTTTTCGTTTAATTTGCACACTGAATATGGGTTGGAGATTTTAATTTTGAACTCTCAAAGTGCACCAGATTGATGAATTTAACATTAAAATGCACAAAATTTTCTCACGTGGGGGCATGCCCCCGGACCTCCCTAGAAGAACCAAGGTCCACCCACCACAGTTTTACCAAAAATCCTGTGAGAAACACTGGTATTGCTATGCCATTGCAGCTTATAGCTTGTTTTAGGATTCATCACTGTGGAGTATAGTTCAACTGTATTAATTAATAAATGTCAAATTTTCACTCGTTCCTATACTCACTCATGACATGGCATTAGTGGTTTTAAGGAATAGGAGTTGGTATGCATATAATTAAGGGCGTGCAAAGATGATCATATAGTGGGCCAGTCTGGGCCAAAATGCCCGGGCCGATTTTTTGTCCCAGTCCAGCCCTGGATGCAAGCAGTTTGTCGTTTTATGCTGTTTCCTCAGTTATGGCTGCCAAGATTCCCGTCACCCTAAAAGACTGCAGCTGCAGAAACTAGAGACGGACAGAAGACAGATGGTGTACTATAAAACAGAAAACTGAGGCCAGGGAGCATCAGAATTACATTTACTCTCCATCTTTCCTACAAATTAATTACAGGAATTTAAGGTGCTATAAATCATAGAATGATTCAACTGTTCCTAGATCTCCTATAATCCTATGATTAACATTTATTTAATTGTCCATAAAGGTGCAAACACATTAGTGGAATTGCAGTTAAATTTCACTAGCAAAAAAGGTCCGCTGTTTATTGTCAATAGCACAGATATGTGTGAAGCATTGGTCTCACAGAATTCACTTTCAAATCAAGCAGTTTTCTGTTGGTCAACTTGGCAAATTTACGCGACCAACTAGAAAATGAGCCTGTGTTTTCACAATCACTTAAAACTCCTTCAATATCAAACAGTGTAGTGTTAATTTCGTCTATTTTTTAATGTACTCTTTTTAATTTTTAGCATATTTAGTCAACCTTCTCCTGGTTTTGTTTAGTCAAGTTTTAGTCGACATATGTCAGGGCATTTTAGTCTAGTTTTAGGGGCTGTTTGCACAACACCTTTAAAAATGCGCATGCGCATGCATATTTTGGCGAGTAGTGTTTATTTTCAAAGTGGCATTGCCATCTACTGGCCTTGCATGCATAACACAGCGTTTTTTTTTGACAACTTTGTCGTCTGTACGGAAAACGTTACGGAAAACGTTTCTGTTTTTAGTATATCGTTGACGTGTAAACATACTCTTAGTCAGTGAAAACTGTTAAATTGATAATCACTTTTATTTTGCTCAATTATAATTGCAGTGTGAGTGTATGTAAGTGCATTTATTCAGCAACCACAATCGCAAACAATAGTCAAGATCCATTTTTGGATTTATTGCCGTTCATCACAGAAGGTTTGGTTGCAAATTTAGTCACAGCAGACAGCACAAGCGGCTTGTGAAGGAACACAGTTCTGTATAACACTTTAATTTGAGCAAATTATTTCAGTGGAGATCGCTAAACGGTAGCTTACTTGTTTATCGGTGTCTCAGATCATCGACGTATCTTCCATGGTTTAGAGAGAGTAAAACACCAGGCAGAAAAATGTATCCTTTTTTAAGAGAAAAGTTCTGATTAGGGGATTTAAACTCTTGACATCTGGCAACCCCAAGCATGAAGGCTTGTAGAGGCTTGTTTAAAACAGTCTGGAATATTTTGTCTCCTATTTTTCAACAAAGACAGAGTTTTTGTTTTATTAAAGTACATTTTAGCCTCTCTTTTTTTGTTTTTGTTTTTGTCAACGATATTGCATGTTGAAATAGTCACCGTTATCATTAATGACATTGGTGTCGCCTTGTCATCGTTTCGTCGTTAGATATTGAAAAAAGGTTGTCAAAGAACTTTTTTTGTTAAAGTATTCGTTATTGAAATTAACTCTAAAACAGTGGCTTGATGTAAAAAAAAATATATATTTTTCATTATCTTGCATCTCTTGTGGCTCTGTCCGAAATCGCCCCCTATACCCTCATTCACTATTCCTTACATTACTCCACTAATATAGTTCACTTGAGGGAGTGAATAAAAATGAGTGAGCGACTTTGAAACTGAGTGTTCCGGAAAGGCTGCTGCTTTTGCATAGTTTGTGCTTGCTGTTTAATAATCATTTGAAACTTAACTACTGGAAGCTCCATTAGTAATGAAATGATTTTTCTTGAACTCTGTCATGAAATATACTTTATTGTCCCTGATAGTAATGGACATAGACAGCATTTCGCCAAAACCTGATGCATTAAAAATTGACACAAAATATTCATAAAAATAAATAGACTTCACTAATTCATGTTCAACAGTCTAATTGATGCCGGTACAAAAGAGTTTTTGAACCTATTCCGTTTATAACGGAGAGTTCTGTACCTTCTTCAAGACAAAAGCGGTAGAGTACATGAGATGGGTCGCTTAAAATCCTTTTTGCCTCATTTAATGTGCATTGCTCATACAGAGTCTGAATACTAGGATAGTCTTTCAGTCCAATCATTTTCATCGAAGATTGAACAATATAGTATCTTTGATTGTCATGTAAAACTCTGTATAAACATTGATAAACAATTTTATGATCAATTGAAAAGTAATTTATTATGTAGCCACATTAAGACCAGCTGTTTAGAAAATGGATGGATGAATGGTTCAGCTGCAAACGCCATCTTCTGGTCACATGTAGGAATTAATTCGGCATGTGACTCTTATAGTGCATTATGGTATTTTCTAGCCGTTGAGCATATATTGTTTGTACACTCGTTATTGCGGTGCATTGTGGGATTGATTGAGTGCACTCGATCCACTGTGGTTTCGGACACCACTACAAATGGCTGTCCCCTCAAATAGTGCCCTATGTAAGAGTATGGGGGTGATGTCGGACAGCCTGTGTCTTCAAGTCCACATGACCTCAGACGGCACTAATGACAGCGATGTGTGAGAGAGAGTGTGTGTGTGTGCGTGCAAGAGGGATCTGTCAGTAGGCTGTGGTCATTAACACCCTGCTTTGCTCCAGCTTGTGGCCTACAGGAATTGTTGTGCATGCCCCACGTTCCCCTCCTCCTCAACATACACACGCAGCTCTATGCCAGCTGTGCACGCAGTCTCCCAGGACATCCTCTCAAACTTTCCCTGCTCGAGGGTTTGTGTGAATAGTGCTCGTTTCTTCTTCTCTCATGATAGGGAGGTGTTCCTGACGCACTCCTGGCTAAATATAGCCCAAAGGAACGTTGTATTGGCTTCACACAGCCGTGGTTGTCTCGTGAATGGGTGTTTTTACCACCTTGTCAGGTTGGAAGGGTATGTGTGTTTATCCATGTGTGGGTGTACGAACATGTTGGAGTGTAATGAAGTTAGGTCTAATCAGCTTGAAGCTGAGTGGCATGGGTTTTCATGCTTGTTTATGCTGGTTAGCCGGTGTACTTCCTGATGAAGTTGGCTGATCAGGTAAAGCCCCGCTGGTTTAGCTTTGAGGTCAAAGTTTATCTGGTTAGCACCATCCAGATAGCACCTGATGTCGCATCTACACCATCTGGGAAATGTATTCATTGAAAACCTTTCAAAAGTAGCTGTGCATTCTTTAATCAAACTAACTTCCCCTCCTCATGCAGTGACATCTATTTTATTTTGTGATGTTTACTGGAGCGAGGGCTGGTCAACCTGTCACTCACATGAGATCGACCAAGAGCAGACCACAATGATCCATCGATCCAATCAATGCACGATGGACAAAATCAAGTCCCGGCCTATATTGTTTTGTTGTTTGAAAACCCGTTTCACGCCGACTTTAAACCGGAATATATAAATAGCTAATATTTAATTATGTTGTACTTTTCAGGTAGCGCTTTACTAAGCTTAAGCTAAGCTGTTAACTTACTAACTGAAATCAACATATTTTAATTTGACCATTTTTAGCTTCTGTAATATAATATGTAATAAAAAAGATGTTAATTTTCATTCTTTCAGCATGAACATGATCAAATACACTTCCTTTTGCCATTATATAAGTGCTTTTATGAGGAGCTCGCTCTTGACCGTGCTGAAAGCAGGCATGTGCTTGCCTTGCCCACCCAATGGATTTACACAGTGACCTCAGACTGCCAGCAGTCAGCTTTGACTTTCAAATCCCAAGCTGTGATGCCAGCACGTGTGCCACGCTGATGGAAGCTGCTCTGCCTCACTGTTATTCTGCCAGCCTGTGATGTCTATCTTTGGTTCTTAGTCACTCAATCTTTTTTTGCTAGGTTTTTTTTCTGCTTCAGTCTTCAGTCTAAAATGTACAGCCACATGATAGTAGTATTGAGCATTTTTGTTCTTTTTCATGATGGTCCTGTGAACCCTGCTCAGGATGTTCACATTCCTTCAGGTCTTTGTGTCAACTTCCACCAATAGAAATGTTCACATTCCTTTTGAGTTGGATTGTCACATTTTGCTTCTCTACTTATGAAGATTTTTTTTTTGTCTTCTCCATTTATAATGATAGACAATGTTTATTCCACCCCAAATATGATATATACACACTACTGTTCAAAAGTTTGGCGTCATAAGTGACAGTAAAGACTGTAATAATGTTAGAAAAAAATTATATTAAAAAAAATGTCATGGTTTACACAAAAAAGCAGCAGCACAACTGTTTTCAACATTGATAAGAAATTTAAAAAAAAATCTTGAGCACCAAATCTGCATATTAGAATGAGTTCTGAAGGATCATGTGACTGGTGTAATGATGTTGAAAATTCAGCTTTCTTTGCCATCACCGGAATAAATTACATTTTAAAATATTATTACTAAATATACAGTATGTATATGTGTGTGTGTATATGTATATATGTATATATGTGTGTGTGTGTATATATGTGTATATGTGTACTGTGCCTTTAAGACTTCTGTTCTGATAAACATGGACATATTAATGTGTTCATTCAAGTGTGATATTTATTGTGATATGTGGCTTTCTGGACAAGCATTACGACTGATCTCTCTTCTTTTTCTTTCAGGGGTCATTATTGTGCCCAGTGCAGGCGTGGGCATTGTACTGGGCGGCTACATCATAAAGAAACTTAAGCTTGGAGCTCGCGAGTCGGCCAAGCTGGCCATGATCTGCAGTGGGGTTTCTCTTCTGTGCTTCTCCACCCTCTTCATCGTGGGCTGTGAGAGCATAAACCTGGGTGGCATCAATATCCCTTATACCACAGGGTAAGTGAATGCACAGGGGTTTGAGGTATACTGCATGGATATGGGTATCCTATTTATGTTTTGTGGTTTCAATTATATTGGGGTTTTACAAACATTAAAATACGATGTAAGAGGCATATGCTGAACAGCAGGTGCAAGGGCAGTTTCTTGCATCATTGCACATTTCAGTGCCCTTACATATGTCTAAACGTATGGCCTGTAAAGACTTTTTTTTCACATTTTTTCAGCCAACAAATCATACACAACTTTTTACCTCCTAAAAATCTGACTGTCACATTTTATGTTTTATTTATTTGAAGAAACTATAACTAATTTTTAATAATCCATCTGAAAGCAAATATTATTATTTTTTTAACTAAGAAAACGATATATGAAAAAATTCTCATTTCAATTTCTTACTTTTTTTGGGCTTCCTCACAGACTGTACTCTGTCCATGAGCCGTGTGTTTGACATTCCTGCTCTATGAGGTCCATTGTCTATTTCCTTTCGTCCACCTGACAAGGCTCTATTGAGTGACACGAGTTGGTTTCTAGGGCTGAAGTCTGCAGTGGGTTTGCACGGCCCTGACTAGCGAGACAGCGTGTTTGAGGAACACATGGCACTGAAGTGTGAGGCTTTTTCCACAGATAGAGCTCTTCTGTGAGACACAGGTGTAGAAATACAAAGCATTTGTGCTCAGTCAACACTCACATTCCACATCCGTCCAAACACTTTGTGTTTCTTTTCGCTGATCTTCTCAAGGTTAGCCTTTCTTAAAGTGACAGTATTTCCTATGGTTAAAGGAGACACACATGCACATTCAGAAGTGCTTATTTATTATTTATTCATTTATTAAGCACAGCTACTTCAGCTCAGGTGACCTTGACGAGAAAACTGCCTCCGTTAACTGAAGCTTAAAGGAATCATTTTCCAACATAACTCATGTCTATGTCAATGTCATTTTAAACCCGTATGACTTTCTTTCTTCTATGGAACACAAAATGTAGAAGAACTGGCCATACTTATCCATTTAATATAAATGAAAGAGGATCTGAGCTGCCAAGCTTTAAAATGACAAACAAAAGCACCATGTTATCCCTTTAAATCCTGTACGGATGAGAGCTGACTATTATGGTGTCTAGTTTTGTCGCAGAGAGGTCCGTCTCATTTAGTGTTTAAAGACTGGATTCCATTCCGTCCATCCTGCTGGCTGTGTTATGCCATGATTCATCCCCTCATTCTGCTGTAGATCTGTGAGGATAATGTAAAGTCAACCAAAGCTGTTGCTGTGTTTAATGTGGGAAAGAGCTGTTTGAATTTGCCTGACAATTCCCACAGCATTAAAATAACTGTTTATACAGTATCTCTATTTATTTAACTGTCTGTCTCTTGCCTTCTCACTCTCTTCTTTATATATATATACACACACACACACACACACACACACACACACGCATAGTTTATACATTCTATCATTGGCTTATGCATGAATACAATGCCTAGGGTTGTCACAGAGACAAGTGTGATTTCTCAGAACACAAGGTGTTGTGTTGTGTTATACGTTATTCCAAACATTGCCTACAGCAGCTACTATTATGCATTTTATTCCCAAACTAACAGCTCTGTCCGTCCTCTGCTTGTTTTTCTTCAGGCCGACACTGACTCTGACCCATAGAAACCTGACGGGAGGCTGTAATGTGAACTGTGGCTGTCGGATCAACGAGTATGCTCCTGTTTGTGGCTCCGATGGCATCACATATTTCAACCCCTGTCTGGCGGGATGCAGCACGGTTGGCAATGACAGCACTGGGGTGAGCCAGACTTCATGTCTTTCTGGAGGGGGTCTGTATTTTAAGGACAGCACAAACCTTTTTAGGTCAAGATTTAAAACCACAAACATTGATAATAAATCTTAATCATCTATTCTAGTTCAGTCTGTACAGATGTTCTGTAGTCTTCCATTGCAGCTATTTCTATAAACATGTAAATATCTTATCTCATTATCCTTGCCTCTTGATCTGGATCATTGATACAGCTTCCCTTTTATGGACCCTTTTCACATTTCCGGGTTTCTCAGAAGCGAAAAGTCATCATAGTTGGCTTAACTTCTATAGTGGTGAATGAGAGACTACATTAAATATTTTTGTGTGTGTTCCCGTTTTCTCAAATAGCAAAAAAAAAAACTTCATAATAGTGTTTTCTAAAAATAGAGAGATTGATAACGGCAGTCAGAAGAGAGAAAGACGTCACTCCGACAGCCGCTGTATTAGAAACACCCTCAACTAGTTTATCAACAAAGGTAATATAATACAAAATATAGCGTTGTAATGTACATTAAAAAAAATCTTTTAAATTAAAATATAAAAAACATTATTAAAAAAAAAAAGAAAACAGATTTGAAAGCTAGTTGGTGTCAGCATTTGTTATTTTAATGCATAAAAAAACTTTTAAATCGCAGATTCAATGTTTGAATTTTAAATTGTTGTTATTATTATATTTTTAAAAGAGTGAAATGAAGGTGTTTGACATTGTTTTCCTTAAGTAATCTCATAAATTAATATCCGTGGTAATGTCGTGGTCACCATTATTTTACCAAATAAGACAAGTTCATGGATCAACATTTCTGTCTGAAAATGTTGTCCTATCCATACCCATAACCCTAAAATCAGAGGGAAATGATTGGTGAATAACACTGATGTAGAAGCACCTTATCCTGGTTGCAAGTCCAAACTTGACAAACTCTAAACTTGTCCCTCAAATCTGATTAGTTGATTGGAATGTTGTTCCAGGATCAACAAAGATGATGATGATGTGGTTAGTTAAATCTCGTGTGTTTTTTTTTTAATGTAGATCAGAAACTACACGGACTGTGCATGCGTGCAGAGCAGACAGGTCATCACCCCTCCCACCAGCGGCCAGGGCAACCAGCTGCAGCTGGTCATAGTGAAGACCTACCTGAACGAGAACGGGTTCGCTGTGTCAGGGAAGTGTGATCGCACATGCAACACGCTCATCCCCTTCCTCATCTTCCTCTTCATCGTTACGCTCATCACAGCTTGTGCACAGCCCTCCGCCATTATCGTCACTCTCAGGTAGGAAACAGTAACTATTGTATATAGTTACTAAAGAAATAGAAATCATTTGGGCACTTTTTGATATGTTTTAAATATATATTATTCAACTGTCTGAGAAAGAAGACTCTTATGCTCATCAAGGCTTTTATTTGATCATAATACAATAAAAAGTAATATTTTGAAATATCAACTACATGTACTTTCTATAGATTTAGGAATGTAATTATGCATAATTTAGTTAATACGATAGTAATATATACATAAGGGATTTGAATATAACACTATGCAATTAATAGTACATGACAGAATAAAATCTTTTTCTGTTGCAGGTCAGTAGAAGAGCAAGAAAGACCGTTTGCTTTAGGAATGCAGTTTGTGCTGCTAAGAACTCTGGGTAAGTCAAAATTATTATTTTTTTCAAGGAATGCAAAGATTTCAATATTAACTTTGTCATGAAATCCATCAGCCTTGTTTATCCCTGCAGCAGAGCTGCTCATATAGCACCTCCTAGTCTAAACTTTCTTAAATTACAGCTCAGTACTAAGCATTATACATTTCAATTAGTTAAGATGAAGGGAAAAAAACAGCATAAAATTGAAAGCTTAAGTGAAAAACCTATTTCATTTCATTTAAACTCCCCTCTTCTTCCATGTCTGCAGCCTACATTCCCACACCCATCTACTTTGGGGCGGTGATCGACACCACCTGTATGCTCTGGCAGCAGGACTGCGGCGTTCACGGCTCTTGCTGGGAGTACGACGTCACTTCCTTCCGCTTCGTCTACTTCGGCCTGGCTGCCAGCCTCAAGTTTGTGGGCTTCGTGTTCATCTTCCTCACCTGGTACTCCATTAAATACAAAGAAGATCGGCTGAAGCGCTGGCAGCAGCATCTGCCTCCTCTGGGCACCGTCAGTGAGCTCATCTGTCACGCGGGCGGCCACAAGAGCCACGCTCGCACCCGCTCCTGCCCCGTTTTCACACCCCGTCCCGAACCCCCTGAGCAGCCCGCTCTTAACCGCGGACACTGCAGCCAGAGCTGTCCCGGAAACAGCCTCAAAGCAATAACCCCACCCGCCCGCTCAATGCAGGAAATTAATCACATTTGAGGACGTGTGCCGCGACATCTGCCTCCATGTGCCTTCCTGTCAGGTGTCCTCCTCCTGCAAAAGGCAGGGCCAACGTACGCCTGTTTTTCCTCCCGCGCGGCTTTCAGGGGCTTGCTGCGCTCACCGATCTCAATGTCACAGCAGATGCACATCACGTAAAAATCATAGAGTATTTGCTGTAGAAGCGTATGGAAGACATCTCATGGTGCTAAATGGGGAAGAGGGAGGACATTTCTGTGTCTCCAATCTTGGATGACAAGATGATTATATCAAAGACGTACCACAAGCACAAATAGAAATCTGTTCTATGCAACACCGTATAGCATTAAAGCCTGCAGGCAGCGTATTATCATCATTCCCAACAGCAGAACATCGCATATGGTCTTTCGGAAACAAATCTTTGACAAATTCACATCGCAATGGTGTTAACTCCCTTCTGGCTAGTTTGGAGGGGTTGGTTATCATCAATAAGGAGCTGTACTGGAACATTCAGCCTCCTCCAGACTGATCACACAGCGCTGTATGCGAATTCAGTGCCTCAAATTGCCCTGTCAGCAGTGAGGTCTGCTGGATAACAGGCAGAGCACTGAGTGGACTGCTAAAATGCATTTGGAGAAGGACTGAAACATCGTCTTCTCATTCTTCATCTCATAATCATTGTCTGTTCAGTGATTGACTCTTAATGGCGATATGTGTTTTGACGCATACTGTGGGATCAGATGTTAGCATGATTTAGCAGACATGTTGTTCAGTGGTCCAATATCAGGCTTTGTTTAGACCAATTTGATGGATTTTTTTGGTGAATCCGTATTTGAATATTTAGTTTTTTTGTAGTGTGAACAGCAAAAAACACACGAGATCTGATGTTTACAAACCCCATCTAAACCACATTCACATCTAGTTTGAAAACTAGTTTGATTTGTTTTCCACAGTCTGAACGGTAAGATCAGACATGGAATGACAAATCGAATGTTTTTGCTCTCTTAGAATAATCTAAAAGAACCTTTAGTTCAATGGAAATTAGTCTTTAAAATCCATAGAAAATTTTCATTGAACTAAAGGTTCTCTCTTCCCACAAAGAAATAAAAAATTGGGCTTTGAAGAACTGTTCGCTGAAAGGTTCTTTTGGGAAACCCAAAATGGTGGTTCTATGGTATTGCTGTGGAAACCCCCCTTTTGGAACCTTCATTTTTAAGAGTGTGTAGCGAACTGTGTGACATTCACTATGTAGTGAATTAGTGAACAAGTCAGTGGTTTAAGCGTAAATGTCATGACAGACATTTTTTTTAGGTTTTATTTGTCGTCTTTCCACTCTTAAAGCCTGTACACTCCAAGAACAACAACTATAAAGATAACAGTAACTGTATTAGCATTCACACCAACGGATGATAATCTGTTGTTGTTTTTACTAAGCGTGAGCTGCAATTATGTATAAAAAAAAAAAAAAAAAAGCATTCTGAAAGTGATCTGTCTCATTATCATTGTGGTGTGGAATTAAAATGCTTATCAAAATTTTTCAGTATTAGAGCTACAGTTGTCATCCTTGGTGTGAACGGCCCTTTGCACTCAGTAGGAGACTTTCTTGGCATCGTGTTGACATCATTATGTAGATACACCAAACATTGACTACAAATCAAACGTGTCATTCCTAAAGTTTCGATTTGAAACCAAAACCGAATTTGTGTGAACAAAGCGAGTCAAATTCAGATTCAAATGAGAAAGACTCCGTCGACCGCTCATGCCGCTGCTGCGTTCAAGTACCTAAGCATGTCTGAGCAGTTTTAGCGATAGCATTCATAAAGCCATAGCAGAATCCGAATGGATTCTCAGCTTTGGTTCGGGAGCTGCCGACTGACATGAGCATGTGCTCCGGCTGAAGCGTGGTCCTCAAGCACTATATTCTTATGCACCAACTCTATACACAATTCAACATCTGCCTAATAATATGCAAACCTCAGATTTCAGTATTCTGTGATGGGTTTATAATGCTAGTTTGGCATTTCATTAGAAATATATAGCATTTAGATCAATACAGTACAGAAGTCATGAATTATTTAGCCATGTGCAATGATTTACATAGGCTAGGTATTATTGGGTTCAGTTCTGATTTATGAGGGACTAACATGGTAGTTAAACAATGCTTAGCATGCAAACAACAAAAACTCAGAAAAATTTAGACTATGCTGTATTAATTCCATCCTTTCACAAATTTCCACTTTAAAATGATTTTGTAAGCTGTTCTGCATTATGATCACAATCTCAGAAACACATTACTACGAGTACATGCTTTTCCGAGACCTCTAGAATGTTTATTGTCAGTTTTTCATAAATTGTATTTCAGATGCTGACTTCAGTGTTAGAATGTGACATTTAAGACTAAGATGGTTAAATCAAGCCCTGCTATTATTTGAATTTGAAATGGCTTGCTTTTTTATGTTAGTGAAGTAGGTGTACAGTGGTGAGAGAAAGTCTGAGCGCTTTAAAATAATCAGGAGCTCGCCATAAGTTTAAGCTACAATGTGAGCTGCTCAAAATCAATAAACATGAAATAAGTAATTCTACAAATAAACCGACTGCAACCTTGTAATGTGTAAGTTGGTCATGTAGTGGCTCCATGACAGCCTAAAATATCGATGAATGAGATAAAGTATAAAATAAAAAAATACTACATTTTTACTACATTGCAGGACTCCCTTAGTATCCTGTAATTATTTTCTGCTGTGTAATCACCAATATTGAATGTGTTGGTGTCTCTGCAGGGCTGATTTCAGATCAGTGTAAAGGCCAGCTGTGTTTGTCTATCTCCATACTCATGGACACAGATGATCTGAACTCCCACATGTGAACTCTTCATCTTCTAGACAGTTACTTTAATTCTGTCTTTCTTCAATATTT
Source organism: Leuciscus leuciscus (assembly GCF_965113295.1). Lineage (NCBI taxonomy): Eukaryota > Metazoa > Chordata > Actinopteri > Cypriniformes > Leuciscidae > Leuciscus > Leuciscus leuciscus. The sequence goes on from NC_138735.1 coordinate 19,467,721, forward strand.
TGACATGTATTTATTGAAATAAAAGATTTTAAGAGAAGTGGCAATATCTATCTGTCTGTCTGTCTGTCATGTATAAGGAAGTACACAGAATGTATAAGGAAATGCGTTTTTCTTGATAAACTAGGCTTTGTCTTCCAGTAGACAGTGGCGCCACCTACAGTACAGTTCACCCTACGACCACAGACTTAACACTCCTTTATAAAGCTGAGAAATATCAAGAGTTAGAAAAAGACGAGCGTGAAAAGAGTTAAAGGTATAGTTCACCCCAAAATAAAAATTCATTATTTCCTCACCCTCATGTTGTTCTAAACCTGTACAAGTTTCTTTCCTGTTGAACATAAAAAAAAAAAAAATTGGTAACCACACAGTTGACGGTAGCCACTGACTTTCATCGTTTTTTTTTCCTTCTATGGAAGTCAGTGGCTACCGTCAATTGTTTGATTACCAACATTCTTCAAAATATCTTGTGTTCAACATAAAAAGATTGTGTTCAACAACTTGAGGGTAAATGATAACGGGGAGGGGGGGTGCCACATACATACATACACACACGCATACATACATATGTATTATCACTCATATCACACATTTTTCTGTGATTAATCGCACCTTACTTGGACTTATAACGCGAAGATCGCGCGTTAGAGTCTCAGTACCGTGTAAGTGGGGAAGTGAATGAACAGATCTCTCTTCCACTCACATTATCCATAACTAAGGTGCCATATCGGAGCAAGACATCCAGCCCCCAATCGCTCCCCGTGCACCACAGAAAAAATTACTTCCCACTGCTCTGGGTGTGTGTGTGTGTGTGTGTGTGAGAGAGTGTGTGCACTTGGATGGGTAAAATGCACCATACACCATGGGACACCATACTTGGCTACACGTCACGGTCAGTATCAACGATAATAGTACAGCTAACTGATGTCTTTATATGAAATTGATTTTCTCTCAATTTCAGCCATTAATTATATCCATTCAGCCAGCATTACCGTATAATTTAAAGCTATCGAATTTAACATTTATTAGGCTTCAAATAATATAACTTTTCATTTAAGTGACCTTAAAACAGTCTTCACATAAACCCATTATATTAGATGTCACATTCACCTGTGGCCTTCAAATTCAATATATATCAGAGCTCAATTTGTTCTATTGGCCCAGTCAGACCAGTTCAGATTTTTACTTGCCCTGTCAAAATGCACAAAAAGTTATTGTATTTTCATGCAAATAATTAATTTATGCTCTTATTTATATGCAGGAATAAGAGCGTAGTCATATAATGTAACGCTAGCCTCGCATTTGTTTTAATAGACAGGTAAGCAAATATATATTTTTATTGTACACATACAGTTATTTAGGGCCCGAGCACCGATGGTGTGAGGACCCTCTTGGAATTGCTCTGTTTATTATTATTATTCTTCTCCGCATTTAATTGCATTTTTGAGGGCCTAAACATGCTCGAAAACTCACAAAACTTTGCACACGCGTCAGAACTGGCGAAAATTTACATCTGATATAGGTTTCAGAATTGGACGGGGCAAAATGGCTCGATAGCGCCACCTATAAAAGTTCAACGGAGTGCGCCTCCCGCAACGTTCCACGTACGTGCACGAAATTCGGTACATACATGTAATCACCTAATACCTACAAAAAAGTCTCTTGGAGCATAGCCCTAAACACAACAGGAAGTCAGCCATTTTGAACTTCCTCTCAGATTTTTGTGCAGTTTTTGCCATTTTCATGCCTCGTACTTTAACGAACTCCTCCTACAGTTTTAATCTGATCATCTTCAAATTTGGTGAGTGTAATCTTAAGGCCTTTGCGACGTTAAATTGCGAAGATCTTGAGTTTTCGTCGAAGGGCGGGTCCTCGGCGGCCTGACAAATTTCGATGTTTCGCCATGAAACAGGAAGTTGCTGTAACTCAGGCATGGAATGTCCAATCTGCCCCGAACTTCACACGTTTGATAAGCGTTCTGTCCTGAACACATGACCATGCTCATATTCAGTTATAGTCATAGCGCCACCTGCTGGCAACAGGAAGTGACATGTTTAACACTGTTATGGACTCCTAATAACATATAAAAAAGTGCCAGCAAGTGCTAAACATGCTAACAACATACTAGAAGCATGCTAAAACATGCTAGCAAACTCTTAGCTAAGTGCTAAAGCATGCTATTTTTGCAATTAAATAGGAATTTGCTGTAACTCAGGCATGGAATGTCCAATCTGCCCCAAACTTCACACTTTTGATAATCGTTCTGTCCTGAACACATCTACATGAGAATATTCAGTTATAGTAATAGCGCCACCTACTGGTAACAGGAAGTGTCATGTTTAACACGTTGATGCCATTCTAGCAACATGTTAAAAATGCCATTGACTTCTAAACATGCTAGAAACATGTTAAAACATGCTAGCAATACTTAGCTAAGTGCTAAAGCATGCTAATTCAATGAAACAGGATGTTGTTGTTACTCAAGAAGGCAATGTCCAATCTGCGCCAAACTTCACACTTTTGATAAGCGTTCTGTCCTGGACACATGACCATGCTCATATTCAGTTACAGTCATAGCGCCACCTGCTGGCAACAGGAAGTGACATGTTAAACACTGTTGTGGACTCCTAATAACATATAAAAAAGTTCCAGCATGTGCTAAACATGCTAACAACATACTAGAAACATGTTAAAACATGCTAGCAAACACTTAGCTTAGTGCTTAAGCATGCTAATACTGCAATTAAATAGGAATTTGCTGAAACACAGGCACGGAATGTCCAGTCTGCCCCAAACGTCACACGTTTGATAAGAGTCATGGCCTGAACACATCTACATGAGAATATTCAGTTATAGTAATAGCGCCACCTACTGGTAACAGGAAGTGTCATGTTTAACACGTTGATGCCGTTCTAGCAACATGTTAAAAATGCCATTGACTTCTAAACATGCTAGAAACATGTTAAAACATGCTAGCAAAACTTAGCTAAGTGCTAAAGCATGTTAATTCAATGAAACAGGATGTTGTTGTTACTCAAGAAGGCAATGTCCAATCTGCGCCAAACTTCACTCTTTTGATAAGCGTTCTGTCCTGAACACATGACCATGCTCATATTCAGTTACAGTCATAGCGCCACCTGCTGGCAACAGGAAGTGACATGTTAAACACTGTTGTGGACTCCTAATAACATATAAAAAAGTTCCAGCATGTGCTAAACATGCTAACAACATACTAGAAACATGTTAAAAAATGCTAGCAAACACTTAGCTTAGTGCTAAAGCATGCTAATACTGCAATTAAATAGGAATTTGCTGTAACACAGGCACGGAATGTCCAGTCTGCCCCAAACTTCACACGTTTGATAAGAGTCATGGCCTGAACACATCTACATGAGAATATTCAGTTATAGTAATAGTGCCACCTACTGGTAACAGGAAGTGTCATGTTTAACACGTTGATGCCGTTCTAGCAACATGTTAAAAATACCATTGACTTCTAAACATGCTAGAAACATGTTAAAACATGCTAGCAATACTAAGCTAAGTGCTAAAGCATGCTAATATAATGAAACAGGATGTTGTTGTTACTCAAGAAGGCAATGTCCAATCTGCGCCAAACTTCACACTTTTGATAAGCGTTCTGTCTTGAACACATGACAATGCTCATATTCAGTTACAGTCAATGCGCCACCTGCTGGCAACAGGAAGTGACATGTTAAACACTGTTGTGGACTCCTAATAACATATAAAAAAAAATGCCAGTAGGTGCTTAACATCCTACCAACATACTAGAAACATGCTAAAACATACTAGTAAACACTATAAGTACTAAACCATACTATTACTACAATTAAATATGAATTTGCTGTAACTCAAACATACAATATCCAATCTGCCCCAAACTTCACATACTTGATAAAAGTCCTGCACTGAACACATCTACAAAGCAATATTCAGATATATAACCCCACCTACTGCCAACAGAAACTGAACTGGTTAACACAGTAATGCAGTACTAACCACATACCTATTGTGTACTAAGCATGCTAAAAACATACTAAACATGCTAGCAACTACTATATACTGTATACCTCCTTAAATGCACATTGCCCAACCATGCTCTGTCTTCCTAAAGCCAACGAGTGACGATGGCACGGGTGCGAGGGCCCTTTCATCGCTGCTTGCAGCTTTAATATTGCACTTTGTTTGTACTTTAGGAACGCTTTCTCAAGTCTGGTGACCAAGTCTATGTCAGTGAAATTAAATACAGTAGTCTGTGTGTTGCACAAAAATATTTAGCCATTACTTGCAAATACTGTGGGTTTGTTCAAATGTACTTTTAGTACAATTGTTTTAAACGTGTAAAACTGCGCAGCATTAACCCACAAAAACATTTGACAAATAGTCACATATCAGTAACAGGCTAACATAGCATTACTTTTCCCGTTCCTTACAGCTAATTCATTACGAAGAAAAAGTAGTGATCAACTGTACAAGGTAATACAAAAACTAACTTATTAGATGATATATAATTTTAATGATTTGTGAATTCCATACATCTCTGGATTGTGAAAACGACATCTCCCATCGTTCCACTTCTTTATAGCGTCATCAAGCTTCGTCTTCGTTATTATGAAAATGCGACCTCTGGGGGCTAATATACAGATTGTACCTTTAATTAATAGCCATTGAGTTTGTATTTAGATACAGAAAGCGGGGTTTACTTTTTGTATATTTACATTTATGGATATAAAACTTTGCCTTATCAGTGCTTTGAAATGGTTTATTGAAACCTGCAGACTGAAAATCCCATAGGCATAGCATAGGCATATAGGCCTAGGTGTCTAGCGGCCAGATTTACTAAACAGGACAAATTAGCGTGAGAGCGCAATCCCATTAAAAGCGCGATGGCAGCATAGACTGTAAAAAATATGGACAAAGCGTCTGTGACGTCACCCATAGACTTTCTGAAGAACGGGTTTGAAGCCGTTTATGGGGGGTATGGGCGGCGCCATCTTGGAAAATCTTGGGAAACCCTAACCCCGCCCACCTTCTGACGCAGCGCGCGTCACTCAGCTCGCTCTGCTACTCCGGTTATCTCTGTGTATATTTTAGGCAACGAAATATGTTATAAAACACCATACTAACTCTTTTCGTTTTCATTTAAAGAAATCTTAAACATTATAGCCACACAAATGTGGTTCAGGCAACGCGTATTGATTATATTCACTGCACATAACGTTTGCCAATTTATAACAAAACGAAATATAAAACACAAACCTGCCTCTTTTCGTTTTAAATATAATATAAAAATATTAAACATTTTAATATGGTCCAGGCAATATGTGCATTTGTACTAAACAACAGATGTTGCAGTAAACAACATTACAGATCATCTTCGTTGTATTAAAATTTAAAATGACAAAACTCAACCCAGTCTCTTTTTGTTAAATTTCAGTTTTATCAATATTAGCTATTATAAAAGTATAAGTAAAAGGTAAAGTTACAAGAAGCTATACAAATAAAGCAAACAATTCAGTCAAACATAAAAAGTCATGCGCTCGATCTAGTCTAACCATACAAGGGTACAAGTTAAATATAGCTTATAAAGTTATGAAACTTCCCCTCAGCCAAAACGATTGCCCGGGGAACAAATTATAGATTCACGAGACCAAAAATCGCCCGTTAGATATAGACAAGACGAATTATATCTCATGTTTAACCACTACAGAGACGCCAGAGTCCGCGGCAAACCTCAAAACGTCTAGCCGATGAAAGGCTGCTCCAGGCGGGGTACATCGCGCCGAGCGCCCGGTCATCGCTGGATCTCACAACTGGATACAATTTTCATAAATCTTTATAAATAAACCACAGATTTGAGCTTTAAACAACTACATTCTCGCCTGAAAAACTCTTAAAACTACATTTCATGATACAGAAACAGTAGTATTATATGTCAACTGTATTAAAAAATGGCGCTTCTTATGTTGTCATTCTCCGTGGCGCTGCCTTTCAGCTGTCAATCAAGCTGTCAATCAAAGTTAACCACGCCCTTATTGTCATACATTTTATATCTAAATACTATCTAAACTAACGAGTTCACTACCCTCGCCGCTCTAAAATTCACTACCCTCGCCGTTGTCAGGCACTCGGAACCTATCGAAAAATCCAATAAAAGTCCATGGGACCAACCTGTAAAAACATGATTTTATGCTGTGAAAACAGACATTTTAACATGGGGGCTATGGACATTTGCTCCCTTTTGGGACCTTCCCCTAGCGGATTTTCGATGTATTGCAGTTTTTCGCACTTCCGGGTAGGCTTCATTTTTCAGATCAGAATGTTGCCCCTTGGATGGCAGTCAAAGTTCTGCACGTGATCTACTGACTCAGCAGGATAATTTGCATAATGACCAACGGAATCTACCAAGTGCAGTGTAAATTAGCGTCTGGGCATTAACAAGATGAAGAAACTCCTAAAAAAATGTCAGCCGCAAAATAACCCTGTCCACACCTTTTAGTAAATCCTGACAGTATTTTTTTACGCCAAAACAGGATTTGCAATGGCGCAAGCTGTTAGTAAATCTAGCCTTATGTATTTATTATGTCTATGGACAGTCCCACCTACTGTCCGGAACAGATAATGAGGGCTTTTTAAGGTTACCAACATTCTTCAAAATATCTTTTGTGTTCAACTGAAGAAAGAAATTCATACAGGTTTGAAACAACTTGAGGGCGAGTAAATTACAGAATTTTCATTTTTAAGTGAACTATTTATTTAATCATACTGTGTATACGTTTGACTGTATTTTGTATCTGTAACAGAAATGTATAAACAATTAATAAATCCTTTAATTTATCCTCTGGTATCAGTACACTTTCAACAGTCTCCTTTTATGAACTAGATTTCTTTAACACAAAAAATGCATGAAACAAACACTTGGAAAGTTAACTCCCATCTGATAAACCATTTCATTTTGCTATTATTAATCAGAAAATGTACAACACAAAAAGCAAATTCAATATGAAACATCGTACACTCAACACGTGCGTTTATCTTAATATTAACCATTATATATTGAGTTGATACACTTGAATATAATCAGAAACTAACAATAACACTGCCAGCGAACAGTTTCATCCACGCTTTCCTCGTTAGCATATGTAGGACATGACGATTGGCACAGTTAAAAACGTCGCCTTGTATATTAGTTGTGTTGAATTAGAATATATAATTTCACTTTACATACCTGGAAAAAGAGACAAAACCCCAGTGCTGTTCTCAACGCGTGGAGTTGTGTTGTCTAAAAGGCAGTAGGCCCACGCACAGGTGAGGTGAGGCACGTCATTTACTACCCGCCCGCACCCCAGGCCAGGTCTCCCCCTACTGGATACTCACAGAATGACACCTCAGACATATGACCATTTCATTTGATTAACAGAACTCGAACACTCTCCTACGGAAGCGTATTGCATTCACTTGAGGAAAAAAAAATCTACTCTGTTTTTCTGAATTAATGACTTAATTATCTCAGAATTACGAGATAATTTTCATGAAAAATTTTTTTTTTGCTCTGTTTTTCTGAATTAATGACTTAATTATCTCAGAATTCTGAGATAATTTTTTCTTGAAATAAAAATATTTGCTCTATTTTTTCTGAATTAATGACTTAATTATCTCAGAATTCTGAGATAATTTTTCATAAAAAAATATTTTGTTCTGTTTTTCTGAATTAACGACTTAATTATCTCAGAATTATGAGATAATTTTTCATTAAAAAAAAATTGCTCTGTTTTTCTGAATTAATGACTTAATTATCTCAGAATTCTGAGATAATTAAGTCATTAATTCAGAAAAACAGAGCAAATATTTTTATTTCAAGAAAAAATTATCTCAGAATTCTGAGATAATTAAGTCGTTAATTCAGAAAAACAGAGCAAAAAAAATTTTTTTCATGAAAATTATCTCGTAATTCTGAGATAATTAAGTCATTAATTCAGAAAAACAGAGTAGATTTTTTTCCTCAAGTGAATGCAATACGCTTCCGTACTCTCCTATATCATAACGATTTCACATTAATTGCATGAATCATCTTATTTCTCTTTTTTATCACTAGTAGGCGTACTTCCCCTCGTCCTGACATCTTGGGATTTTAGTTGTGAACTTTTTGATGTTTTCCATTTGGACTGTTACTTTTACTATATCAATATTTTCTTAGCCTGTAATATGCCACAGTCTATCTCTGGTATCAATATGCGAGATAGAAAGAGCAAAGCAAAAATCACGGCTCAGGCTTCCCGCACGTAGGCCTACGTTTCAACTGTACACATGTCCCAAATGTACATGAGCGTGGCCTCATCCCATTGTTTATAGGTATGCTACTAATGTGATGTTTATTAAATCTCATTTAATTTCGTTTTTTATTTTTGGTTTTTAATGACTTTATTTTGAATTAAAATTACAGAAAATGACAGGTGCTATGCTTTTTTTTATTTTTTTTATCTCTAATATCGTCAGCTAGGAATCCACCCAAATTATAAAAAGTTTAGTTTTTTAAAGTTTTTTTATGAGGAAAGGAATAAAATATTTTAGTATTTATTTTTAAGGCAAAATGAAAATCTTGGTTTTGGTTTCAATGTTTTTTTTGTGTTATTTATGGTAACACTTTACAAGAAGGTCCAATTAGTTAATAGTTAACTAATATTAACTAACAATGAGCAATTACAATATTTGTTAATTTTGTTAATAAAATTTGTTAATACTTTAACATTTGTTAATAAAAATACAATGTAACATTGTTAGTTCATGTTAACTCATGTCAACTTAAACAGATAGGTAACTTTTGATTATAATAATGTATTAATAAACGTTAAAAAGAACATGAACTAAGATGAATAAATGCCTTTGAAGTGTTTTTCAATGTTAGTTCATGTTGATTAATGTAGTTAACTAATGTTGACAAATGTAAAGTGTTCCCATTTGTTATTTACTTGTTTGCAAAAGTTCAAAGATTGAACGTTAAGGATTTTTACTCAACTTATTTAAAATATATTTTAAAATAATAGGTATCTGTGTTGTTGTTTTTTTTATATAAAAACATTTGAATATTTTCACCCATGCACTCGCATGCACAAAAGACGACAAACAATGGCAGTTGTAAGAAAAAGCTGGACTTTTATTTTGTAGGGACAAACTACTGTCAAATGACTTGAATGAAATGAATAGCTTTAAACTGTTAAGCGTGAAAATATATAATATAAAAGAACTGCTTGGTTTTGTCTTTAGTTTCATTGAAGCAGAAAATATATACAACAAAAAGGCAGAAGTAAGAAACACTTTGAAAAGCATCAGAGATCAAAACATACATCAATCATGACTAATAAATACCAATCATTTCCATTTCATTGCGATGAGGTGATACATCTTTACAAGGGAATAGTAAGCTGGACTCAAACGAATGAAGCCGTGCCCACATCCTAATCAGCTTCAAGAACAGCACGTGAAGGCAAAAATAAAGCAAGTATATTTCTGATTGTGCATTTTTGCTCTAAAAGCATGTAGTACTGAGACAAATGAACGGGTCTTGCATGCAAATGCTCCTATCGGGTCAAATAATGATGTGCCGACAGTTGAAGTCTTGATGGTCAGATATGTACATCGATTCATTTCCTCAAAGCTCATTCAGAAACATACAAACTTAAAACGTCTTCACTGTGAAGTGGAAACAATATGGGCAACACAAATTTGCATAACATGATAGTGCATAATATATGCAGGTTTTATCAACAAAACGTTTTTGAAACTACTAAATTTATACCCACAATTCATGTTGTCGTTTGGGTTCAACCAACCCGTCGGAGTACAATCAAATGGAGCTTGGTAAATTCGTTTAGGTAGTTACATCGTAGTAAACACCAACTTTATGCCTGTCCAGAATACTTTTTTTTCCTTTTTTCCAAGCATAGATTTAGCTCTATTTATATATTACAAATGTTTCAATATTTGAAGAACAATGTGGATTTCATTTCTTAATAAAATAATTTGTCAATAAACAGATTAGAATTCTCTGAAATCTACATAGTTACAAAATGTTAATTCTCTATATGATAGGCAACGTTATCGGCGGTCACATTACAGGCCGGAAACTCTGATTTTTAATCAATAGGTAGGTTATATAGAAGTTCATTAGACAGGAAACAGTGGCTCCTCGTGTTAACAGGCACAAACACTAACCTTTCTTTTGTTAAACTCTTTATTGCCCAAACCATGAATAAATACTAAATAGTCCTAATGCTGAAATGCTCAACGTGAAATAATTTAACTGAAAGTGTTACTTCATAGTAATAGAATAGATTATTAAATACTTTGCAGTTGGTGCCCTTCCTCCACAGCTGAAACATAAAGATGTGCTTCACACAGGTTAATGTAGGTGGGAAACGTGAACAAGTTGCATTATTTCCACTTCTCCAGAGCACAGTGTGGCTCAGATAATATTCAGCTGGCATTCGGAGAAAAACTAAATAAATAACTCGGTAAGAATAAATAAAAGCCATTCGAAATAATGGTCAACAGATATCATGATCATATTACGCGATATCTGCGGCGTATAAAATAAATTAAAAGGAAATCGCTCACTTTTCTCCACCTTGTGCTGATGATCCAACACCATAAAATGGCATGAAAACAATCTTAGATTCAGAGACAACGGGGCGGGCGTGAGGCCGACCCATCTGCTCTCTGATTGGTTCATTTTTTCACAGATAAAGTGCTAACTGAGGAGCCTCTGGGGGATTTGTGTACCGTTAGAAAATCCCAAGGAGCCGTTTTGTGGAACAGGAGTCCTTCCTCTAGCTTTGCAAACAAAGGTACAGACCACCAGCTCAAGTCGAAAAAGCGACCGAGACAGAAGGCCCTCCAAAAGAGGCCGTTTAAATGCTGTTTGTTTAGGTGGAAATTCTCAGAAAAACGCCAAATAACAACAGCGATGGTCAAAATGCATTGCTTCTGAAAGCTAGAAAAAGTCCCTGAGATACATAATCAGCATTATGACTCCCATTGGTGCCCCTTCTCAATTCATATAAATAACCTTCGCAATAATAATAATGGTAAATGTTGATGATAATACCACCAATGTGGGTGAGAAGTTCTTCACCTTCCTGGCCATATGTACAAGTATTCAAAAACCAGTTGGCCAGACTTGTTTTTGAACTGAAATGTTAGCTGCCACTGCGATGGCAATAATGATAATAAAGATTGTTATAATAACTTAATGCTTCGCTAACATCATAAAGGCAGATAATGCAAATATTGATATCCTGGGATGGAGGGTCTCCATTCATAAAAACAAAACAAAATGGCATTCATTTACAATCCCATAGTTCATTTGTACAGTGATCATACAAGAGCCCTCATTAGACTTTTACAGACTCCATCACTGACAGCTTCATGGCGTCTTCTAGCATTTGATTGTCCGTGAAGGTGGCCGGAGGTTCTGGGACAGAATCTGACAAGCCGATCAGAGACTCCAGGAGACAAGTTCCCGGGTCGGCCGCCTGCGGAAGGCTAGGGTAGGTAGGCAACTGGAACTGAAAGAAGTTGTCCATGTGCTCGTACTCCTTCAGGGAGTTGTACAGCGAGCTCGGTCCCAGACAAGGAAAGCCGTCGAAGAACTCCAGGTCCGACTCGGATGACAGGCTCAGGTCCATGTAGCTGGCGGAGTGATCGATGGATGGTGAGGGCGTGTGAGGGACGGAGCCATTGTGGAATAGAGCGATACCTTGATTTGCGTTCTCGTCTAAGAGCTCGGACATGGCCGTGCGGCTGTTGTCCGTTTGTGACGTGCAGAGCTTGTCGTCCGTCGCGCTGAAGATGCCGTAGCCCATCGACTCGCTCTTTTTCTGCTGGTAGTCGCAGTTGTTGTTACACTCCCTGACAGAACAGTCCTCATTGTCCGCGTCACTAAAGCTTAGGATTCTCGTAAGTCCATTTTCGTCTACGTCTAGAGGCGACTGCTCGCTCTGAGCGTTCCCGGCGGATTCGGAGTCCTCGCTCTGGCCTGAAGAGCTGGATGAATCGGTCATGTCACTGCTGCAGCTGTTCTCTCCCGCAGATACTAGCTCCGAGCTGAAGTGAAATGTGGGCGTCTCTGGCGTGGTGCTGCTCTCTGCTGGACGGCTGGGGGAACTGCAGTCTGGCTGATTCTCAGACGGTGACTCGGTCTCCGGCGTGTGCTCCTCCAAACGCTTCTCCAGCTCCAGCTTCATGATGGTGTGGATGTAGTGGGTCTGAACTCGGCTGGAGTTGAACTCGATGCGGCCCTGCGTGTTTCCACAGCCGTCTTTAGTGCAGCCGCATGGAAAGGATGAGTGGTCCATCTGTAAAGTCAGGAAACATTACATTAATATATTACGGAATATATAAATTATATTTTAGAATACAAATACATATCACGTTATACATTTTTTTTAACTCTTATAAAATATACATTTCAAATATTTAGTACATTTTTAAATAGACTATTAAATTAATACAATTTATTTTTTGTGTATTATATACACTCACTACCATTCAAAAGTTTGGGGTTGGGAAGATTTTTTTTTTGATTTTCAAAAGAAGTCTCTTATGCTCCCAAAGGGCTGAATTTATTTGATCAAAAATAGTGAAAACTGTAATATTGTGAAATTTGACCATTTAAAACAACTTTTACTACTGTAATATATATTAAAAATGTCATGTTTATGAGATCGCTGAATTTTCATCAGCTATTAGTCCAGTCTTCAGTCATGTGATCCTTCAGAAATTATTCTAATATGGAGTTCAGTGCTGCTTTATTTGGTGAAACCCGTAATACATCTTTTTCAGGATTATTTGATGAATAGAAAGTTATTTTATTTATTTAATACATCCTTGCTGAAAAAAGATTTATGTTTTTGTCTTTTCAAAGAAAATTAAATTACTGACCCCACAATTTTAAATGATATTGTATGCAACGAATTTAGACAATTGGCACATTCTTGTGCAACAGGAATGATACCTGTAAATATTACAGATAACCTTGTGTTCTCAAGGAAGTCTGTCGAGACTCAAGCGCTCACCTGACATTTGATCCCAGCCAAACTACAGCTGCAGCTCTCCGGCTCGCAGAAGCCCTGGCAATCACATCCGCAGTCTTCTCTCGATGTACGCAGCTCATGCAGTTGACGCTTCTCCTCTTTATCGATTTTTTTGATGCCGGCGGCTTTGAGGATGGCATGCCTTCTCTTAGATGGGTAAGGATGAAGGAAGGAGCCATCATCCAAATTCACTCCGCTGAGGTCGATTTCATCCTCGGGGATGTCATCGACAGTCAACCTTTCAGCTTCTTCGGACACTTGGGTACCATTTTTGGTAAGCTGCCACGAGAAAAAGATATTTACATGATTATGATGATGTTTGGATTTAAATACAGCTTGTTTGACCTCAATGTGTGAAAATTGTAATCGCTACCTTCAGCTTAAGAGCTTCCAGTTTCTCCTCCCTCATTCGGTTCTTGAGTTTCTCTCGCCGTAGGTGGCGCTGTGCTATGGCAAACTCGGCTAACGTGTAGCGGCGCTGCGCGCTGTGTCTCTGCACCATGCCAAGGGTGCAACCTCCCCGGCTGGGCACGCTGGTGAAGCCCTGGCAGCGAGGGAAGAAGAACACCGTAACCTGGTCAAACTGCACGTTGCCTCGCCGTGTGCGCTTGGCTTTCTTCAGGATAGATGTGGCTGGAAAAAAGAAGGACAGAAAGAAAGAGAGGATATATATAAGACGTTCCAGCTTGTGGTGGACTTGAAAAGAAAACATTAAGTGGAAAACAGCGGGTGAAACATTCACAGGAATTTATGCTTGAAATTCCTTAAATGAAAATTAAGAGCACATGTCTGAGAGAGTGGTGGAAAAAAAGAAAGTTCTGTTCCTAGTATCTCATTGGGGAGTATTTGAGTAGGAAGTGTGCCAAGCCTAATGGGAAGACTTGGAGTCTCTTGTGTAAACATCAAGATCCCATTAACATTGTTGCGAGTGCACTACATCGCCACTAGATGGCAGTCCACACATAGCAAATTAGCATATTGTAAATGCCAGAGCTACAATCATTCCATCATACTACACTATACAAAAATATATATTTCACGAATCAACATCAGAACAGATGTGCAAATAGTTCAGCTAATAGTTTGATCAAATCCAGACACATGCAAAGACAACTGTATTCCTCTTCGCTCGTGTCTGACAAACAATCCACCCAGGAATTTCCCCTTTGGCGCTGAAATGTGCAGGAGGAGCAAAGCGTCCAAAATCACAACACAGTGGCTGGATGATCTGGAGGTTTGAGGTTTCTGGAAGTGGAGAGGGCACTCAAGACATTTAATAAAATACACTCCATCTTTACATAAGACAGGCCATCTGTCCACACTTTCCTTGCTAATTATTCCTACAACCAGTCAAAAATCAGTCAATGTCAGTGGTCGAAAGCATTTCAAAGGGAGGAATTTCTTCTTGAAACATCACCACCACATTTTTTTTAATTGTAAATCCCATATCCTTTGCACAAGAATATTTAATGTTGAATTGTTAAACTCTGTGAGAGAGAAGCTCATTTTCCCTCAGGGCCTAAAGCTGACTGATTGTTATCTGAAGGGAATGGAGGGGATGGATCTCACTGTCCCCACAGCTGGTTTATATTAGACTTGCAATGGTGGGAACTCAAACTCACACAAGCCTATCTAGAAGCCTGTGCAAATATGTTTTGTTCATCTAACAGAAAAGATGTGATGGACAAGTCTAAAAGTACAGCGTGGTCTCACATGAACCTGATAGAAACAATGACACGTTAAAAGAACAGAGCAGCTTTATGCATTATCAAGTTTATATTGGTGATATTATGAATTAGAGTAAACAAGCTCTCAGTTATGCAAGGAGTCAGATTCTGGAGACTTCATCTAATAATGAAGTCTGAAATTGATAATATATGGATATTAGTCAGGGTAGACAGCATGGTTTATTTTAAGTGAATGAAAAGTAGGCGGTGAGGGATAGTTCAGTGGTTTGTACTGTTAAGTGTGTTGGTGCCAATCATTATGCAACTCTGAAAACGCATCCAAAATAACATGGGTTGTGAATATATTAGTCATGCGCAAGCTACTGAACAGACTGTACACTACTGTTCAAAAGTTTAGGGTCAGCTATCTATTCATCAAAGAATCCTGAAAAAATGCGTCACACCAAAACTGCTTTGAGCATTGATGATAAAAAAAAACTATTTCTGTTTAAAAGCACCAAATCAAAATACTAGAATGATTTCTGAAGGATCATGTGACACTGAAGACTGGAGTAATTATGCTGAAAATTCAGCTTTTCCATCACAGGAATAAATTACATTTTAAAATATATTCAAAAATAAAAATTAACAATATTTCACATTATTACTGTTTTTACCAAATAAAAATGTGCAGCCTTGGTGATATAAGAGAGTTCTGTTCAAAACAAAAAATCTTGCTGTCGATTTGAAAGCTATTATATGTCTGCCGTTCACGGCTTAGTTTCAATTCACATTAAATTAAATATGCCGTCTAACCTGACTGAGCTCTATTCTCTGACTTTGTTTCATAAACACAAGCAGACAGCCATATCGTTTCCCTTCCTCTTCTCTTCATGCCTGTCTTCCTGCTCTGTGCCCCTTCGGTCTTTCTCAGCACCTGTTCTGGGTTCATGCCCGGTGCTCAGACAAAGCTCTGCGTTCATTCTGCCTCCCTCCGTCACATGGCACACTCTCTGGCTTCCTGCCCAGCCATCCTGGGAAACTCACAACTGTTTGCTTTCCCTTCCCTGACTCACCCCAAAAACCTGGATGAACGGCCTGCAGGAGGGGACCTGGTGAATGTGGCATGCATCAAAACATCCTGTGTAATTAGCTGCATCCATGCAATTAATCCTGTATCTCAATAACACCTTATCAGGTAGGACACAGAAAGGCTGAGATAAGCCCTGCAGACCTTATGCATGAATAAAGAGCCATGGAAATGGGAGTTTGACCATCCACCCTAATCAGAGAATGAATGATTCGATCAAGGGGAAACTCACTGTTTAAGGACGTTGCAGGGGAGCTGGGGTTGCTGGGGGTTGAATCCAGGGTGTCGGAGTAGCAGCTCTCCCCATCCGAGTCCCATTCGGAGTAGGCGGAGGAGGAGAGAGAGGAAGGTGAGGAGGAAGAGTAGCATGGGTCCTCCTCCACCTCCTCGTACTTCCTCTTGAGAACCCCGCTCATGGCGCTAGCGTGTGGTGATCTGTGGGAAACAAGCAAAGACAGAAAAGCATTATAGGAGGGATGCGTCTACACCAATTTGAAAATGGTGTTTTCATTTAAAAATGAACTCCATTCACACAAGCACATTCCAAAAGATTCCAAGTTCCACCTAAAAAGCTCACTAAGACGATACCAAGAGACCGGACATTATTAAGTTCTCACACTATTCTTATGGAACGATCATTTTATTAGCAAAATATCTCACAATTTACTGGTGCGTCCATGTCACACTCAATCGCCATTTCATGTTTGGTCTAAAAATCAATTGCCCTCATGTTTTGCCGCAGAACAGCAATTGCAAATAAATTCTCTCATCTTTGCAAGAGTGTAAAATGAAGATTGTACAAAGTAGCATTTATCTTTTAGTAACACTGTGAAAGTGAAAAATCATATAGCAGGACAGGTATGTCACATGACTAAACGTGTCATCGTTTACAAATAGGCCTACTTAAATTTTCACAGTCCACACTACAATGCAACTCTCAGTGTGGATGGAAGGCCAAAACACAGAACAGATGCAATTTCAAGAGTATCTGGATTAGTGTAGACGTAACCAAAGGGGCACAAATTAAAGTTGCAATTCCAAGCAATCTGGCTTTGACCAACAGCTAATTTGTTTTGCTGTGAATTGTTTCGATATCGCAAGAAGTGCTTAGATGTTATCAGCCAGTGTAGCGTTCTTATTGTCCTAATAGCAGTTAAATGTCCAGTGAGGTTTTTAAACACAGGCTATGAGCATTACACTCCAAACAAGCAGCTGACGGCGCTTTATGCTGCCTCTGAGCGGCCAGGAAAACAGGAAGTAATCAATCACGTCCCTCCGGTGCAAGTCAACAATTACCAGACCCTTCACCCACTTCCAAATCCAATCGCATAGACAAATACATTGATTAGGATGGGGGTTGATTACAAAGCCACATTAGTGAGGAGGGTAAATTTCGGTTACCCCACTCAAAAAGCACACATCACTGAGCCAGTAGCGGCAATTACACTTTACACAGCTGCTAAATGCATTATATGAGACTCCGTAGTAAATGTGTGTACAGCTTGGCACAGTAAACGTGTTTATGTAAGACTAGGCTGCATTTGTCGCTGCTCCCGTGGAGAGGTTGCTTATTGGGCAATAAAAGCAATCAATCCTTTGGCAGGAAGAGTCTAGCCGGTGCCCATCAGCTTTTAAGGGTCAGAGCCGGTGCAGCGCAGCGGCGTTTACACAAAACCATAATTTGATACTGGCGGCTGTGGACTCGTTTGTTTCTCCGCCCTGAGATGAACCTCGGTCAGCTAGTTCACCTCAGGCTCGGCCTCTCGGTGCACTCCACAGCTCAGACACATTCGTGCTGATACAGGCAGAATGGAAGGAAGGAAGTGGGGAAGGAAGGAAAAGGTTTGATTTAGAGATAGTTTTTACTGCTGCTTGAGTGAAGCGGATTTTTTTTTTAAACTTGAGATGTGACAGCCAGTCGTCATAAGTCAAATCTGGAGTTATATCCTATGAAAACTACACTAAAACACAGCCATTTTTCCCTAGAAGTGATGAGCAGTAAATAAGTGTTTCATAATAAGGCTTGTTCCCAGCAAGACAGCCACTAAAGAGAAAAAGTGACAGATGGTCGTGACTGGCAGACTATACAGCTCATGATGTTGGTCCATGGTGTGTCATCGACAAAAAAAATAAGGAGCGTGTGACTAACACAGTATGACTCAATAGTAGTCTGCTATTCGTCTAATAATCAACCCTTCGAACTAACTTTACTAAAGTGTACAAATACTTTTTGGTTTGAGTTCAAATTGAGCGCTTTAACTGTCTTTGAGTGTTAGATGTCAACCATGCATTTGCGTAACAATACATCGACTAATGTGGTTTCATTTGGCCTAATTTTCCCTCGGGATTCACGATATAACCAACATTAGATATTTTCTAATAATATGTTAGATATTATATGTTGGACTTTTAACTAAATTGTATTTACAATATGTAATTACATATTGAATGTATATGTGTGTGCATTTCCTTGAATAATTAATTGTGCATGCTAATTTCCAAAATTTTTACATTTAGATTGCCATCACCTCTCATTTTAAGTTATTCTTTAATAACACTAATTTAACGCTGATAAATCTTTAGCAAATTGAAAATGTAATTTTTTTTTATACATTATAATGATGTGATGTCTAAATTCACTTTAAATTGATTTTAGTTTTAAGTGTTTTATTTTTAATTTATATGAAGCACAGTACAGAATAGTGTAGAATTTTACATACTGGTGATTTATCGATATTGGTGCGTCCCTAATCTTCAGACAAGCTTGTGTAGACTTCCATTTCCCACAGGTTGCTCTGTTTACAAGCTGAACTTCTCTCTCTCTGTGCATCATGTGCGCTTCACACATTAGTGCTGCCGTCGTGAATGTGCCAGACATCGGGGTGAGTCTGTGCCGTCTGCACATTCAGCCGCGTCTCCTCGGCTGCCAAATGTCGCTGCCAGGAAGCACAAGGTGAGTCTTATCTGCGTCTGAACCGTACAATATCTTCCATGAGTCAAACTTATCTGCTCGTGCAACACCGGCTGAAAGCAAACAATGCTTGAACCTTGACTAGAGGAACTCTACAAGCCAAACAGTTGGAAAGTTATGCAATAGTTTGTGCCACGTGTTAATACTCGGACACGGGTTTTAAATGGACAAATGAAACCGCAAACAGCTGACTTGCCTGAAAACGGCAGTACAGGCTAAGGACATAATCTATTTTTATTGCAAACAGTATGTGTCCAGATCTGTCCTCATTTGCATGTAAACAGAGCCAGCGCAGGGAGCGTGAACCCTTACATGCTACGTCTTGATTTGAAACGAGCACAAACCTTGGCAGGAAAAACTTTTAGTTTTTATATATAAATCACAGAGACCTTGACACTTGACTTTGTACAAGAAACCACCTGAACATGGTATCTGGTGCTCACCACACCCTCGTTCTTATCAGAGTCTCAGACACGTTTATCTTCATATTCAACCATCATCACTACTCTACTCAATTGCCAGAGAAAAAGAGAGAATTCCCTGAGGATGGCATGAATGCCTACCAAGCAGAGGAGTTTTAATGAAGGACTCTGGACAGTGAGGAGAGGGGGAGGACGGCACGGGAGATGTGGAGATAGAGGGGGAAAGAGTGCAAAACCTGGGTGTTAGAAGTGGGTCATTGTCTCTTGACTGCAGACTACCTGACACATTGATTTGTTAATCTTGCTTAACGGGCAGAAACAATGACGACGAGCTAATCCCAGGGACAAGAGAGGAGGGGATGCGGGGGGCTCAGCTGTAGGTCAATCTGGAGCTTGTCCTGTTGCACTCCAACATCAGCAGAGACTAGAAATACGAGCAAGAATCTCACAAATGAAAAACGAGAAGTCAAAACGCACCATCCACCCATAAATCCGCCACAGAGCAGGTCTGGATTTCACATCCAAGCAAAAGCTGTCACCGCCGAGGTATCCCAGACTTTAAGAGCAGGTGAGACGTTCGCACTGGAGCATAAATTATGCAGGACTGCCATTCCAATAAAGGCAGTGCACTGATGAGGAATTCTCAATGCTGTTGTCACCAAGGACGGCGGATATAAATCTCGCACAGAAAACGAGAATGGCCACAAAAGCAGCAGATTGCTGAAATCTTTAAATCTGATGTTGGCGGGCTCACTGCAGTTTAACGTATAGCATGAGTTAAACAAAAAAAGCTTCATTAAAAATTATTTAACTCACTGGCCTGCTTCCAAATCTTTTTTTAAAACAGCATCAGTCTGAACTGCAAACAGTGGAATCCCATCCTCATCTTACGCAAGAGAGTTGACTTCCCCTGCAGCTCACGTCTTCCATCCAGATAATGTAATAATGAGCATCATGTACCTCATCTAAACTATCTAAAAATATACAAAAGTGTGGCTATAAAACCTGGCTGCTAAAGATGTTGTAAAATCACTTGTAAGATAACTGGAATCAAAACCAGATTCCACAATTTCACCAGAATAAAAGAAAACGCTCCCCCTGCTGGCCAGCTCTGAAGAACTGCAGGCAGGGGCAGGAGGGAGCCGTGTGCTGTCCCGATCACTCTTGATGTTCAACTACGCCAGAGACATTCTGTTCCTGAGCTTCAACCCATGCAGAGTACACATTCATCCCAAATAGGAGTGTGTACCGATGTGGGAGGAGGGTAGCGGGCGAGAACTTTAAACATATAAATAATGCAATGTCTCCAGCCCACAGGAATTCTCCTCTGGCACGGCGACACATTCTATCTATCCCAGATGTGTCTGTGTAGTCCAGACCACTATTGCCCAAGAGGAATCACCTCACAGAAAAAAAACATCTATAAAAACACCTGATAGGACATCACGAGTCATCAAAGATTATGTTATTATGGTGGAGATGAAGATTTGTTTAAGCATAGCTGTATGGACTCGCACTATGCATTTCCTAATTTGAAATATGCAGAGAAAACAAGATTGATAAAACACCACATATTGTGCTGCAGATTACAAGTTGACTTTACTGATATCCAAAGTGATATTTAGTATCTAAATAACTGGACAATAATTCTGACTTAGTTGGTTTTTGGGTGGTTTTCAAACTGGGGTCGGTGGAAAAGTTTAGAGAAAAAGAATAAAGTAAAAATAAATGTTTAAAAAAATAAACAAAAAAAATAAATAAATGTGATGAATAAATAAAAAAGAATTAAAATTATTAATATAAATAAAATAAATACATAAAAAAATTTAAATTCTAATTTATATTTAAACTACTTTTTCAGTCTTTAGACATGAAAATATATAGCTGCCTTTTCAATTTTAGAATGGGTTTCCTCACATGAGTATGATCATATTTGAGGGTTCTGTGTCATCTAAAACACTGGAAATCCCTGACTTAGATTATTAAGAGGAATGACAAAATAAGCCATCTCAAAACACCCTCTGAAAGTTATTTAACAGTTATGAGCGCATCGTTCCTCACGTTTTAAGTCAACGAGTGGAAAATATGACCGCTCAGGAAATTGCCAAAACTGAAAGGAGATATTTCCATTGAACAGGGAACAATTTGCATCAATATCCGAAATGCAAACTTCCAACAGAGTGTGCAAAGTATAGCTTCCCTGAGAAGTCATCAGCATGAATAACTTAATGGTGGCTAAACAAATATCAGCCATCTTTACCAGTCTCTTAAGACTCTCTAGGGAGAGCATGTGTGTCTAGGGTGGAGGAGCTCAGGGGTCAGCGGCTCATGTCTGGGGCGCACACTGGTACCTCACAAGCTGGGAGGAATGCTTGAGAGTGACAAAACAGATGGGATCCCTCTGCTTCTCTGTTTTTGAGACATCAGGACCCCCACCTCCCCCAATACCAGTGCACAAAAGCCACACACTGAACTAGCCCAAATAGTAACACCCAGTCTGTGGGTGGGAGCTTAATAAAAAAAAGATGACATGTTGTGATATACATATACACTAATGATGCCTACATCATCTCTCGATTAAAAAAAATATGTCTGGTTTAAATGGGACATGTGAAGACTCATTTGAAAAGAGGGAAGGAAACTACCCAGACAAGGGCTGATTTCACAGACCATGGTACACGTGCAAGTTCGTACCTCATCAACCCAGAAGTAGTTATAAATAATGCTTATCTTTTATGGGTCCTTTTTGATAAGTTTAGCGTGCACTCCAATTCAAAACAACACTGTTGTTTCATAGAATACAAATCACTTGTGACCAGTGGACCACCTTGAGTGACAAACACATATTAAAAGACATAAAAACACAATAATAATAAAAAAAAACTTACTTAGGTCAATTAAGATATAAACGCGAGCATGTAGGTGAGATATATATGTATGATTGCGTATTAAGTGTAGCCTACCCACAAACAAAGTCGCGTGAAAGACCGACCACGATTCGCTCAACATAGAAGCACGCGCAACATAAACAGCCTCAAACTTACGAAAAAGGCACAAAAACACAAATAAGATAATAACAAGTGCTGCTGGTTGGTATTTTAACAATATACCGAGACACTTGAACTAAAGTTTACATAAAGCTCATAAATGAACGCAATAACTTCCCTTTTCAAACATTCAACCTGCTTACAGACAGGGACTGTGAATTCTCTCACAAAAGAAGCCAATGAATATGCAAATAACAAACTGTGTAACAAGTTACTAACTAACAAACCCGTGTGAAATGAGAACATTAATTCCCGTCAGTTATTCCAATCACGCCGTGCACAACGTGTCAGTGATTGTTGCCTCTTCTCTCGTGATTGACTGATGTCAATCACAGCAATCAGCGAATTACTGAAAAGCGTCTGGGAATTTTTTTTTTTTTTTTTTTTGAGCTTCTGTCATATAGCCTACAATATTAAAAATAACATCGAATATTCAATTATTTAAGTAACAAAAAAGACTGATTTATATATTGGTTTTAACAGTGACAGAATGTAGCTAGGTGTAAAAGGATTATTTACATTTGTGAATATGGATCTTTGCTAAAAGGGATAAAAACAAATATTAAATATATTTACATTGGTCAACAAACTGAAGTTTGGTTCGGATCAAGTAAGGTCTCCCTCAGACCTGCATTCAGCCTCGCATGCACCCCCGGTGACGTCACTGAGGACTGGAAGAGCATATGAGGCTGAGCGCAGATCTGATTCTGCAGGCACACTATTGAAATGATGCGGTGTGGCACCTTAAGGAGTCGCTCGCGCTTCAGAAGACACACCAGCACTACAAACGTGAACGGGGAATGCACTCAACACATGAACACAGATCCAAACCAGCAATTACGACTTATCGGACACACACACACACACACACACGGTTCACTATGCTGGAATTCTGCCAATGGATCCGATCAGAACCGCCAACAGCTGCTTATGAGAGTTATCTATTAATCAAACCCAGCCATTTAAAATCTGACAGAGAAAACGCTTATATTTACTCCGAACAATACACATTTAACATAGCCAACACTTAAGCATCAGGGTTTAAATAATAAATCGTTTATGAGTTTATTAGTGAAATAAAACGTAGGCTATACATTCATTAACACTGAAAACGCCAGACAATGGTAAATTATGTAAAGTTAAGTTAGTTTTTTCCATGTCATGGCAGCACACAACAATTTCCCCTGCTTTAGCTACTTGAAATAGTTACACAACACATTTTATCTGTTTACACCGGCCGACAAAAGAACATTGAAACTATCTGGCTGGACTCCAGCACCGAGCTTTGCCTATTAGACACATTACAAGTGCAGTGTATAACAGCGCGGACCTCCGCTACTCACCAATAAGGTGTCCGATCAGCATTAGTAGGCTATACCACAATATAGAAAAATATGAAGCGGTAATAATCCAAGTGCCACGACCGAGCGTTTATCGAGCGTGTATAGATCCCGTTGTGTTCGTGTGGCTATTGTGCGCTCGGCGTACTGAAGCAGCAGCTGAAGCTGTTCCTCTTGTCTGAAGCAGACGCCGATCAGCGCAGTCTTTTCGTCAGTGGAAAACTCCCTCCTGGCGTGTGACGCAGGCGGTGACACTGCCCACGCGCCGCTTCCTGCCTTCCGCGCGGAGCGACACTCCTCCTGGCGCGCTCGCATCCTGACACAGAATCACTATAGTAACATGATAAAGAAAGGACCGGAACACAACTACCTGAGGGTTATGGGAAACAGTAAATCTTTCATTACCCTGAAAAAATGTACTATGGTAACCATAGGTTCTGCCAAAATACCGTAGTACGCAGTAAATTACATTTCCTTAAAACACTGTAAGACATTGTACTATGTTTACAATGGTTTTATACTGTATAGGCTACTCAAACATACAGTACCGGTCAGAAATTTGAAAATATTACGTTTTTTTTTTTTTTATGTTTTTGAAAGTAGTCTCTTTATCTCACCAAGGCTGCATTTATTTGATCATTAATATAGTAAAAACAGTAACAATGTGAAATATTATTACAATTTAAAATAACTGGTTTCGGTTGCAATATATTTTAAAACGTAATTTATTCCTGTGATGGCAAAGCTGAATTTTCCAGCCTTCAGTGTCACATGATCCTTCAGAAATCATTCTAATATGCTGATTTGGTGCTAAAGATTAATATTTTTGTGTAAAGTTTTTTTTTTTCCAGGAATCTTTGATGAAAATAAAGTTTTTTAAAAGAACAGCATTTATTATGAATATACATTTTTTGTAATATTTATTAACTTCATAAATCTATACTTTATACTGCTTTTTTGATCAATTTAATGTGCCTTTGCTAAATATATATATATATATATATATATATATATATATATATATATATATATATATATATATATATGTATCATGTAATATATCTTACAATGTTTTAAGGAAATGTAATGTATTTATTTATTTTATTATATATATATATATATATATATACACAATACACAATACACACACACACACATAAATTATATACTTTATCTATATTTTAATATTTATTCAGCACTCTTGATAGTGTGATATTGCTGAATTATAGTCAAATAAATTAATATACACAGTTTGATGTTGTCTGGTTGGTTATTATTCATAATTTTCTGAGTCAGCCTCCACTGAATTAATGAGTCATAAATCTTCTCCATAATTTAGTAAATCCTGTAATACTCTTGCATCATTCAGTAGAAAAACTTGTAATACTATTGCCTCATTTATTGGTCATATCGTTGCAGATGTGCAGTATTGACACGAAAACAACTCATTTTTTACATTTGGCAATTATTTTTAAAAAATAAGGTCAGGCTGGGGTTGATGGCAAGTTCAAGATGGGTCACGTGATTTCAGGTATGGCTGAACATTATGTCTCCTTCTATCTAAACCATCAGTGTCATCCTTGTCATCATTAACTCCGCACGCCTGCATGACACAGGATTCCAGTGCAGGATTTATCAGAATGGTACGCAGCACATTCGTGTTTAGGTGGAGTAAACTTTCATTTTTCTAGAGAAAAAGGGAGTGCTGCCAGTGTCAACACAGGTGTAAAATGCAGCCAATGTGTCTGGGTGGAGCCACCAAGAGACAAGTAGTGTTTGTGTACAGACTGAACATACGATCACGGATCTCATTT
This sequence comes from Leuciscus leuciscus, assembly GCF_965113295.1. Lineage (NCBI taxonomy): Eukaryota > Metazoa > Chordata > Actinopteri > Cypriniformes > Leuciscidae > Leuciscus > Leuciscus leuciscus. Next base: position 19,493,181 of record NC_138735.1, read on the forward strand.
AAGAGGGCTTCGGTCCTCGGGGTCCTGTAAAGAGCATTATCTTTCTCCATCCCAAAACTAAATACGCAGGTCTGTTGGCATGCTGAGAATCACAGGTCTGCTGTTGCTGCAATACACAAATCAAACTGTTAGGCTAAGCTGTGCTCAAATCACTTCTCTAGAGCACTTTTTCAATTCATGTTGTTGTTTACAGGAGTAATTCGGTGTTCATGTTGCTAAAGGGTGTTTACTTATAATTGTAGGTGTGATTCATCAGTGTTGGATTACTTAGTGCACGTGTTGAGACAACAAAACCATAAGAAGTGTTTGTTAAAGTCTCTGGAATGTAGATAGTCTCTTCCTGATTAACTTGGCTGTCGCTTTCATGTTTTACACACTGTTCAGGCGTATCTAGATAGTCAGACTTTTGGTACTTTGTCACTTCTCTATTAAACTCTCGCCAGCAAAACCACTTATCTGTTAAAGACATAGATTGTCTTTTGTTGTGGTCTTGCTGGAAAACTTGTTAAAGAGAGAAACAGAAACTCAGTGTGCTTCCAACATTAAGACATTATTGTTACATGCAATAATATTGATAAAAGATCAGGACATGAAAGAACTCATCACAAATTCCTAAAGTGGAAAATGTTGAGGGGATGAACACTGATACTCACAAATGTTTGTCTTCTCTTCCAAGAAAAGAAGTCTCGGGAGGGGGAGGGGAATGCTTTTGCCAGGGCCACTGGCTCAGGCCTGCATATATTACCCACTATGTCTTTAAAAGTGTGCCAGAGACTTTACCGCAGAGGACGCCCCACATCGAGAACAATAATGGCCCTCAATGCTTACCATCTGCAGAGAGGAAAAAAAGCCATCGCTGCACGTGTTCATGGGAGCACCTCACATGAACCGACTCGTATATCACACATTACTGAGCTGGCCTCATATTCCTTAGTTAGCGTACGTTAGAAAACAAGTGTATATTGAAGTCTCACATTCAGGTTTTAAAGGGAAAGTTCACCCAATTAAAAAGTTCTTCTTGCATGTTCACGAGAGAAGTAACAATATCTGATCAATATTTAACAAATTGAGTCTGAGGTTTTTAGTGAATCTGTTTCAGTTCATAAACCCATTGTGAAAGATTTGTTCATCAATCAGACTGAACCATTTCATATTGATTCCATGATTTGTTTGCAACAGTTAACAGCCCACTGGAGGGGTTGATAATCAGTTTTTTTCCACTACATAAAGCGACTGTATCTCTTCACATGACTTGAAATATAGTGCATGAGTCATATATGACTCTTATGGTGCTTTTTCATCTATTGCTCAAACAATAGAGCACTGTATCGCTAACAACACAAAAGTATGGGTTCGAATCCCAGGGAAAGCAACAAATTATAAAAATGTGTACCTTGAATCCAATGTTGGTTGCTTTGAATAAAAGCTTTTAAATGTATTTAAAAGCTCGACATCTCCAGTTTTTGATCATTTTTATTGACTCTAAAGTGACAAGGAGGATATTCAATAAAAAGTCGACCTTTTGTGTTCCACAGAATAAAGAAAGTCAGAACTTTCATTTTTTGGGGTGAACTACCCCTTTAAGTTAGTTTAATATCTCAGAAATGCCTTTAGAAAAGAGTTTGCACATACAGTGGAAAAACAGTTATAGATTCTCAGGACAAAGCCTTCAAGAGAGTGTTGAGAAAGAGAGGGGTTGTCAGGGGTCAGGGTGAAGTGCAGGTTTTTTTGGGAACAGATTGATGGCCCCAGCTGTCCCTAAGGGGTGGGGAGAAACAAAGCTGGGCAGCTGGTCACCTGTGAATGAGACAAGAGCTGATACTGCACTTCTGGATCTGCTATTTAGTAGGACGCCAATTATTACCCTATACAGTCTTCCTGTATTCTCACCAGTAGCAACAAGATGTGTGCTGGCAGCAGAATAAAAAGAAGCAGATTATACACATCATTTTTAAGACAACTTATGCGGAATTTTCAGAGGTGAGCAGCAAATTCGACGGGTCACTACAGCAGTAGCACATGTCTAATCTAAAAGTCCTCAACTCAAAACACATAAAATGAGCTTTACAGAAGCAATACAGTTACTCTTTTGAGTAATTAAGCATATCAATTGGAGATTAAAAAGACACCCGACTCAGAGAAGCCAAAGCTGAGTTAGACACAGGGGTTAATCTGCAGGCGGAGGAGAGCGGAGACACCCTTCCCCCAAACTCACCGCCAACCAATTACTACACAGAGCTTCTGCCTCACTCAGAGACACACGGATCCAGCCAGTGATATGACATCATCAGATGCCCATTAAAGGAGAGTTTACTTGTTTTCTCCCTCTCGCTCTCTCTGTCTAAAGACAAGCTCAGAAACGTGAAGCCTGTTTTCCCTCTGGAACTCTGTCACGGGGTGCAAAGACAAAGAACTTTTTGTTTGTTTTTCACATTAAAACTTTCTTTAAATCTCATATATGGAAAGAGTTAAATCATTGTATTGGCTTCTTTTATGTGTAGAACCCAATGTGAGCGCTTTATAGTATTGATTTAATTAGTGACAATAAAATCCTATTCAATAAACTTTTTATATTTGTAAACTCGTTTGACTGAGCTGACTATAAAATATTAGGTGTTCACTGATAGCAGTTCTTGTGCTGGTATTTTCTCAGTTGCATCTGCACCGTGACTAGATACTCACTGTTTCCAATAGTCCCTTTCAGTCCCAACAAGCACTCATTATACTGACCCTGCCCTCAATGTGTATGTGTGTTTTTCTCCTCCACAGACTCTCTGTGCATGTCTTTGGCAGCTGAGAAGGAGAAAAAAAGAGAGAGAAAAAAAGACTCAACTGGCTTTGTTTGCTTAGCTACATTGCGAGGCTGTAAACTGTGTCCTGGAGGGATTTTATTTACTATTGCTTACATTGATTTGCCGTTTGTTATAAACTAAGTCAATCATGATTTGCTGATTAGAGCAGGAAAGATGTCGGGTTATATTAAGAATAGACTCTTGTGAGTTTAATAAGGGATGTAACAAGTTGTGGCATGCAAAAAACAGAGAGCACGTTCATTTTAATGATTAGGAACCAAATAGCAGGTTCATTTCTCATAGTGTAACGCTTCAGACAAACCTCTTTCACGACGCAGCCCCCGTCTTCACACAGGAACACAGTAGAAAGTGAACAGAGGGTCATGAATTTAAAGCTGCAAAGGTTAATGATGAGTGACAAGTGGATTAAAATGGCCGTAGATCCCAGAAAGCGGCTGACTCTGACCGACCCCCCCTACCAGCGTTAAAAATCTGTCTGCGTTGAAAAAAGTCTGATCTCCTCGCTGATCATTCATCAATGTTCAACATCTCGCTAAAAACAACAGAGTACAAGCCTATACTCTCAGTGTGTGGTCAGATGGTCTCTGTTCTCTATAGTTTTTGTAACACGCCGACAGAATTTTATAGATAATTACTGTGTTTGCAAGATTAAGCATTTTTTTAAAATTCTTTCTCTCATGCTTTTCTAATTAATATTGAGCATTTAAAATCTGGTAATATGTTAAATTAGCAACCTTGTATATTTTGATACACACATACGCAACGTGCGAGATTCCAGTTTGAAATGCAATAAGTGTAATGTGTTAAACATATATATTTTTGTATTTGAGTTTACTGACATAATGAGCAATAATTGGGTCAAAATGTAAATTCAAATTCAATAACTCACTCAACCGTACAAATGTTTGGGGTCAGTACAGCAGTGATGCAATTAAATGGTTAAAAGTGACATGTTACAACCGCTTTCTATTTCAAATAGATGCTGTTATCTAGAATTTTATATTCATAAAAAAAATCCTGAAATAAAATATTCATGGCTTCCACGAAAATATTAAACAGCACAAACATTGATGTGAGGATCACGTGACACAGAAGACTGGTGTAATGTCTGCTGAATATAAAGCAATATGTACACTACACTTATATATTCTACACTTCAAAAATGCATATTGACTGTACTGATATACGGTTGTGTTGATGAAGCACCTGAGCAATGGGCATATCTTTAAGAGCACTCAGATAAGCCAGCAGAAGTCAATACACAGTTGAGTGTGTGTCAGCTCATGTCAGCAGGACTGCAGCACTTCCTTATTGCAGTGTTTACATGCAGCACACGTGCTCTCAGTCTCTCTTTCCTTGAGCGCTGCTGCGGCTTCATTTCAAAGAAGTCTGCTGTCAGTTGAATCACTGTACAGCTACCCCTCTGCTTGCATATTTGTTTATGAAAACTCCCCAAAATAACAGGGGAGAATGATGTTAGATTGTTTTACATGTACTCCTATTTCACAAACAGACGCAGTTTTGTTGCTTTACTTCTGAAACTGAATATTTATTATGATCTGCTGGATGAAACAGTCATGTATTACCTTAATCTGTAGGCCTACACTGTATCAAATCTGTTTATGTAACTTGTGATTTCAAGACTTTAGCTTTTCTTTTCCTCTTTCTCATAAATAAGTCTTTGTGCTTCCTCACTGCACACAGAAGGTTTTTTCCAAATAACTTTCCCAGGGCTAAATATCAGTTTCCACCTCAATAGGCGGAGATAACAGACAGTGACGGAAACCCCTTTAGGACGTCACACTCTGCCTCTGAGAAAGGGAAACCAAACACACAGCAAAGTTTCCCGTTAAAGCAGGGCACTTCCTTATTACTGAACTGACACGCTTGCCAAGTATGTTTTTCCCTTTAAATAGACTCTAAAACAACAAGCTATGTTTGAAGTAGCCATGCCTCCATTCCATCCTTACGCAGAAGCTGTTCAACAGGAATATTAGTTGGGTTTTAGTTCTCATTTTCTGATATATTTAGCACGACCGGTGTGACTAACACAAATGACATGAATCACACCCATTAGAAAAAATGAGCTATAAGGCAGAGATTTCTATTTTATTTTATTTTGATGACAATTTCCTCTTTATCTTAGTATCTTGGTAGATGTGAGATGTTTTAGAAGATAGATCAGATTAAGAACTGTAAAAGGACTGACAAAAATAAACATGATAGTTTGATGGGTGATAGTTCACCCAAAAATAAACATTTTGTCATCACTTACTCACCCTCACGCTGTTCCAAACCTGTATGAGTTTCATTCTTCTGTTGAACACAAAAGAAGATATTTTAAAGAATGTTGGCAATCAAGCAGTTGACGGAAGCCATTGACTTCCATAGTAGGAAAAAAGCTTTCAACTTTCAAATTCTGGTGGATCTTCTTTTGTGTTAAACTGAAGACAGAAACTCATACAGGTTTGGAACAACTTGAGGGTGAGTAAATGATGACAAAATGTTATATTTTGGGTGAACTATCCCTTTAATGCATAAGGACTGGTTGTGAACAGATTTTAAATGGATTAAATAGAGATTTTAACATTTCAGATTCTGGTTCCTTAATGGTTCAGTAAACAGTTCTTTTAGTACTTTTAAGCAAAAAATCCAATTTCATAGCTAAATGAGAAGATAATAATTAAATTCAAAACAAAAATGGCAAAAGGTGTGTTTACAGTCTTTTTAAAGCCCCCCTGTAGTCAATAATTATATCCCTTAAAACTCATTTTTGATCACCAAAATTACATATTTAAACTTTTTTTTCCTTGAAAGAAATTTCTTAAAATGCCTTAAAATAGCTTGAATGTAACTCTACACCCTTGATTCATTTAGTATACACGGTTCTATGAATATGCAAATTAGCCCCGCCTCCACTCACTCACACCAGCTCAGAAATCCACTCTTTGACGATCACACGTTGACGTGATTGGTTACAAGGTAGTTTGTGACATCAGAAACACCAGTCATTTCAAACCGCGATTTTGAGACTATCTTTGGTTCACTGCAGTTTTAAGGGGAAAATACTCAACAATGGTGTTGACTTATGAATTTACACGTTTTGTCTTAAAGCATTTTTAAAACACCACATAGACATATAAACTAAATTAAAAGCTTGATTTTCACCACAGGGGGACTTTAAAGGCAGCATAAATGCATTCCAATAACTGGCCTGAATTTGATTAAATAACAATATTAAACAAACAAAATATGTTCCAAACCTGTATGAAAACATATTTCATCCATTAGCCTATTTTTGTCTGAAATACTGACAAAACTCATAATCTGTATCTTTAGGTAAATACTGTTATATAAGTCAGTAACTATTCAATTAAGTCAGTAGTTGAACATTGTATGTGATTGATTCCCTAAAAAGAACCAACTTATTAGATTCCTTAATTTGGGAATCAGACTACACTGTTTGCGTTGTATGAGTTTGACACACTAAAAAGAACTGGTTTATTAGAGTTATTAGTTTGGGGATCAAACAACACAGGTTGCACTGTATGCGTTTGATTCATTAAAACAAATTGGTTTAAACAAGTAAATTAGTTCTGGAACGACCCTGGTCACGTTGCATGTTTTTGACTGGACTCATAACAGTCAGATGTGCTGTTATCGAACTGCTGTAAATATTCAGTAGAGTTATTGTGGAGTATTTTAGTACTGTATTCTGTTCGCAGTAGGGGAAAAATGCATGTGCAAGAACTCTTAACGGAACTCAACGTAATTTGGTTCTGGTGTGTTTTTTGCAGCTAATGCTCTAAGGAATGTGCACATAAAGAAATTGACTTAAAAAAATACACTTTGAAATGAGTAAACGGTGTGACAACTTGCCCCAGTTTCTCCTATACAACAACACCATTAGCTTTGAACATGCAAACTTGACAACAAATACAGCTCACCAAGGGACAACTACATTCTAGTTTCAATGTGCCTTAAGTTCTCCCTTTACACTGGGACTTTGGAAAATGTTTATAACACACTAGTGTGTGTGTGAGGGGGGGGCAGAGAGGGAGGAAGTGGTGAGTTTGGCAGGACCTCAGCACTGTGTTGTTACCAAGGCTACAACAACGTGCCGGCCAACCGCAGGTGCCGAAGCAACAACAGCGTTTCCCAATTAGGGACCCTGAGAGAGGCCCAATAATGAAATGTGGCCCCGGGCTGCGCTGGGTTAACTAAATGGATCCACAGTCATTTAAAGTTAACAAAAGGCTGACTCGGGAGGCATTTGAATGCTCACCCCTTTCTCCGTGTCCCACTCTCATTCATATCACAGTTAAGGATGTGGTTTAATTCAGGGGGGCTGATTTAAAAATAAGGGATCCCCCCGACAGGGCAAATCTATCATTGGCCGTTAACAGTTTTCAATAAGACACCAACACCACGGCGAGATAAAACATATCCATAGGGAAGACACTGTGGCTCTCATAAAAGTTTAAGCGACAAAAGTACACAAGTGAAGAAACTCAAACAACTAGTCCCATTCTTGCAGCCAAAGTGCTTACAAATACGCTCAAACGCACTCAGACCAGCTCTGCCCTCAGAGCCTGAGAAAGGAACCAAGTCGCCCTGTTTGCCGAGTGCTAGTGTCCACACATCCGCCTCCACAAAGACCCCATTGAAAGTGCGCCCAGGTTAAAGTGTGTTTGAAAACCCTGTTTAACAGCACAGAAAAGGAGGCACAACCCCGACTGAGAGCAGAACCAGCAGGCCTCACACTGTCAGCCTCAACACACATACTGGCTGTTGTGCTGACACTTACTTTTTTCTGTCTCCCTCTCCCTTCCTGGTGAACAATATGAAGGGAGGAGCAGGAGAGGAAGTAGCCAGGCTGGGTGGTGAGCGGGAGGGAGGAGCGGGCCCTCTCTTTCCCATGTGAAGGACAAGTCTGTTGGAGCGTCAGTCTGGGGCCGTGATTGTGTTCGGCGCCTGGCTGCGTCTCACAGAAGACCCCCATTAATCACTGAAGCAGATCTCTCTCGCTCTCTCTTTCTCTGCCCTTATGCAATGCACCACCTACACCCAGGACCCCACACACAGAAGAGGCATGTGCGCACACATTTAGCACTTCTTAAATGCAAACATGCAAAATACATGGCACTTTTCATAAAATAAGGGTCGAAACTTACGTTTTTTGCTATTTGAACAACTGGTTAGGCTCTAAGGGATAGCTCACCAAAAATGACAAATTGACTTCATTTACTCACCCTGATGTCATTCAAACACCCAAACATTCGAGTACAAAAGGGGATATTTTGAAAGATGTCTCAGTGTTATTTTGGCCATGCAATAAAAGTCAATGGGGTCCGGTGTTGTTTTGTGTTGCCATGTTATAAGTACAGTTCATAACCCTAATCATAACCATAAGTACAGTTCATAACCCACATACACACACACACACACACACACACACACACACACACACACACACACACACACACACACACACACACACACACACACACACACACACACACACACACACACACACACACTGTCTCTGAATCAATCCTCTCTCTCTCTCTCTCTCTCTCTCTCTCACACACACACACACACACACACAGTCATTAATTTACTGAACATGTGGGTGAGCAGCATGTAAAAACATTGCATGAATGCAATAAAAACCAATCGTAATGTAAATACCACTATTTGGAAAAGCTGCAATGTTCTTTTAATCCTCTTTCACTGAAGTGGAGAATGTCAAATAGCTGGCAATCCAACCTGATGAGAGCAGTGGAATTGTTGGCGTGTTCACATGAGGATTGTGTACCTAAACTGCTAAAGCTGGATACAGACTCTCAGCGCAGCTCGATCTGAACGTTAGTGAATGCTCAACAATTGACATATTTCCTATATCATATACAGTATATACTGTATGTCCTACATATCTATTATATCTCCTTAAGTCTTACAATATCATTTCGCCAGACGACAACTGAGTTCGCTAACAAATTGTTTTCCATATTGCATGCATTTCTTTATAATTCTTTAATTATTTTCTTTATTATTTTTTTATTAATTGAGGCATAGCATGCCATCAGTTTATTTTGATCAATATCCATATTGGATGTTACAATTTATATTATATATATTATATGGTGGGCCCTTAAAGGGATAGTTCGGCCCAAAATTAAAATTAGCCCATGATTTACTCACACTGAAGCCAGGTGTATAAGACATTCTTCTTTCAGACGAATACAATCGGAGTTATATTAAAAAAATTCCCCATTTAATATTTAATAATTATATCAAAGGTATATTTTTTTGGAAGTCCATCAAAGCGCATCAATCCGTGATAAAAGTGCTCGAAACGGCTCTACGGGGGTTAATAAAGGCCTTCTGAAGCGAAGCGATGAGTTTGTGTAAGAAAAATATCCATATTTAAAACTTTATCGACTAAAATAACTAGCTTCCGGCAGACGGTTGTATGCAAGTCGATTTACGCAAAAAGAGTAACCCTTGAACTTGACGCACAACGTAATGATGAACGCGGTTGCCCAGCCCTGTTTGTTTGAACCGTGAGAGGCGTCAGAGCTTACGCTACTCCTACATCCTACGTCATTCATGCGTCAAATGTTACTCTTTTGGTGTAGGTCGACTTGCGTACGGCCGTCTGCCGGAAGCCTTTATTAACTGTTTATGAGCACTTTTATCATGGATTGATGCACTTTGATGGACTTCCAAAAAAAAAAAAACGCATTGACTCTCATTATAAAGCTCGGAAGAGCCAGGACATTTTTTTTACATAACTCTGATTGTATTAGTCTGAAAGAAGAATGTCATATACACCTAGGATGGCTTCAGGGTCATACATTAGCCCATGCATATCATGGGCTAATTTTCATTTTTGGCTGAACTATCCCTTTAACACAGCTGAGGATATTTACAGTGTTAACATTTCAATGGCTGGTTACCATTTACTATAGAATTTTGAAGTGCTCCTCCACCTTCCCCAGCTCCACCTATATAGATCTGCTACGGGAAATTGATGCTATTTGTGCAGCAGCATATATATATATATATACACATTTTTGTCTTCACTAGTTCATTTTAAAAGTGTTATTCTATCCCATTCTATTCTATTCTGTTTTCTTTTTGTCAGTTCAGTGGAGATAAGAACTGAAACATGAACTTCCTGTCACTCAGATCCTTACACCCTCATCTCCTCCAGCTCTCTAATGCCAATTTAAAGAGCAGCGGAGAGCAGAGAAACAGAGAGGCGGATAGAGCAGCAGGTCAGTGGCTTCTTCAGCACATAAACCCTCCTGTAATGAGTAATATTTGTGAAGCATCAAGATGACAGAGTCTCTAGAGTTGAGTGTCACGTGAGCACACAGTTCATTCACCTCCAGTGAATTTCTTCATGTCCTACAGTGCTTACACTGCACACACAAGCTTTCTGTGATGCACTCATGTATCATGGATGGAAATTAATACTTCCGGACAAACATAAGATCACATTCTTCTATTGCTCATATTTGAGACTTTTAGAGCAGTGGTTCTTAGTGGTTGTCACACTTCGGATGTCATTTAATTCTCTAACAATTCATTAGTAGTAGTATATATATATATTATATATATATATATATAGACACACACACACACACACAGTTTCTCACAAAAATACGTGAAATACAAAATGAGTACACCCCTCACATTTCAGCAAACATTTTAGTATAACTACTTAAGGGACAATACTATAGAAATTAAACTTGGATATATTTTAGAGTAGTCAATGTGCCTGTATAGCGGTATATATTTACTGTATATGTATGTTTGTGTATATATATATATATATATATATATATATATATATATATATATATATATATATATATATACACACAAAATCTTACAGAATTACAGAAAATGTAATCACATTAAGCATTAATAGTGTTGCTGTGATCAATCATTTCATATAATTACAGTCATTGCAGCGACAGCATTTGGTATAAATAACAATTGAAATTATGCAGATTTTGATGATATCATAACATAACAAAAAACAAAAACACATCAGCGGCAAAAACAAGACAGAGAGGCTGATGTCTCTTCATTGTTCCAGTATACATGATAAACATGTTTATCACTGAACCCAGATTATGTGAATTGGGATTATAACCCATCGGTATTCCCAATCCCAGCACTGAAATCTCATTATGTCTCTTTTCAAAACATTATATGCTAGAAAAACAACACTGTTTCATAAAACACCATTCTGAAATATGCGGACAGATCGTCATTTAGTCTGATCAAAACACACTCAACAAGGAAAAATGGCCCTTTTGATTGGCAGAGACTGAGTGAATGGAACAATAACATTGTAAGCAAGCCTGTGGGTTGTGTGTGTGCTTTCTGGGTGTCTATGCGAGGTCACTAATGGGTGTGAGGATGTATTGCTGTGTCAGCTTGATGAAGCACTGCCTCTGGAAGCTTCCCATCCATCGCCAGTGATTAATCAACCCATCAGAGGCTGTTAATCATGGAAACAATACACAGATTACAGACACACACACGTATCCTAAACAGCTCATACACATGCAATGAGATCAGATAGCAGACAGTGATTTGTATTTCATTTTACAATAACAAATCATCAAACACTTGATTGGCTTTTTGCATGTTTGCTTGCTTTTTAATACATTTTGCATGAAATAGTTTTATGTAAATGTGTAAAAGCGGTCTATAAATGCAATTTACACTGCCGATAAACTTGTTTTCTGAATATCTAAACCTCATTAAAACGGCTTCTAGAGCAAAATGTGATCAAATATTAAGACTTGTTTTCAGGAAGAAAAAAAGTTGATTTTTCTTACCCATTTGGCAAATGTTGTAAGCTAATTTAATGATGTTTATATTCATATTATCAGAAGCGTGCATAGATTAACTTGTATTATCAAAAGTGTATTCATTTGCAAGTAGATTAGCAATCAGTAATGAAACTGTAACATTGTTAAGACACAATCTGACACCTGAGAGGTGTAAATCATTCACTTATAATATGAAAGTCTTTCCTTAACGGAGCAGTACAACCACCTCACACAGTAATTTGCATGTTAGTGTTGTGTAAATGACTGCCCTCACATCTACACATGCAATGTAAGCTGAATTTGACAACAAGAAAGCTTTGTGCTCCTTAGAAATCCTGACGAATGCCTCTTAAGTAAGCCATTAGCAAATAACATCTTTCCTTTTTATCTGATTAATGTATTCCCAACAGATGTGGAGCAGATTATCTCGATTATTCCTTTCTTTAGGCCCTGTTTTGCTGCATCTAAATCTATCAGACTAGCCTCTTTAATAAACTACACCAAATCTCAATATTATTATTATTATTACTTCTTTTTGGAATGGAACTGAGATTATCACAATTCCCAGAATTCCCATGACTTTTCTACTGTAAACCATAAGTTTGCAAAACTCAAAACATTTGAGGTAATCAGTAACATAAAACATTTTAAGTTAAGAAATTCAATGTTTAAGCAGAACTTGCATATTTTTATTTTGTACTCAGACATTTTAATTGCTCTTAAATTGAAATATTTGAGTAAGCTAATTCATTCATTTAACTTAAAATGATCATGTATACTTAAATTATGTAACTTAAATATTTTTAGTAGAGGAAACTTGGCTAGCTTTAACAAATTTAGTAAATGCTAACTTGCTAATTAGAAATGCAATGCTTTGATAGCATTAGCAAAGCATGACAATTGATGAATGAGTACGGCAAAATAAATGATTTAACATATCCGATCTCAAACTAAGCATGCTCCACTCGTCACCATGATGGTAACCCCCTAAAAAAACCAACACAGCAGACACTCTTATAAATTAACACAGCAAAGCAGTCGGCGCCGATGGCCTCTTGGGGCGCTTTGGGCGACCCGAGTTTGAGTCCTGGCTCGCGGACCTTTCCAGATCCTGCCCCCCTCTCTTCTCTCCCACCTCGCTTCCTGTCCACTCAATATTGTCCTATATTATAATAAAGGCAAAAATCGCCAAAAATAAATCTTAAAAAAAGCAAAGCATTAAACACTACTTAATCTCCCACTTAACATTAATCTTGCAAAAAACATTAAATAACACTTAATTTTTGTATTTACTCTTCCTTTCGAGTGAAATTGCAAAGCATGCTGGGAAATAGAAATCCGAAAACAGTTTCAGTTTCAGTTCAAGTTTGTCAAAATTAAAAGATACAAGTTCATAAAACTCAAAACAATGAAACAATTAAGAATACTTAAAATATGTCAGTTTTGTGAACAAAAGAAAAAGAAAGTTCTAAAAACTCTAAATAAACTAAAACTAAAACTAAAAGTGCATTTGATTGAACTCATTTGTTTATTTTAAGTTTGCCCTACTCAAAGCAATTAATTATTTTGAGCATTAGGGTTTACAGTATGCAGCTGTTCCCATACAGACTCCGATCCTGTATTTTCATTTCAGTAATTAGACCCATTGATTTACCCAACACTGGCCGCTTTCCATGAGAGACTGGAACCTGCTATTTTCCGTCTCCCTTAACCACATGTTTGATATCAAAGATGACTCATCATTTGAATCGTCATTTCACATCCCTGACTCTGTGTTTTTACTGGCACCTCTCAGCTGTATGAAAGGGGAGTTTTATTTTTCTCTGTTACTTGTTATCTCCCGATCTTATTCTCTCCTAGACCGCGAGATGATTAGATATGAGAGTCGGGTGGTAAATTAGAACAACGGGCAGTTTTCCACTGCATATACAAGATGTGCTAATTTAGGAAATGTGGTCAGAGTACGTCCTCACCCCTCATAACCGTCACCCCGCGCTCTACGTGGAAGTTACGCGCTCTGGCAGATGGCTGTTCGCAGGGCAGCTAGATAATGACGGAGGATTAAACGCCTGACTCCCTCGCCACATTCCCCTCCTGCATGTGTTTGTGTTCCCTCTTTAGTGAGAATTTATGGGTTCTGCGGCGCAAAGATAGATTGCCACAAAAAAAGCCTCTGAGAAAACTGCACTAATCTGCAAACGATAATTCCCATTCAAGTGAGTGATTCTGGATTAATAAAAATGCTAATTCATAGAAACACCATGGAATGGCTCCCATTGAGGAGGATTCGTGGCATGTTTGCCCTCGACTCTATTAAAAAGAAAGACACAGGGATCATAAATATGGATCCCGTTTTGTCGGAATGTGTGGGTGGTTTGTGCCAAGCAGCTACAACTATCAAAAATATGATTCACTTGAATACCACAGGCAAAGGGACACAATGACATTGGAGTAATTGAAAGAGATGTGATTAAAACCTAGAAGGCACCTATTCAAAATCTTGGGTGATTCAATCACTAGTTGTCAACCAAGTTGACGTTGTTTACACCTATTAACATGCATCTTAAATGCATCATCTTTGAGGTCCTTGGACACATTAGGATAATTTCGACTTCCTACAAGATGTGGTCAACAGAATCTAAGGGTGCTAAGAACTGAATATTTTGCAACATTTTAAAACACAAGGTGTTTTGTGGGTGAAATAATTTCTATATGAATGCCAGGAGGCAGTCATCTAGCAGGACAGAGTTTAATGTTGTAAATATCGAAGCATTTACTTAATAAACGCGCACTTCTGGAGCATTTGTCCAGCAAATGTGTTGTAAGTGGCTTATTTTTTTCCCCTTTGTGATATGTTTGAGCACCTTAAGAAATATTTGTGTGTGTGTGGTGAAATGGTTTCGAAATAACTTGATTTCAGGCTGACTTTTGCCTCAAATTCTGGGTGAGAGGCAGAAGTCAGCAGAAGATCTAAACAGCATTATAACCAGGGCTTAAAGCAAAAACGCAGTGAAAGTGACAAAAATAAAAACCTAAAATGTGGGGGCGTAATGTTTTCTGCTGTGCTTGTAAACTGTAGTGACTTTCAATTGACTGATTGAACTGAATTTATGGGTCAATGACAAATAACAATAACCGAGAAAATGAAAAGGAGAAATCTGTTAAAAATATAGTTTGTATTTAGTGTGTGGTACAATTTATACCATTGCACCACACAATTTAGATTTAATGAAATAATGTGTAATCAAAAATGTCTAATTATCAGGTAAAAAGTACCTAAATCCAGCAGTGAAACTACTAAAATAGTTTTTTGCACCCTTAAAAAAAAAAAAAAAAAAAAAAACATGTATCAAGGATTTTTTACAAAAAGTTTCTGTAGAGTTACTCAATTTAAATGAAAGTATAACTGCCAACATGTCAAAATGACTTCCTGTGGTTACACCACACTCACTATATCACTATAATTTGACAGACAAAAGTTGTTATATTTTTCAAATATTATAGCCTATATAGCCTAAATAACATTTTTACTTAAATGTTTTTTTTTATAAATAAATATGAATTATTGGACTTTTTTTTTCTCCAAGAATTACTGCATTATAATGAGCTTTTTTTCTTTTTTACCTAATTGTGTAATTGAAATGTGACACTATCATATGGCTAAATGTATATTAAATATTAATTTATGACACTGCTACCAGCAGATCCACCATAATCAGAACGAAATGTCCTCGCTAAAATTAACTTCACTTTCCACCAACTTGTCCTACTTGACCCAGGTTTTCCATTATAACCTGAGGAATCCTTGATCTCACCAGTGTGTTCAATAGAAACATTATTCCATGACCAGCAGCCAAAGGTGATCCTTCACAGACAACATAGTAGCGATTGAAATTGCTCAAATTAAATATTAAGATGGCAGAGGATTCATATGGTCCAGACTGCACACACACACACACACACACACACACTGGGTTTCCATATTTTATGAGGATATTCCATAGACATAATGATTTTTATACTGTGCAAACGGTATATTCTATCCCCTAAACATACCCATCAGAGAAAACTTTCTGCATTTTTACATTTTCAAAAACATCACATAATAATTTATAAGCTGTTTTCATGGGGACCAAAACATGTCCCCGCAAGGTCAAGGATTTCAGATATTGCCATCTCTATGGGGACATTTGGTCCCTATAACGTAGGGTTTACCTGACCCACACACACAGACACACACACACACACACACACACACACACACACTCAGTATTCCAAAAATAAAGCAGGCTGGATCATTAGTCTCGGCACATAACCACATAACTCACTCATTGCCCCCATGAATATTCCTAGAACATGATTTGTGATCCAAACTGTCTGCCCAAGTTCTGTTTATTTAGAGTCAGTCTGACTGAGACAGTACAGAGTATCACTTAAAATAACACACGCACAGCCTATAATTTAAGGACAGTGTTAGTACGTGATAGGAGCCAGCTCGAGATCACACAATGGACGCTCTGGCATATTCAGCCCCATCGGTTTTCTCTTTGGAAAGGGAGCTGGAATGAGCTGCATTCCATTTTATTTCACCACATTTATTTGGCTCCGGTGTTGTTTTATCGTTAGTGTTTTGTGAGCAGGAGTTTAAATGAGGACAATCGGCTCTGTAGTTGCTTTAACATGCACAACTTCCGTGGAACATATGGCATCGGTGACATTTAAAGCCAAGATATAAGTCTGGTTCACGGTCATGTTCGTTACATGCATACGCAATCAAGTTGTGTTTCTTATCTGTTGCGATTCTGCGAATGGCTCTCAGAGGAAAGCTTTATTATGATGGATCACGGTGATGTCACAAGTAGTTTTAGTGTCAAAGACAAATGTGGCCTTTGTTTCTCGTGAACCGCCGTCCTCACCTGGAACCAGACCGGGGCTGGAAAGCTGCCATGTGCGTACTTGGCGGAGGATACGGCGAAGCGGGCCCTGTGTTCCTGGGAGATGAGGCCCCAGCGGAGGATTTGAGGGCCTGATAGGATTAGACTCCCTTTCTTTACACAACATTGATGAGGATAAGGAATCCGTAGAGCGCTCAAGCACTCCAAAGCTTTCCTAATGCAAAGCATCAGATGGCTTCACCGCTACACTTACACACACCATCAAACCTCTGCAGAGATGATTTCTCCAGCAGCTGGTCTGGTTGCATGCGCTTTGCTTTGATTATTCAACCACAAAGCAATAGTGGTGTTTATTACCTCATGGGGAATTCGCTCACTTCGCTCCACATGTCTTCACATACCTTGATCTTATGATAAATATTAGTAATCTTTTCCTAGCCAAGAGAAATATATGTAAACAGTCATGTAAGGACAGTTGAGCGTCAGAGTGAAAGTTCACCAGCAGGATGAGGTGTTACATGAGATGTTTAAGAAAATAACTGATAAAAGACCTTATAACAGATTATTCTTCACTGAAACGTAGAAACATTTTCTGTAAAGCTGCTTTGAAACGATATGCATTGTGAAATGCGCTATGCAAATAATTGTGAATTGAATTAAACTGAAGTATAAAACTCAATGAGTTGAAGTTGTTGGATGACTAATTGAACAGTCGACTCTCAACATTTTGGAGAATGAAAATGAAAATTCTGGCATCATGAGTAAATCATGACAGAATTTTCAGTTTTGGGTGAACTAACGCTTTAATATATTAATGCTTACTGTATGATGTCAATGATTAGCCTATTCACTGAATCATGACAGTAGTTTATGTGATTTAACTAAATGATATAAACTATGCTATGCCTAATCCAATGCGTCATATAAATTCAAAGTCCATTAAAGAAAACACATTAGTCTTCATTAGAGCTTACCTTTGCAAGAAAAAAAACCTTAACAAAGGTCAATATAAGGCCAGGCATGCTAACACAGAGTTGAATCATATAGGTGGATCTCTTAGTGACACATATCCACTCTGTGTTAAAAATGCAAAATGGAAGCTCCCTTTCCATCGTTTATGGCCAAAGGTGAAACTTCTGTCCCAACTGCACGG
This sequence comes from Leuciscus leuciscus, assembly GCF_965113295.1. Taxonomy (NCBI): domain Eukaryota; kingdom Metazoa; phylum Chordata; class Actinopteri; order Cypriniformes; family Leuciscidae; genus Leuciscus; species Leuciscus leuciscus. The sequence goes on from NC_138735.1 coordinate 19,510,900, forward strand.
TTGAATTAGATGGCATATTTTAGAGCAGTTCTTCAAAGGTTCAAAGAGCCAGAAAAAGGGCTGTAATCAGGTCAGAACGGGGCCATTTGAGGCCCAGACATCCTCAGCCCAGACTTCAGATTGGTGTTGAGGAGCACGGAGCTGTTTAAGACAGTTATGTACTCCTGTCAGATAAGGTATGTGTTCCTTTTTGATCTTTTCCCTAAGCTTTGATCAGTGGCTTTGAGTCGGAGTGTGTGGAGTTCATTTGGGCATTAGGCAGTGGGGCAGATGGGAAGACTTGCTACGGAAAGTTGAGAACATGACACACACATTTGCCTTTGGTCTCTTACGCTGTGGGGTCTTTAATTCTGAGCGATGGGGATTTTTTTCAGTCTCTCTGTAATGCACTGATCCTAGCGCTAAAGCAACCACAAATGTGTCACTTATTGGTGCAATATCCAATTATCCATAAATTATTGCTGCAGAGAGAAAAGTCAACACTGGTATTTTAAAACCAGAAGAAAATGTTATTACAGATTTAACACATTCATTTTATTTTTTTTATTAAAGTTTTATGATAATTTTAAACATTAGCACAATTAATCATAGCACACACCTGTAAAAAAATGTTTTACCATCGAAGCATTTTAAGGTGATCAATTCAAGTTGCATCAACACAGCTCACCTGCAAATACAATGATTTTTGTACAAATAGTTTTAATATTTTATTAATACAATTCATAATAATTAATATTTATTTGTTAATAAATAATAATTAATTAATATAAATAATATTTAAAGACTCTCTCTCTCTCTCTCTCTCTCTCTCTCTATATATATATATATATATATATATATATAGTAGAAATCATGTAAGATAAATAGTACAATTATTAATTATATTAATAGTAATTATTTAACCTTCATTTTGGGTCAAAATAAATAGTACACAGATGATTTTCAATGCTTTAAGCTCAAGGCAATGTAACATGTGAACTGGTAATAAATTGCCCCCCAAAATTCCTCATGTCCATTACAAATTCCGATGTTCATGCCACCGATGCAGCTGTCGGATACATACTGCTGATCTGTTGCATCCCTTTGAAACAGATTTTGGAAATTGCAAGCAAACTCCACTGAGCTAAATCTTCTGATTAAGTGTGGCTGTCTGCCTCCTCTGATAAAAAAAGCTCTCTCCTTCACTTCTGCCCAGCCCCCATCATCCCTTACCAGCAGAACACAAAGAACACTTCTAACATTTTTCTTCGGAGTAAGAAAAGAGAGATACCTATACTGTCTTAATCCATTTGGATTTAAACTCTTTTTAATCCAAAATAAACCTGGATTGTAACGTATGAGAAGCAGTCGTTGCAGTTTGCACATTTTTTTCTGAGTTTGAGCTTGCAGCCACAGACAATCTCTCTAAATGGCCTTTCTCTCAGGGAGGTTGTAAGATCACATTAAGAGCTGGACTGCTTAAAGTCTTTATCTTACAGGCAATAGGTTGAGCCCTGGTTATGGGTTTCCAGATTAGCCAGAGAAATTAAGCGTCTTAAAACAAAGAGTGGCAACAAAGCCAGATCTGCAGGAAGAGCCCATTAAAGGGATAGTTCACTTTGAAATACATTTTTGGTATGTTTTAGCTTACCTCAAGGGCATCCAAGATGTAGGTGTCTTTTTTTCCGCAGTAGTTTCAATTTTTATATTTTTAGGTCAAACCGTTCTTGTCTGTCAGTCATATAATGCAGGTCGATGGTCACTGTCTCACAGAGCATGCACAGAGTCCAAATTAAAACAATTCCCCGTCGTCCAAATTAAACAATTCCCCATCGTAAGTACACATTGATGGCCTAAGACACGAAACGAGCGGTTTGTGTGAGAAAACGAACAGTATTTATATCGTTTTTACCTCTTATACACAGCCATGTCCGATACACTAGATGTCGCCTTGTCTACGGCAGTTCATTGGAACGAATGTCTTTAAGGCGACATCTAGTGTATATATCTATGCACCAGTCTGCGTACACGTCAGATCAGATCACTCGGACATGGCTGTGTATAAGAGGTAAAAACGATTTAAATACTGTTCGTTTTCTCACACAAACCGCTCGTTTCGTGTCTTAGGCCATCAATGTGTACTTACCATAAACCTGCATTATATGACTGACAGACAAGAACGGTTTGACCTAAAAATATCAAAATTGAAACTACTGCGGAAAAAAAGACACCTACATCTTGGATGCCCTTGAGGTAAGCTAAAACATACCAAAAATTAATTTCAAAGTGAACTATCCCTTTAAAGCACACAAACCAGAGCATTGACTTACGTACATAAAGTAAATACATACATACAGTACATACACATACATACATACATACGTACAGTACATACACACATACATCCAGATTAGCCAGAGAAATTAAGCTCTGCAGGAAGAGTTAAAGCACACAAACCAGAGCATTGACTTAGGCTTAATGTCAGGAGCATCAAGAGAGGATGTTTACAGTGAATTATAAACAAACAAACATACATACATACATACAGTAAATACACACATACATAGGTACATACAGTACATACATGTGTACGTGCATACATAGTAAACACATACGGTACATACATACATACATACAGTACATACACGCATAGTACATACATACATACGTAGTTTACGTACACACAGTACATGCATGCAAACGTACGTACATACAGTACATACATATGTGCAGTACATACATTCATACATAGTACATACCATACATACGTACATACAGTACATACAGTACATACATACATACATAGTACATACATACGTACAGTGCATACGTACATACATGTATATATGCATAGTACATAAATACAGTACATACATACATAAATACACACAGTACATACATAAACATGGTACATACATACATGCATTCATTCATATTCCAAAATAAACCTGCCTCTAAACAGCATGAAAAACAAAATGAACTGACTGGTTGCTTTACATGTCATTCAAACAGCTCTTTCTGGTAGAGTCAGTTTTTACTAACCATGTTCTGTCATTCCTCTCTCTTACCATATCTAAACATATTCCTCAATATCTCTCAGCTTCTTTTCTTTTGGTCCTCCAGACCTGTCTGTGCACTTCCTGTCTTTGATCCTAACCGGCAGGTCAGCGGTACTGACATTTCCTCACATGCAGAAAAACACTAATCATTATTTCCTGCATGGCTGCGGAGTAAAGAAGCTCCCACATTATGCAACACAGTTAATAAACGCAACGGAAAATGTATTCAACTGTCTGTGTGGTCTTCATCTGAACAGAAAAGACATTATATGACATTGCAAACACTATCAGAAACACTATTCGATTCGAACATCTAGCAATCTGAGTGCTGAGTGTGACATCTTTTCTTTTACGTTATCCAAAGGGTTGATGATCCACAACTAAACAATCTAAGAGAAAAAGCTGCTTAACAGTCTTAGAAAAGGGCCACATAATGAACCTTAGAGAACATGGACAATGACAAGTGTTGTGCAAATGAGTGGAATCGCCATCATTCCTTGTGTGCACTTAGAAGAGGTTCAAGCACTCCATCAAACGCTTTCAAACCACAGATCTTATCAGGTGTTAAAAGGGACTACAGAACAAAAGCTTCCATTCTCTTATGTTGCTCTAAAAAGCAAACCTGAAAAGGGGACTGGGAAGATAGATTAAAGAGAGTGTTTGTTGCAGGCTTACAGGATCACCGAGCCACCAAACTCAATATGAAGCAGTTTGTTGTTGTTCAGCAGCTTCATTAAGACAGTTGTGGTGTGTCCCCAACAGCGCTGCTTGTGTTGCATCCCTGGAGGATTATTGAAAGCCATTTAAAAATGTTATTACATTCACAAAATGTTTACATAATTATAAAGTAAATGTTTGAATACCTAATATATAACGCTTGTGGCGAGAACAAAGAGAGAAAATTGAATCATGTGATTTACTGTGCAAGCATGGCTTGAATTAGAATTGTATATAAAGATTAATAATATAATATAATATAATATAATATAATATAATATAATATAATATAATATAATATAATATAATAATAAGAAATTGAGATTTTAGGCTCAGCGTGGAATGACCTTGTAAAGCTGTTGATAGTGGTTCTCTATTCAGCTCCTACTGACCCAATGACCGGGTTATTACCTAGTAGCCATCTCAAACTTCAGAGGCACCGCAGGACACTCAACTCACAGGACGTGTAATGGAGGCTGGGTCCCTCCCTGTGGAGGTGAGGAGTAAGTGATGACGCCTTGCTGGAGTCTGTCTGCTTTTTTATTGTTATTAACAGGGAGGAGGAAGCTCTAAATCAATCCAGCTCAGAGGCTCTTTAGAAGAGGAACCGGACCTGCCAGCTAGAGGAAGTAAGTCTGTCATGATCAATAAGATCCAGGGTCTGAATGTTTCCCAGTGGTTGAGTGGTGTCTATTTTGTGCATCTTGGTTGACCACTAGCTAATTTCTTAATAGAATAGAATAGAATAGAATAGAATAGAATAGAATAGAATAGAATAGAATAGAATAGAATAGAATAGAATAGAATAGAATAGAAGCCAAGCATCACTGTTACTATTGCTGTATTTGCTTTTACCGTTTTCCTAACCGTTCATTGGTTTCTTGATGTCATGCTTGATTTCGATATCAGGGAGCTTCATTTTTTATTTTCATACACCAATAATAAATTACATTAGTTGAACATTAAAGCATTAAAAGCATGAAAGACCCAACCAATCAGATCCAAACCACTGAGTCTTACCTACATTGGTCACCAATGGACCTGTGATAAGGGTGGTGGTGGTGGAGATGGTCGTGGGGTGTTACTAATTACCTCACATGAACTAACAAGCACATAAACAGCAGTTATCTGTCCGTCCCTGAGCAACTTAAGTGCTGCTTTAAAGCATGGAGTGGCTGAGAAGAGTTATTCAGTTCAACTCCCAGAGCTCCTCCTGAGTGAGGGTGCTTTTTGCTTCACCGGTCTTCTCTTGTAGGGACAAATCAGTTCGTCAGTTGACTCGGCAGATTGCCAGGACAGAGAGATAGAGAGAAAGAAGACTAAATAGACATGACCACTGCAGGCTGTCTTATATTTAGGTGTATCTTATGAAACCGGTCAAGAAATATTCAGGTCACATTTCACCCAAGTAAATCTTTAGAAATCCTATTTTCCATAAGGATAAGCACATTTTACCTCCAATTTGTATTACTGAAATGTGTCTGATTTATTTTATTTTTTTATTACTGTATTCTCATTTTTGTATTAGAGTAAATCTTTCAATTATTTAATTAAAAAAAAATGTTTTAATGCAGTATAATAAATGCTACTGTGGTGTATAAATACTTAAATAGTATAAATAGTATTTTTTTCATGTTACAGTAATGAGAATGAGAATTTTTGGTTAAAATAATTGGTTAATTGGTAAATTGAGGTTCCCAACATTAGACTTTATTTCTCTATATGCGCTTTTTGTCTTTTGGGTTAAAATATATTAATATACAAGTCTGATTATAACTCATATATATATATATATATATATATATATATATATATATATACACACACACACACACACACACACACACATATATATATAAAATGAAATATATGATTAAATGTAATTAATAATAACATAAATATGAATAAATAATGTTATTAAGTGGTCATGCATTACTGTAAGACAACTTTTGTCAAGATCACAAAAACAAGTCAGAAAGAAGTCTCAGCCAATTGTAAATTTTATGATTACTAATTAAAGGGTTGATTCTTAAACTTTAAAATGTGGTTTACCCAATCTTGAATATTCAGTCACATCCTTAAAAAGAACACTTGTTCATAGCTTTAACTCAAGAAATCTATAACTTTTCCCCACATATTTTTGAGTATGAGAGAGCAGTGTCTGTCAAAAGTCATACATCCATCCAAAAATGATACAATAGCGTTTAATAGGCTCTCTTTCATTAGTCACGACATTTCAGAGCATACACGACTGCACCTGCACTGGAAATGTAAGCAAACAAGTGCACTCAAATATTTCATTTTCCAGAACCTCTTATGGTCCAAGGCCATTTCACGTGGTATGTTTGGCTTGCTGGTTTACTGAAAATACAGAACATGTGCCTCTTTTCTCAGCCACCCCATTAGCCGAAAGGAGAGAGAGCGATAGAGAGAGAGAGAGAGAGAGAGAGAGAGAGAGATAGGGGCCAATGCTGGAGGAAGCTGGTGCGTCGAGTCTGCATATTGATTGTGGGGCTGCTTTGCCAATGTTCCCTTAATATGTAGGTCAGCAAAGCTCCAGACTCACTCAAGAGCATGTTAAATTCTCTTATTTGGGTCGCACCTCAATTACCACTGCTCTGGTCCTGATAAGCTGCTCAAAGATGATGTGTAAGGAAAATTCCTTTGGAGTAATTCAAGAATTGATGCTCAGAGGCTATTTCGTGAGAATCGCAGCGCAACAGGCACGCATGACGGCTGATAGAGAGGCAGACGGAATAAACAGCTCTGTGTGTCGCTTATGCAAATGACAAGACCACCCATGTCCAACCTTCCCAGTCATTCAAACTTATTTGCAAGGTTCAGCATCATCTCAGGAAAGAGAAGAGCAGTGCCCCCTGAAACAATAGCATTATGGTGTAACAAGCAAGTCTTTTCAAATCTTTTGCAAAGAGATGTAGCAACCGAGGTCGGCTGCAGTGCGCGATTGGCCTCGGCGCAACCAATGGTGAGATTCCGGTGCAAACCTCCAATCAGAATTAGACGCTTTCGAACAAAGGAATGTTGCACTGCATTTGATTATACGAGAGCTGAGAGACTTCAAGAAAAAGATGCTCCCAGGGTATGTGTTGGAAACTATTCAACATGCACACTTCCAGTAGCAGGAAAAAGGCAACGGTGCTGCTATCTTTGTTTTAATATGAAAGCTTTAATGGATTAATCATGTGCTTTACTACTTTAAGGGATGTTCCATAGGGATAAACAAGCTACACATTCAATTAATACTCAACACACTCTCGGCATGGGGTCAGTGTTAAGCCTCAACCCTAAAGTCCTTTTCTCCGTATTGGGGGAGGGAGGATGACAAGCTCAGGGATTCTACCCTCCACACACACATTGCCAGAGAGATTAATGAAATGAATTTCAGAGATATAATAAACGGCAAGGAGCAGAAATATTCTTCAGCCAGGAGAGAACATGACAGGAGCTGTCAGTCATTTCAGAAGGAAGGAAAAGTCTTTATTCTCATAAGGGTGATTAGTGTTACATATTTAGCATATTGTGATTAGTGGGAATGTTCTGTAATTGAGCATCCTGTTTTGCATGTTATTCCCATTTATTTGAGATGGTGAATATTTTCTCTCCATGCATGTAATCTTGTGCTCTTTTGTGCAGCATTATAAATACTAAAAACAGGCTGAGGCTGCTAAACTGCTTTTTACCACTTTATACTGAGACAGTAAGAGACAGAATGAGAAATGGACACAAGCTTGAATTATTGTATTCCGCGTAAATTGCACAACTTAAAATTAACACAAACAAAATTACCCCCCTTTACTTCCTTAATAGACAATCCTAGTCTTTTATGCACAATTTATCCGTGGTGCACATTATTGTATTTTGCATGCAATCTGCAAGCAATCACATCATACCGCATGGCACAAGCTGATTGGCCTCTGCTGATCCAGCAGCCAATGAGACTACTTGCTCAACATTTAAATAGTCTGCTTATATAATATATAGTTTTATTGGTTTTCTTTTTAATTTTAATGTTCTTAAATATTTTTACACAGTTATACTTTTATTTCTCAATGATGTAAAGCACTTTGAATTTATATCTATGCATTTGGCAGATACTTTTAACCAAAGTGACTTGCATTGCGTTCAACATACAGTTTTCAGTTCACTCATTTGCTGGGAATCGAACCCACACCCTGGGGATGTGAGCTACATAAACAGAATGAACTTTTGTGTATAAAAAGTGATTTATTCATCAAGATATAACTTGCTTGACCTTTGAAACAACTTTACATTTTGGCTTTGTTTTAGGCTACTGCTGGAGTAAAGACACCTTTCTAAAAGATTGCTATAGTTAATAGTAATTTAATGCAAGTTAACTTTTGTGTAATAGATGTTATGGCAATACTAGTGAATAACAATAGATTTGAAAAGAAAGCGTTACCACTGGGATATGTCAAGATTATTTTGAAGGTGAAATTCCACATCCTGATTCTGTATCCTGTAAAGTCTTTTCAGTGTCCAATTAAGCTACAAGTTGCTGTAATAATTGGTAGAGAATGGTGCTAGCAACACCAATGTCATGTGTTTGACACTCATACAAAAAAATATATATATATAATAATACATTAATTGCACTTTTAGACCCTTTTAGGTGTGAGCCAAATGTATAAATATAAAAGTGTCCGCTAGACCGGCTAACTGAATTAGTTTTTTAGATGCATTATGCGAATGTACACTGATTCAGCATTTCCCCTTCTCACTCCATCTCGCTGTCTTAATGCACTGAATTTTTTCAAACGTTGCAAAAGAAACTGAGCTAAAGGACACACATGTGATCCAGGTAGCGTGTAGGTGTGGCTCTGCTGTGCTTCTCAATAGGGTGCACTGACAGTAATGGTAGGGGTCCTCTAAAGCATCCTAACATGAATGACGCCGGTACACACCTCCGTAACCAAAAAGCCAGCCACATCTGTCACCAGAACCTGTTGGAGCTCCCTAATTATCACACTAATTACCTGAGAAGGTGTATGATTACAATCACCTCCTGGACAAAATGAACACAGGCTGGGATGCTGCTGTCTTCTCTATTATAAAGAAGAGAATGTGTTAAATGTATGTCATAATTAAGCTGCCAAACTTCATTATACAGGATTACACTTTATCTGCTGTGAGGCTGTAAAATGCATTTACATCTTAAGTCATTGTTTGAATAATGTTGCGCTTTGTTTAAGCTTATCATCCTTGTGTAAGTGCTGTGAATAAACTTTCAAAGAGCAAGTGGGGGACTTTAAATGTATCTATTATATTTCCTTGCATTTTGAAACATGTTGTCCTATTTGTAAATGTACAAATTAATTTGTACACAAATACCAATTTTTGTATGTTTGCATAAACACATTAAAGGGATAGGTCACCCAAAAATGAAAATTAGCCCATGATTTACTCACCCTGAAGCCATCCTAGGTGTAACATTCTTCTTTCAGACGAATACAATTGGAGTTATATAAAAAAATGTCCTGGCTCTTCCAAGCTTGATAATGAGAGTGAATGGCTGTTTGATTTTGGAAGTCCATTAAAGGCACACTATGCAAGATTTGTACCTTAACATAACAGCTTCAAAGTCATTTCGATGGTAAACGAACTCGTAGTAGGGCGAATAATGCCCGATAGCAAAGCAGGGGGGGACGCCGCTGGCAAAACCAGCCATGCAGGTTTGAGAGGTGGCGCCCCGCCAAATCTCACGACTCGCGAGAATCGCAACTTGCTTTACGGCACGACGTCACATACATCAACAACATATGTAGCAGCCTCGGAAGACACTAACACGCATTTCAGACGTGAATCATGGCAGAGTCGACGAAGAAAGCGAGGTCAGAAGAGTCAAGGTGAGTGCAGAGATGGCTCTGTGTGAAAGGTATTTACGAAAGTAACGTTCAATACTAGTACTCCACAGCGACTCTAGGGGTCGCTGTTTAACAAAAATGGAAACTGCATTGTATGCCTTTAAAGCGCATCTATTCATGATTAAAGTGCTCGAAACGGCTCTTCTGGGGTTAATAATGGCCTTCTGGTGGACTGGCGACGAGTTTCAGGCTTTATTAAGGGTATTTGTGGAAGAGGAAACTTTCTGCGCGTTCGTCCCAGCCATCTCACGGTCAATGTCCGCAATAGCTGATAACATACAAATATGATATCTAACGTTAGCATTACGAGCTACTGAACACGCTTTATCAGTGCTCGTCTCTTTTCTGCCACAGCTTTTATTATTAAGTCATTATGTTAACACATTGTCATCTATTGCAAGGCACTCCAAACCATGTTACAAATGTACTATAACAGGATTGAAATAGCGCTTTGAGGTTAGTAACAAACAACTATTTACAAGACTGTCACTATTTATGATTGATAGACGGGGTTCAGGCTTTTTTTAAGCGTATTTGCGAAAGAGGAAATTTTTGCGCGTTCATCCCAGGCATCTCACAATAACTGATAACATACGTTGTCTAATTTTATACGCATACGAGCTTTCTGAACACGCTTTAGTATCAGTGCTCGTCTATTTTGTTTTGTTAATTACCTCGTTAGTAAACCAATACATAACTGCAGCACAGTTTGAATCTCCTCCATACTTATTATAAATGTGGCGCTCAAAACTGATTACTGTCCGTCGCAGACTGGGAGGAGCAGTTGCGCGCAGTTTACCTTCCCGGTACTTTAGACCGCGGTGTAAACGCAGAAAGCAACCGGTCTGGGGCAAAAAAAGTTCCTGGGGAAAAAAGTTCCTGGGACAAATTGTTCCGGGTAATGTGTGTAAATGTAGGTTATGCTCACTGATGTATAGTCATGTAAGTATATATATTTTATTTAATATATGTGTGTATATATGTACAATATGTATAAGCATGTATATATTAATACTCTGTATTAACAAAGTCATTTTATTCATTCATTTTTGTTTATTTCACTTTTCCTCATGCTTACATGCTCATATATTTACTATAATTGAGCAGTCTGTCACATTGTAGGTCTTGTACTTATAGAATTGATCTACGCTTGAGGGCCTTGTTTTTGACACTTATTGTAGAACATATGGTGATTGTTTTAATGTTTCCCTGTTTATGAAAAGCTAAATAAAAAATAATAATAAAAAAAAATAAAAAAAAAAATAAAATAAAAATAATTGTTCCGGGTAATTTCGGTGGAAACGCGGCTTATGTTATAAATCTTCAAGTTCCTCTAACTCAATATACTAAAATAATTTCATTCGAAGTTGTTATAACTAAAAACTGTAAGTGGTATGCTGCATATATAGTAGGTCAATAATTCTATATTGTACATTTTAGCACATATACAAATATACACAAATATAAATGTAAAAGTTATGTACGAATACTAATGAGATCAGGCAAGTTCAAAGGAGAGATTTCATTGCAAATGTATTTTTGGGATATGGTGTACAGGGGCAAATCCTTTGATTCAACACAATAGACTTCCCTGTACACATGGCAATCCTATTTTTTTTTTTCCCAACATTACATCCTACACAAAATATGCCACAAATGCACAGAGATTTCCCAGCCTTCCTCCAAAAGTCCCTCAATACACCCAACAGGGATCATCTTACCATGAGAACCAGGCCTTTCTACAGCCTCAGCCTCTTGACACATCCCGGCCCTCATCCATGCATTTCCTTTACAAAAACCTTCTAAAAGATGAAGGTGATCATATGTGAGGCTCTCAATCAAAACTTGTGAAGGTTGTGCCCTTGAAGTAAGAAAAAGGTTTTTACCAATTTTCCATTAAATCCATCTGGTTATTATTACTAAATCTAGGTTATTATTCAGTGCTGCTGGTGTATCAAAGTAATAGATAAGATTATATCCCCAAGGAATTCTTGGGAGATGGTGATGGTGATGGCCGTCTTATCGGCGGTGCAATTATCTAAAAGTGACGTTTAAGCCTATTGCAGTTCCTGAAAGTACAACGATTAATGATGCATTCGATCTGATCCGTCCAAATCAATATAGAAACATTTGAATAAAATCATAAATTATGCTGATTTTTACATGTGGAAAGTTCCCTGTCAGGAGTAGACATGGAGAGACTCTGGAAATGGAAAATGTGAGTTGGACCTTACAGGCTGAAGAAGGGTGGAAGTGTGCAGGACGAGAGGGTGGGGTTGCCTCAGGATCGCTCACATGCTTTTACTGTTGCAGTGTGGAAACTTCAAAGAACTCTGTGGCCGAAGACGGAAAGAAAATTTTTGCGTTTTTTTTTTCTTTTCTCTTTCCCGCTTGCAACTAGGCAACATGCCTGTAGGCTAAGCAGTTGTTGCAAAAAGGAGAAATCCTCAGGTTTTTACATGAACTCTGTAAAGTCACACCTCTCACCCCTTTTCCAACAAAATGAAATGCGTATACCAGAGTGATGACATAATTGACTGTTACTATATAACCTGCACACAAAGAAATATCATGAATTACACATTTTGAAAATCAGTGCTTTATATAAATGGGGGCGATATAAGCTACTTAGCATCTCAACTGCTTGATTGCTTATATTGTCGCAAAATGTAAACTATAATTATCGCATATTAAGATATTATAAACATTAACATCATGATTTTCATAAAGCTGCTTTGCATCAGTGTATTATGAAAAGTGCTATATAAATAAATTTGACTTGACTTGAAAACACATTCTAACATCTAAGGTCATTTAATTCATCATATTTATGCCATCACAAGCTGCTTCAGTAAAACAGTCTGAAGTTAACAAAAAAATACAAGAAATAAAGGTACCCACTTTATAATAAGTATACAGTAATAAAGTATTTACAAATCAGTTGCAAACTATTAGTTTATAGTTATAGTTTATAAACTGTTGCTAATATATTAATAGACTACATAAAAAACAGTTCTTCATTTATTGTCACTGTAATTAACAAGTTATTATAGTTTAATTAGCTCATATGTAAAGAGTTCGATAATGCTTTGTTAACAACTTAACCTTAAATTGTTCTCACTTTAGATTAGGTCAAGGGGTATCGGAAAATGTCATTAATTAAGTGTTTTAAACCAACTTTTATTGGACATTAATTACAAATACATTAAGCCTATCTCCAAAGCTAAACATAACCACTTAAAAAAAACAAAAAAACATAATGCTGTCCATAATGAAATACATACAAATACTCATTAGGTCACATTGTTAAAATACATCAGTTAGGATTAGGGAAAGGTTTAGAGTATAAAATATACACTTTGTACAGTATAAAAATCATTATTTCTATGGAAAGTCTCTATAAAACAAGTCACAAATGACACCTGAACGGCTCTTGAGTTTCAACAGCGGCCACAAAAGCCACTGAAAGGACGATCATTGTCAAATATCAAAGCTTCAAGAGAGGAACGACCTGTCACCTTGCGCAAAGTACTATCCCGCTGTTTTATGTCAAGAACAAGAGGTCCTAAAAAAAAAAAATCCTGGCAGATTCTCGTGCGTGTCACAGAATCCAAACTGCGAGAAGTGGGGGAGGTTTACTCCCGTCTGCCAAGTGCTTAAGTCCAAAGTACATACAGTGAAATGACTAATTCCCTCTATTATTTCATAGTTATGTGAGAATTTATTCTACTGTTTGTGTCAGCAGAACTAAATACAGAACAGAGCTTTAGTTTTGCACTTTAGTTTTGTTAGCCAAAAACTTTCTGTATGCACTTTTACTTCTAATACACAAAAGTAGTGACCACAAATATGTCAGAGGAATTCAGATATAAAGATCATGCAAATAAGACCTCACCTGGGCGAACAGTGTTTAAATGACTGCATTCAAATATCAGGTACGTGAATGATAGGTGAAAATTAACAACAGTTTAAATTCACACTCACTATCTCTGCAATGTGGCTTTAAGTTAATATATGCAAAGCCAGTTCTTTCACAGGAGATCTCGCAACCTTAAACACCGTCTGCCTTCTTTGAAGCCGCTCTCTTCATATGATCAAAGAACACATATCACTGCCAGAATGTCTTGTTGTAGATGAGGGTACAGACACCTACCTGCTTTATGGCTCTCAACGGAAATTACTGCCATCCCTTCCTTCATTACACGTCTCTGACTCTTCTATTATTCGCATGTTCTTGTCTCAAAATAAGCCTTTCCTTGCCAAATAGCTATTCCTTGGAGGAAATGAACTGGATCATCACTTTTTTTTATATATAGGATCAAAAATAGTCATTATATTTCCATGTACAATAGCACAAATCTTATGTGAGACAAATGTTTGGCCTTCCTCTAACTTCCTCTTCCTTTAAACTTTTTTATTGTTTGGATGCAATGGAATCATCTGTGACCGGTTTTATACGTCTGACTGGTGTGTGAACGGTTTTGCTTACTAGTGTTCACATGGTGAATTGTGTGTTAGCTGGTTGTGAGACAATTGTGGTAGCTTTTGAATTCTAGTGCTTTCTATATGAACATCCTATTGTAAAATGATGCATTTGTATTTAGTATTGGAAAAACTGATTTTAAACTGATATTAATCAAAAGTAAACTACAGTTCACAGTTCAATAGCAATTTTCCCTATTGAATTGTTTACATAAAAATACAAAAAAAAAAAAAAAAAAAATTTACTTGAGAAGCAGCACTGCATAAAATATAAAAACTTGTTTTTATAGACATTTTGTGGACAAAATTCAGCTTTAAAATGACAGTAAAAAAAATATTAAAATAGAAAACTGTTATTTTAAATTGTAATAATATTTAATAATATTACTGTTTTTACTGTATTCTTGAAATGCAGCTTTGGTGAGCATAAGAGACTTCTTTCAAAAACATAAAAAAACATGTATTTTTTAAATTTTGAGAAATTAGTTTGAGATATTAATTAATTTATTTTTAAAAATGACAAATGATTTTAAAAAACTGTAGTCCACTAAACCCATCGTTATAAAGTTAACAACTAATTCATAGCGTGGAATTTGAAATATGTATTAGTACGTCATGCTGGCTTTAAAGTGCAAGAGGAAAGAGCTGTGAGGGAAAACAGGTGTGAGGGACTAATTAACAATCAAAGAAACTATCTAGGAACTCAGGCAGGTAAAACAGGAACAGAACACAGTGAAACGAAAACCAAAACTGAACATTCACAGTACATGCAATAGGCTACAAGGTTACCATTATAACCAATATGAATAAATGCTGTAAAGGTATAGTTCATGACACCTAATGCATTCACTAATGTTAAACCTTATTGTAAACTGTTACTGAAAAACCTTAATATGTGATTTACTTTGACAGTCCAGCCAATTCACATCATAGAGATATATCTGCTGTGCACTCAACCATGGCCAACATCAAAACTCCAAGCGTACAGAAACAAAGGTCACTGCTTCAAAATGACACAATCCTGTGCTATTGGAGGGCTTACGTAACAATTATCAGAAAAAAGAGGCATGTTTCCACATGGTCTTTTGGTTATATAATACCATCTAAATAAATGTAAGCTGCCCCTCAGCATTTACCCAATCAGGTATCAGGATCTAATTTGACAAATCACTCAAACATCTGTTAAATGAGTTTAACTTGCTGTGACTTTTGAGTGTATCTCAGACCGGTGTGTGATACATCTCACTCTCACCGTCTCAAACTACAGGTCCTTGCGGCTCAAGTGTGGACAGGACGGGTGTGTGTCAGTGTCCGGGGACTGGGCTGGCCGCACCGCTACCCTTTTCCTGTTTGACAGGACTTTGACATTCCGGAGAGGCGTCACAGATAGGCCTCCTTTTCATGCCGCTGTATGAGAATGATTTGTACTCAGACCCTTCCTGGGAATACCGGTAGTCACAGGGTGTCATCGGGAAAGGGACATGTGCGGGTTCCGTCCAACAAAAGGACACAATATGTTCACAAATGTGTAAGCAAGGGATTATGTACACCTATAATAATATACACTGTCAGGCCAAAAAAAAGTCGCTGTTTGGATTAAAAAAGTCAAATGCCTAAGAGTCAATGATTGGAACATTATTGCAGTGATTATTATGTTTCTAGCATGTTATGTTTGGTAACAGTTCTTCTAACTCTAATTAACTATTAATTTCTTAAACAACCATATAGGAAGACACCTCATGATGACACTACAGGATGTCAATGTCAAGATTCATCAGGCTCAAATTGTGAAAGAATGGTTGGAAGGGAGCATGAAAAATCTCTGAGTCCAGACCTTAAAATTCTTTGAAAGTCTTTGGGATGTGCTGGAGTAAACTTTACAGAGTGCTTGACTCTTGCATTGTCAATACAAGATCTTGACCAAAAATGTATACACCTCTTGATAGAAATAAATGTTGTGATGGATCTTGTCCACGGTGTGATACGATAAGAAGCGCTTGCCTCAGATACCCAGATTAGCGGTCATTTTCCATTGCATCTATTGACAACGGTCATTGTCAGGAAATAACTGACCTCGAAATGTCCCGACTGACCAATCAGAATCAAGCATTTCAGAGAGCTGTGTAACAATGCTCTTCAATTTTCACAAAAGAACCAGCGTCGAGAAGCAAATCTAAGCAAAAACATGTAAGCACAACCATTTAATTTTGAGCCATCCTGAAGAAGAACAAAATGCTTCCAGTGAATCAGAGATGCAGCAGGTCTGTCGAGCCCCTCTGTGTGCATGTAATGTCTTTAGGGGAGAGCTCTTTGAAGCCTGGAGCTCCGCGGCAATCCCCGATGGCCTCATCTTTGTTTCTGCGCCTCCCCGGCGTTGGCGCAAAGCGCAGGGCAAGAGGGAGCCCCACTTGGCACAGGAGGATGAAACGCGGCAGCCTGTCGGCGCTCGAGCCTGCCCCACTAACTGAGTTTTTAATAAATAATGAGGCGCGGTATAAATAAACTACGAAGCTCTGCTACTGCCGAAGGGCTGCAAGATACCAAGGTAACAGCACAGAGAGAGAGATAAATAAGTAAACAGAAACTCGTTATCACTCGTTGGTGTTTCTATGTTTGTCAAAAAAAAAAAAAAAAACACAAATACACACACACACATTAACCGACAGCTCAGATTGGGCTAGATGAGTTTTTTTAGATTTATTTATTTTTTTGTCTGGGAAAACAGAGAGAGCAAAACATTGAGGATTTTAATTACCATGTCAGGATCACAGCAGCAGAAGTTCCTCGAAGTAGGGGGTCGCGTCTGATGTCTGAATGTTGCTTCAAATGAGCTGGAATATAGGTGTAATGTGCCAGTGTGCATACATTACTTCAAAGTGGCACTTTTAAAGCATATTATTAGGGGTATTATATCATTTATATATAATAATAATTATACATTATAATTTAAAATTATATATAAAATGCAAATTTGCACAATTTACATTCATATAGATGTATATAAATACAGATATATTACCTGTTGTAGAACATCTGATGATAAAGAAATCCCATAAATAAATAAATAAATACAATTAAAAAAGTGACCTTTAGAGATAGCCCAGCAGATGCATCATGTTCTGATATCTGTGCTCTTTTCTCAGCACCCCTGCATCACACACACCTATGGGTGATACATCACCACCAAACTCTACTGACAGCAGACGGAGGAAGAAAATAGGTCTCCAACAACCAAACAACTCAACATCACACTGGATTCATTCTCAAGACGCGACCCAGTATTGAGGTTATATATTCCTTAATCTTTGTCCCACTCTTATGAACTTGCAGCCAGGTTGCATAACATGGTATTAACATGTGTTATGCCTGTTTTTTACTGCTCCAGTTGAGATGCTGCAGGTGAATAACCTACAAACTGTCTGTTATGGCTGGAAGTGTGTCAAAGTGACGAGTTCCTCTTTTGTGGAATCAATGCCAAAACAAATATAGGGCAAATTATATAAAGACCAACCAACTTGTTTTAAAACAGATCAATTTTACTTATTACTTTACTTATTTTACAACAGACAGACACGATAGATAGATAGATAGATAGATAGATAGATAGATAGATAGATAGATAGATAGATAGATAGATAGATAGATAGATGGATAGATGGATAGATGGATAGATGGATAGATGGATAGATGGATAGATAGATAGATGGAAAGATAGATGACATACAGACGATAGATAGATAGACAGACAGACAGACGACTGATATACAGATAAAGACAAATTGTCAATAGGAAAATAGTAAATAAAATAAATTATAATTTCATGTGGAGCTATTAAAAGGATTTTGAGCTAATAGATAGCTAAGAATATACAAACACATCTTTAATATAGCTGTATGTCATTGAAGTAAGCATATTAAGTTCATAATGTTGGCTTTAATGACAGAATACACAATTAAGCAATGCCGTTGAGGTATGGTTTATGTGATGATCATTGTATTTAGCAAGCTCCGTTAGAACCAAATGAGGTGTTGACTTTAATTATTCATTAAACTTCTCAGATGCAGAGAGATAGACAGCTTCAATGAATCTCCTGATCTCAGAGAAGTAGCAAGCAGATTTAGGTAAGAACTGGAGTGTTGCAGTGCTTAAGACTCAGAAGATGAAGAGACAGACAGGGGCTGATATAAAAAAAAAAAAAAAACAGAGGTCAGAGGAGAGATAATAGATGGTAAATGAGAACCAGTGTAAGGGATCTGGGACAAGCAAAGGATGAAAAATCATGAAAGGATGATAAAAAAGAATGAATGAAAAGCTGGCTGGGTGGAAGCCTCTTTAAATGTTCTCTATTTCATCAAAGTGACTGTTGGAGGCACTTAACAGCTTTCATATTAAAATGATTAAGCACCTTTTGAAGCAGTGAGGGGTGGAACGGGCATCGCTCAGTTGGAGAGCAGGAGTGAGGAGACCTCAGAGACTGGATCTGAATGATGTCTGAATGTCATAACAGACGTCACCAACAGAACTGCAGATACACACAAACCAATCATCTGTTACACAGGCTTTAATTAAGCTATAGGTAATCAAGATGGCTCTCATGTCAAAAATGATTTTCTCCACAAAATAGGACAAACTACATTTAGACTTGAATTTTGGGAAAAACCTGAATAAAACAAAAATAGCTGCTGGATGTTTTATTGTTCCAAAGTCATTCCTGTTGTTAAAAAAAAAACAGTCCAAAAAAAAAAAAAAAAACTCAACTGGGGATCTCTGGGGACAACTTTTAACTTGAACATGTGAAAATACACTAAACACCATATATGATCCCCTCCCTCTTGCAGTGACATCTCATCTCTTATTTGATAACATGTTTACAAAGTTACTTTTTCTATTTTAATAGTATGAGTATAATGTCCAAAAATGCAGGAGTAATCTACACAAAAACAAAGGTCTGAACGTTTTCTAAATGTAAAAATCCTCTAAAAGACAGCTCTTCTGACAATGTGTAAACACTACCGTACAGAAGTTTAGGAATTTGAAAGAATTTTGTTTTTATTTTAATATATTTAAAAAAATGTTTTTAGCATCATTACTTATTCCTGTGATCACAAAGCTTTTGATCAATTTAATCGAAATTTTCAGCATCATTATTCCAGTCTTCAGTGTCACATGACCCTTCAGAGATCATTCTAATATGCTGATTTGGTGCTCAAGAGACATTTATTATTATCAATGTTGAAATGTTGAAAACAGTTCTGCTGCTTACTATTGTGGAAACTGTGACATATTCTTTCAGGATTATTTGATGAATAGAAAGTTCAAAAGAACAGCATTAATTTGAAATACTGTACATTGTTTACTTTCTTTACTGTCACTTTTGATCAATTTAATATAGCCCTGTTGATTAAAAGAATTAATTTCTTTAAAAAAAACTTACTGACCCCAGACGTCTGAAGGGTATTGCATATTTAATACATTATTATTGATTATTGAGGTTGATGACAATATTATTTATTATTATAAAAATATGAATAATATGAATAATCTATTAGTTAATGATATGAATGATTAAAACTACAGTAAATACATTATACATTTTAGCCTGATTATGTTTATTACCTATCTAGCAATGTATGTTTAAGCTGAAATGTAAATCTATCGCTTGTTGTTATATGTAGTGAGTTGGCTCACGTGATTCAAGTTCTTGTTAAGGGTGCATTGTGTTAAGGGACTTCCGTTAAGGGAACATAGTGAGCATCGATGCTCCCTGGTTTTCACGGTGCATTGTGGGACTTTTTAGGGAGCGAGCGTTTCAGTGCACTGGAAGGTTTCTGCGATTGAAACACCCCTTAAAATGGCCGACTCCCTGATCAGTGCCCTGCCTACTGATGATTGAGACTCACCCTCTGTTTCTTTTCCTGTTTCATTGGCTCCTATCTTCCCACTCTTCTTTGGTTGCTATAGTTTTTGATTGTCTAGTTAATCATCTTGTTCAGTCTCAGTGTATTTAACCACTCTGTTTAGTTAGGTGTCTTCAATGTCAACGTTGGTTTGTGTTGCTCCTGTGTACTACACCTGTACCAGAGTGTTTAGTTTAGTTTATTTAGTTTAATAAAGTTAGACTGCTGCAAACGGATTCTCTACTTGCTTCATTGTGGAACCAACCCGTGACAAGTACAGTAATCAAACCACAATAAATAATGACCTTCGACAAAGTTGTTAGAAGAGCCTAAAACATTAACCAACAGAAAATGTATGATCTGAACATGTATAAATAAAGCTGTTGAACATTAAACTGCGGTAGAAATGAGACCAGCGGTCCTCAATCACTCCAGTCAAGAGCTGCCAGCATCAGCCCTCACTCTCCTCTCTCACGGGCCTGTATTGTTCAAAATAACTCCAAACAGATGGTCTACAGGCTGGAAACAGGTGAGACCTCTCAGCCAGAGCATCTATAGAGTCAAGAGCAACTCTCAGGCACAACCGCCTCATTCCCTTCAACAGCACAGCAGTTCATTTTTATCCCTGATGCCTGAAAACAGCCGTTGCTCATTTCTAGATTTGAAATCGATAAGATTTGTAGATCGATCACAGTACAAAGCGCTGTATTGTATCCAAACTGGGATATTCAAGATATCCCTGCTGTAAACGCAACAGAAAGTATTGATCAGCTAATCATTAAGTGAATTTTACTCTGTGGAATCATTCAATGTAAAATGCAGTAAACAGATGCTGGGACAATCTGCGCTACTTTTTCTCCCTGGCCCCAGGGGAATGTTGTCACATGATCTGTGACTAAAGAGAATATAAAAGGGATTGTGACCTCTAGAGAGGGCAAACTAGTTTGGGTCCTTGCAACAAGAGAGTGCATTGAAACGCAGTCTGAGGTGCCATTAGTCAGACTTATCTTCCTGTTCTTTCGCTTGCATGTCTCCTGGTGCACGTTTTAGCGGGAGATATCTGGTCGAATTCTTGGACTACTTAACCTCTTGACCTCGTCTTTTGAATCTGAATGCTGACGCCGGACAAAGCTGAGCTTCTTAAACAGCAAGTGACAATAAAAACAAAGCTCTTGAGGAAAACATCACCAGTGTGCAGATTACCACTTTTTATTTAATTAAACAGTCTTTAAACGCACTTAAAATAAGGTAAATTATTGTTAGATGCTTAATTGCTAATGCTAAAAAAAAATTTTTTTTAAAAGGGAGATGATAAATACACTGCAAGTTTAACAGATTGCTGACACGTTCTCCAGACTGAGACCTTGCCCATGGCAGCAGTGTAGTGTCGTAACCCTATGTGTACTTCACACAAGAAAGTTGTTCTGTACTCGAAAGTAGCGATGTACAGCAAAGCAGCTGGCATTAAATTTGGCTCCATATGTCTAACTAGTGGCCCGTGTCCCAGTTTTACCCGAGCATAAGGCTGCAGTTCTGCTGCAACGGTGTATCTGAGGATTGAGTCTTTGTGGAGATTTTATCCTAACGCTGACTGTAAACAGAGCAAATGAGTTTCACCACGTTTAAATGCAGAAACGCACTCCACCGATGAGACCATCTGCTAAATAAAAGGAGAATTGCAACATGTTTGCACTTTGGCACAACTGCTTTATCGAATTCTATAGACGGAGAGATGAAACTCTCATATACACTCTTAGGAATAAAGGTTTTCTGGAGAACCACAGAATTGAAAAAACAATGAAATAATGGAAATTTAAGGTTTGTGGCATTTCGTTTTTTTGTGGCATTCTTGCGTCCAAATTTTCACAACTCCCTGTTACACTAAATGCAAAATGAAGAATGTCATAGGTCAAAGAACGTATAGGTCCGAGGTCAACTACTCCGTACGCATGTGAATGCACTTATACAACACCCTGCATACCTACAGAACATACTTCATGAATGGCAGAGAAGTAATGCAGTACATACTCTACCGTTCAAAGTTTTGGGGTCAGTAAGATTTTATTTGTAATAAAAATAAACTTGAGCAAGGATTCACTTAATTGATTAAATGTAACAGTAGATACACTTTACAAAATATTATTTTTAAGCAGCACAACTGTTTTCAACATTGATAATAACACAAAATATTTCTTTAGCAGCAAATCGGCATTAGAATGATTTCTGAAGGATCATGATTCAGAATTCAGTGATTTCAGCTTTGTAATCACAGGAATAATTTACATTTTAAAAAACGTTATTTTAGATTGTAATAACTGTAATAATATTTCCCATTATTACAGTTTACGTTTGATCGAATAATTGCAGACTAAGTGAGCATAAGATATTACCGACCCCAAACTTGAACGGTAGTGTACACTGACTGAAAGTTTGGTAATTCAAATGCAGCCCAAATGTCTTGCACATAAAATAGACAAAATATGCATGATGTGCATATATAAATTGTTGTCCAAGCATCCTAATGTGACCTGCAAGGCTACAGGCCATGTAAAAAAGGGACAAAAACTGTCTGAAACGCTCATAAATGCATTTCAAGGGGTTTCTAAAAAAAGGTTCTCCAAAAACATCAGGCAGTAAAACCCTTTTTAGTCTTTTTTGCAAGAGCGTGTCATTTACTATTTTCTCTCTTTCTCACCCTACTTTTTTGCAGATTGAGAAACACATACTTAATGCTTTCTACAGCGCTGCTAACAAAAGCTCAACACGTCTGCAGCTCTGTGGATGTTCCACAGCAGATCTGCCAGTCTTGAGGCGATGTGAGGATCCTCTAACGTACCTTATTAATTCTCTGTTCTTATCTCCTGAAGCTGGCTATCATTACAGCTCTATATATAGAGTCTCAGTGGTACTAAGGGAAGATGCACACACACATTAACATTAATGGCTCTGGGCTTTTCTCTGCTCAGGCGTAATGTACAAGTCGACACCACACAAAGATACAGTAGCTACACACAGATAACACAAAAGGCACGATACACTCCTAACTGTTCTGGCAAAATCATCCTCAATTACTTTCAAATTCAATATGCTAATTACAGCAAGAAAAAAAGAAAAAGGTCACTTGTGTTTTCAAAATAGAGCAACAACGTTGATATGTCAGCAAAATTTCGGAGGGGTATTTTTTTTCTCTCATTCTTTTGTTTTATGTTCTAATATTTCATGAATATTAAATAGCCAGTTTTGCTATTCTCTGGTAAATGAATGGGCATCTACAGAGATTGTGAAGTGCTTTTTTGCAAATGTAGACTCCCACTGAGTTTGCTAATGAACAATCACCAGGGACTCCCTGATGGGTATTGTGTGGGAGCCACTCCTGACAGTAATGTGAAAGCTGGATTACTTTTTGTTGGGCCCTTTGCAGCATTATTTCCTCTGTCTCCTCGGTGGGCATCTTAACCCTCCATTACATTTTTTATATTTACTAATCATGTACCACTTTTCACTTTTATCATCCACAGTCCATCTAGAAGCATACTTTGTACTTATCACACGTCTGCCAAACAAAAGCCAAAGTGTTTTAATGAGCCGCTCAGAGGGGCTCTTTGCTCACTCAGCTATCTAATTGAAAACTCCCCTCTTGTCACTGGCCCTCCCTCTGGGTGACTCCGTAAAGGGGCCGGCATACGGAGCCCGAGGGCTAGGAAAGCCGGGGGTCATTTCAGTGCAGAGCGGACTAGTGTCAGAATGTGACCTCTCTTGCTGCCCCTGGGGCTGGACATGCTCGTCCATGTGGAAAGCAAAGACAAGTCCAATGCCATTTCTCCAGCCTTCATTTCTCCAGGCTGCTGGACAGAGTGGTCGATTGAGGGCAATTTAGCACATGCAACTTGGCTGCAGCTCTGATCGATTGAGTATGTACGCGTGCATTAAGGTTCAGTCATTACATGTGCATGTGAGGGATGGGGTGCCTGTGGTGGATCAGCTCAGATGATGTGCAATAAATCTCAGGTGATTTTTAAATCTCATATCATCTCACTTTACATTGAGACGGTGTTGCAAAGATTTGGAAAGATAGAGCGAGAGAATAAGGAACATTTATAGTACCTTTTGTCATCTGTATGTTTTTTTAATTATTAATAATAATAAAAATTAATAAATACATAAATATACACTATAGTTCAAAAGGGTCAGTAAAATTGAATTAATACTTTTATTTAGCAATGGTGAATTAAATTGAATTAAAGTTAGATTAAAGACTTTTACATTGTTACACAAGATTCTGAAGAAGAAAAAAAACAGCAGTTGTTTTTAAAATTGAGAATGATAATGTTTTTTAAGCAGAAAATCAGCATCATCATGTGACACTGATTTCTGGATCATGTGACACTGATTGGAGTAATGATGCTGAAAATTGAGCTTTGCCACCAGGAATAAATTACATTTTAAAAGATAATCAAATAAAATTTTTACTTAGTTACTTGAAATTATAATAATATTTCACAATATTACTGTTTTTACTATTACTATAATATTAATATTACAGTATTTTTATCAAATAAATTCAGCCTTGGTAAGCATAAGAGACTTCTTTTTAAAAAAACGTACCAACCCCAAACTTTTGAACCATAGTGTAAAAATATATAATAAAATAAATATTAAAAAAATATATTAAAAAGTAAATAATTAAAAATTTGTTTTCTATAATGTCAAAAATGGAAGTAAACTTTTCATTGGTTGATTCCCTAAAAAACATTAGACTCTCTCAACATAGCACTACCGTAGTGAGTAAAAAATATCACAATCACACCAAAACAGCTTCTTTATACAAACAGAAATGATCTGAGCTCATAAACAACACGGTTGTGCAATTGTCTATGATGTAAACATCTGAAATCGTTGCATGCGGAATTGCTGCATTTTCACCGACACAAACGTTGAGCATTTCCAAACCCTCAAAATTAAATTCTAAGGCACTGCCTGAGCCCTGAGGCTATTGGGAAACTAGAAAATGCCTGCTTTCCTGCAATTACTGGTGTAATAATCTCAGAGGACCAAAGCTATACTAGCATTGTGACAAACATGATCATTTAAGCTATTTGCATGCAGGGATAATTAGAAAATATGCAGTGATTAGCCTCAAATAGCCACGTCTCATGTACAGCCCCATAATAAGGAAGACTCATTAGGTGACATGACTAATTGGCATTAAAATGATTTAGACATGTAGCAGCACAAGGTTGCACCATGACGCTGTGTATTAATAGTTAGCGCTAAACCTAAAACACTGGCAGGAGAAACTGAAGAGGAGAGAACAGCCGACCTGGAGGCGTGCTGGATGTGGCGATGTCAGCTGCGCTCTGCGTCTGCGATCACCAAATCTGCAATGACAGACAAGTAGGTAACAAAGCACAACACAAAGCAAACACATCTCCCTTGAATATCATCATGCATTAGCCAAAATAGCTATGCTAGGAGGGTAACATGGAAACACTCTCAGAGGCCGTATCAGTTCTGCTCTCATTCAGATAAAACTAAAAAGGCGTTTTTGAAATTGAAGTCCACTGATCAAGGCGTTTTTTGAGGCAATTCCTTAAACGAGTAGATTAGAGACCGCATGGAGATTAAGCTCATTGGAACTATAGAAGAACCATCTGGGCATTCATAGGACCCTGGGTTTAATTAATCTCGTTGTGGGGGAGGGTAATAAGCACTCTTACCCAAATCAGCATTTTAGCACGAGAGAGAGAGTGAGAGAGATATGAGGGAAGAAGAAACCAGCGGTGGCTGTTGTGAAGACAGCAGCAAGGTTGAAATAGAGCATATTGCCTACAGGGAAATTAGCACTGTGTGCGCCATGATGAATGCCCCATTGTATCTTCTGAGTGCATTGGGGGGGGGTGGAGAAAGAAAAATGTCTCGCTGAAATTATGAAGTGCTCCCCTTTTTATCATCCTCGTGCCCTTGTCCAGGAGTTTTCCCTGGAAACAGGGAGCAGGGGAATGTTTTAATGAATGTTGTTGAGTTGGTCATTATCAGTACACTGTGTGTGTGTGTGTGTGTGTGTGTGTGTGTGTGTGTGTGTGTGTGTGTGTGTGTGTGTGTGTGTGTGTGTGTGTGTGTGTGTGTGTGTGTGTGTGTGTGTGTGTGTGTGTGTGTGTGTGTGTGTGTGTGTGTGTGTGTGTGTATTGAACTAGAATCAGGAACCACCAGTTCCTATTGCTCATCATTATAAATTAATGAGCAAAGCTTCTTCTGGTGCTATGTGTAAAATTGCACTGAACCAGCACTGCCTGTGGTCTATTTACAGGTCAAATTTCTTTTACGTCAGTTCAGGAAAATTGTAAGAATTCTAAATAAATTGTGCAACATCGCAAACGTATGCATTACAAATATAGCATACTTCTGCCTTCTAAAATAAGGTTGGTCATGAGGAACTGAGCGGTTTTCTGGCTGCATAACTTAAGACAGCTTTCATTTAGTCATAAGTTATGCGTCATCAGATTGAAGAGTCACATTTTTGGTGATAAATTTTCCTAGTGCTCTATCACATGTGATTGTAGTCAGTCACTGTATATTATGTTTGACATATAGACATTTTGAGTATGTTTATGTGTGCGTGTGTGTTACAATCAACAAAATTGTGTTACAATTTGAACATTCTGTTAACTAAGCAACTTTGCAACTACATTCTACTCAGAGTATTAGTAGACTGTATGCTTAATATCTGTTAACTCTTTATTGTGATGATCCTCCGACAGACATTATACTGACTAAGCAACTACATGTCATCTTATTCTAACCCTGACCCACCAGTTTACTAATACTCTACTAACACTCTAATGAGAGATAGTAGACATGTAGGTGCAACGTTACTTATAGTCAACAGAAGGGACCATCAAAACAAAGTAAATAAATAAATAATTGTAGTTATTAAAATACTGCTCTGCCAGTTTTTGTAGGATGATTGCACTGAGAAGTGTACATAATGTTACTCTTTTGTTTGTTTGACGATCACAATCTGCCTGACAACAGCAACTTTGGCTCAACCAATGGCGTGAGTTTGGGGCGCGACTATCTGTTTGTACAGCCGATAGAAGACAAAGAAAGTGTTCAGAAAACCTGTTTGAAAAGTGTCATTTCTACATTTATTAAATTGGTGATACATAATTGTACCAGGGCTTTAGCACATGCGATTGTATTCAAACACTCTACATTATGCATGACAGAGAGACATTTTCAGTATGTTGTGTGCCTGTGTGTAAATATTACAATAAGTCAATGGGCCCTATCTTGCACCCAGCGCAATTGACTTTGCACACCGACGTATGTATCATTCCTATTTTCCACCCGCGCAAAGCGCGCTTTTCCCTCCACAGAAGCACGTTGCTAAACTTTCCTGTAGCTCAGTGGTAAGAGCATTGCGTTAACAACGCAAGGTTGTGGGTTCGATCCCAGGGGATTGCACATACCTATGTATAAATGTATAGGATAAAAGTCTTAACTTTTCACATTAAGTCGCTTTGGATAAAAGCGTCTGCCAAATGCATAAATGTAAATGTAAACTAGGGAATGAACTTGCGCTCCCTGGGCGGTTCAGCGCAAAAAAGGAGGCGCAAACGTTCCTTCATGCTATTTTGATGGTTTAGAAAACAATTGCGCCACTAACCAGGAAAAAATAGTCTAAAGTCAGTGGCGCGTTGCGCATGTTATTCATATGCTATTTTAAGGGCGCATGCTTGGCCATAATCAATGTAGCGTGTGCACAACGCGCATACACTTTGATTCTCTCATCTACACAGAAGCAGCAGTTTTCATTTTTGCAAATCATACATTATTACGAACGAACGAACGAACGAACGAACGAACGAACGAACGAACGAACGATCGATCGATCGATCGATCGATCGATAGATAGATAGATAGATAGATAGATAGATAGATAGATAGATAGATAGATAGATAGATAGAGAATTTATTATAAAAGCATACATCTAGCTTACACATTTACCCAAATTATCATACGCCTGTTTAACCGAAGTTAATTTGGGTGGGTTTCTCCATTTCAATGTAACTTCTCTCTTTTACGGCCGTGACGAGAGCGTTGCTCTCCTTGGCTGTGAACCGCTCCTGGCGCGCGCCTGGCAAATCCGCCGTTACAATAGCAATGCGCTATGGAAAAAGCGCGTCTGCTCTTAAAGGGAATGTGAGATGACGCTCTGATTGGTTTATTTCACGTTACGCCCAAACCACACCTATGAATAATGAAGCTACTTCAGACCAACCCATTTTAGATTTGCGCCTGGCGCAAGAGTCATTTATCCCGCTGGGAAAATTGCAACAGCGCCCAAGATCCGCCCACAAAGTTACTTGCGCTTTGCGCTTGACACTTGCGTTTCAGATCGTTAAAATAGGGCCCAATATGTTTAATTAAAAGTCATTTTTAAATGTTAAAATACTGCCGTAAGTATGACATTTTTTTAGGATGATTCACCTAATAAGTGTAAATAATGTAATGTCATTTGTTTGTTTGACCATCACAATCTGTCTGACAACAACTTTGTTTGGGGTCTATTCTACCAATAGAAGACAAAGTGTTTAGGAAACCTGTGTCAAAAAGTGTCATTGTTTTTGCAACTCCCTTTCAAGATGTATGAAATGTAACTGTGATTAAATTGTAAATATCTTAACTTTGTGGGCATTTTTGTTTAATTAAATGACATTGGGCTATTTCCCAATGTCATTTTCTGACAATACGACTGCATGATTTTGCTAGAAATGGTTTAATATAATGTACAATATTGCGTTTGTGTTTGTACATGTCAAGATAATTCCCACAGTGCTTCCCAAAGCAAGCCAGGACTTGTTAAATAATTTAACCCCCAGAGTCAGGCATTGGAACAGCTTGAGTGAGTTTTGGAGGGAACTGTGCTAAAGCCTGCATGGTGGTCCCCATCTG
Organism: Leuciscus leuciscus; assembly: GCF_965113295.1. Lineage (NCBI taxonomy): Eukaryota > Metazoa > Chordata > Actinopteri > Cypriniformes > Leuciscidae > Leuciscus > Leuciscus leuciscus. Next base: position 19,539,893 of record NC_138735.1, read on the forward strand.
TGGCTGTGGAGGGTCCCCAGACGACCTGTCGCTTTAGAGTGTCCAGAAACAGACTCTCTTCAGATAATTGGGCTTATGCTGCTTCAACATTTAATTACAACCACAAGGATCTAATAATGAATACACCTAATCCAATGCAAAATGGTGGGATTTGACAAAGATTAAGAAGATTATGCAACAAAAGACCCATTCCTTCAACAACATTACTGTATCTTCAAAAATCTGGATTATTATCAAATGAGCTGCGTGTTGTTTAAAACTAGTGCACAAGAAGGGAAGTAGTACATAAAAGTGTCAAATTAATCATGTCATCCCTTGACAACACTAATACGTGTCTTTACAAGGTCATCAGCATATTATAATGGTTTTTGAAGGATCATGTGACACTGAAGTAATGATGCTGAAAATTCAGCTTTGAATCACAGAAATAAATTATATTTAAAAGTATATTAAAATAGAAAACCATTATTTCAAATTGTAATAATAATTCACAATATTACTGCTTTTTATGTATTCTGATCAAATAAATGCAAGCTTGATGAGCATAAGAAACTTCTTTTAAAAACATTACAAATACTAATGTTCCAAACTTTTGACCGGTACTGTATTTCACTCGCAACAGCTGCAGCTACTGAAATTCTATGACTTTGCTATTATATGTAGGTATTAGGGCTGCACAATTAATCGAATTTGTAATCGCGATGACAATTACAGATGCCAGAACTATGTAATCGTTTAAAGGCGCAAAAAAATAAAAAATAAAAATTCACTTACATTATTCTGCGTGTTTTTGTTTGTCTTTCTATAGCTTATTTTAAAGGTGCAGTGTGTGATTTTTAGCGCCATCTAGTGGTGAGTTTGTGAATTGCAACCAACAGAAGTTAAGGTGGCTGACAGGAAGTGATGTCATCGTCTGAGACGTCATCGTCTGAGACAGCAGAGAGTAGCCAGTTAATCAATGAGGTTTCTTAAAGATAAATTAAGAAATTAGGTTTACTTAATTAAGTAAAACGATGTTATTGCGACTATTATTGTTACTTGTTCTTCATTGTGTCAGTGTTTTATTCACTAACTTTAGCTAGCTTCTTTGCATGAAGAACAACATAGTGACGAAACGCGTTTGTCCGTTTAGGGCCACTGTAGAAACATGTCGATGTAAGCGGACCCACTTCAATGTAAATTATGATAATCGTAGTTAATAATCGCAATTACAATTTCAAGGGAATAATCGACAAGTATGATGTTTGTCATAATCGTGCAGCCCTAGAAGGTATATTTATGTATATCTAATATATTTAAAAGTTATAGAATTTTAGTTACTATAGCTCTTTAGAACCAGAACCAGCAATATAAGTGAATGAATCCCTCATTTGAGTCTGTTCGTTTTAATTGTTCGAACATTTCACTCACAACAAAAATCATTTGGTGAAACTGTAAGATAGATACTTTTGATCACAGAGAACAACGACAACAAAAAATGCACACATGCAAAATATAATATTAGTAGAGTTAAAAAGCCTTGCTTGACCAAAGTGATTTAAATGCTCCTGATGTCGTAAGTATGACTTAACTCAAAAATATGAACTTCCTAAGAGGACTTTTATTACATTATTTGACAAACCTTCAAAATACATTTATAAAAAAGTACCTTAAATGTAGCACGCTAAAGTAACTAGATACTTATTCTAAATATATTTATAAAAAATCTGAAGTACTTTAAATGTAGCAAGCTAATGTAACTAGCTACTTACTCTAAACTAAAGGATAGTGCACCTTGGCTAGCAGCATTTTTTGAGTAGCTTGTCCAACACTGAATATTTGTTATCAGTGACTGAAACAATGTAGCAGTTCTACTTGTAAAGTCTATAAATCTTGCAGTGAGCCAAATAAGGTAGAGGTCAAGACAGAGCACCGCTAACAGCTTTTTCAAACTGTAGGAATGTCCAGGTCTCTTTCTTTCAAGACTTCCTTCTTTGCACAAAAATGTGGAGCAAATTTCTTCCCGGTGTTCCACTGAAGCTAATCTGCCCTCCGAAGGAGACAGCAGTCTGCCGCAGCTGTTTACACAAACATTTGAAACCCATCACAGGGACACGTGTAGGGAGTGAAAACAGAGAGTCTTGCTACACAACATTTATATTTATACAGTCAGAGACTTGCAAGGGTTAATGTGGGATGTCAGAAATCACCCTGCTATGTATTATGAGCCGTCAGCGCTCATTTTCACCCACACATATCCACTGACCGTCACGCAGTGGTCGTTGGCTTCACTCCCTCCCACCTTGATGGCAAAAACAGATAATGCTTATGGGTAGGCCTACTTTTACTGCAGACCATAATAAGAAATGATGTCTTGTCTTCTTAAGGAAGTGAGTGTTTGCTCCGGGGCTTGTGTTTTGCATCACAACAAACACAAAATGAGCCATTCCCTATGAATAAAAGGATTTTTAAATACTTTTAAAACATGCAGTTCCAGGTGTTTCTTCACAAACGTTTACGTCCCTGGTGATTTGAATCAAAATATTAAAATAAAAAAATATTAAATATTAAAATATTAATTTTATATGAAGGTCACATTAAAACTGTTTAGATTTTTTTTTTAATATAATTTTTGCTTCTTTTGAATAGGATTTTATCTAGTTTTAACCTTGTCCTAGACCTAGACTTTCAGTCTGAACTATAATCAGAAAAAAAAAACTGAAATAAACATTTAGATAATTACTGTGTAAAAATAAATATATAGTTTTTTACACAACTTCTTTTGTGATGTCAGCAATTTTGCTAAAAAGTAAAAGTTAATAAAAAAAAAACGAATAAAATTTATAAAGTTTTATCAAAAGTTAACATACTTGATTCACTAACCAAAATATATAAAACAAAATTTCAAAAATATATACATGTTAAAACAAAAATATATTTTAAGAACATTTTGCTAATGTTCTTATGTTATGAAAGCATTATTAATGAATGTTCTCTGAATGTTCAAAACGTGCAGTTTTGCAAAATGGTAGTTACATTTGAATGCTCTCTGAACATTCTGAAACGAGTAACATTTAAAAAAAACATTAGATGAATATCCAACTAAAAGTTTCAGGTAAAAACACTCCATGAACAATGTATAAATAACATTTTTGTGCTAACTTTTTACGAATATTATTAAAGACTAGTTAACATTGAACTAGTTTTGTTAATGTTACTGGAAGAACGTTTGTTCATAACTTTGAGAGAACCATGCCAGAACGTTAGCTAAAGTTCTGAGAGCTTTTCATGTTAGCTGGGACACTGTCAAGCACACTTACTACCGTCAGTCAGTCAGTCATATTTATTTATAGAGCACATTTCAAAACAGCTGTTGGCCAAAGTGCTGTACAAAGTGTAAACAGGTCTCCTAATGAGTAAACATAAAACACACAAATTAACAATACACTACAATTTATATCACTATTTATACATTAGCATGCTTAAGATGAGTAATTATAATAGAATATTTATACAGAATATAATTAATAATATAATTAAATATAATTATAATAGACATAATATAGTACAGAAAATGTATTTTAATTTGCAAATACTTTTGGTTTGAAAAATTGTCTTATCATTTCTGTTTCTTGTGCTTCATTGCAGTTTAGTTCTGTTTCCTTGATTACTTATTAGGTCCTCGTTTGTTTACAGTTACAAATTAGTTTCACCCATGTCTAGTTTGGTTTCCTTTGTTCTTACCTTGTAAACATAGCCCTTTTTTCAGTTGCAATTGTCAGTTCTTGTCTTTGGTTATAGCTTTGTTATTCTCCTACGATTCTCCTGAGTAGTCATGAGTGTTGGAAAGCCACACTACAGATTGTGACAATTATATCATGGTATATATTATATGAATGAATATTTTTAATAATTAAAAACATTGTCATAATATATTTAATTGTGTCAGACATGTTCCACAACCACAAGATTACTGTTAAAAATAAAACATTAAAACGATCATGATATTTTAGGGGAAAAGGCAAAAAAACAAAACAATAATGCATTTCTACATTGCTCGCGAACAAATGAAATGAACTAGTGAGAGTGTGAAAGAAGAGCTTTAGAAGTCCACAGAGTCGAAGAAACGCCTTCCACTGACTATATTACACCATTCCCTGATATATGAGGGTGTATTTTCAATCCCAATTACACTAAGATAATAAAGCACACTAATATTGCGGGCTTATATTGAAAAGTGGCTTGTTCTTATAGGCGGACAAGGTCAATGTAGAGCCTGACCTCTGCTGAGTCAATCAAAAGGCTCTAAGGCTGACAGATGAATGGATTAGCACAGCTGACCCGCTATACGGCAGTAAACAGCTCCATCCTCCTCACAGCGTATATCTGTAACCTCCCGTACGACACTGAACAGATGAGCCTGATTACTTATAGACGGATGCGGCACAAACCTGAGAACAGAAACTCAATTGAGCCTTTTCATAAAGAGAGAACAGAAACATTTACCTTTTACGATAACATGGTATATTAAGGTAAATAAATGTGATTCTGGTCAAAAACAGAGTCAGATTTTCATGAATAAATAATCAGTCCTCAAACACAACTACAATAAATTTTTAAATCTGCCACCCGTAGGCTTTATGAGATCATGAATTTATTATTAGACAAGATAAAGGGGTGCCAAGAACTGTTTAAATCTGTGTCTAAACAATCAGCGGATTACAGTTTCCTTTATTTACAGCTGCATTACAAGTGCACAGATGGGACGAGTCCCAGCAGAGCGTTACCTGGGTACCTGACGTCCATATTTCTCATGATCAAGCCTCTCTTATGGTTTAAAACCAGCTATTTTTGACATCTCGCTATTCTTAGCGCTGCAGTCTCTTCCTGTCCTGCTGTTCAAATGGCGTTTAATAATTTAGCGAAACGAGAACTGCTGTTTATCAGTTGACCACAGGGCCTATACTGTAAGTGCACTACAAAACACTGCAGAGAACGAGAGCTGGAGGTGAAGAGACCTGTATAACGGCACACTTCCTGTCTATCTGACCTCGATGACAGCATCTTTGATGTGTGAAATAGACACAGTCAAGCACTATGGAAATAGCCCAGCTGAGTACACCCACACAGCCCATCTGTAGTGGAGGTGATACACAGCACTGAGCTTCCTCAATAGCATTTACACGCACCCACACAGTTAATCAAGTATGTATCCATATAGCATTCAAAAGTTGGAGGTCAGTATGATTTTTTTATTTTATTAATTCAATTAATAGTTTTACTCAGCAAGGATACATTACAGTACATTGATCACAAGAGTCAGTAAAGTCATGTATAATGCTACAATAAAATCTATTTTAAACAAATGCTGTTCTTTTAAACTTTCTATTCATCCAAGAATCCTGATATTAAGCAGCACAACTGCTGTCAACATTGATACATGTTTCTTGAGCACCCAATCAGCATATTAGAATGATTTCTGAATGATCATGTGACATTGAAGACTGGAGCAATGATGCTGGAAATTCAGCTTTGTCATCACAGGAATAATGACATTTTAAAATAATGAAATATAACAGTTATTATAAATGGTAATAATATTGACCATATGAACGGTAGTGTATGCTCATCTATGACCAAAAGTTTCTCATTTTTTAAGTAATAAAAGGCCATCTTAGTTTATTAAGAACATAAAGTCACTATGATGCATATATTATTTTGTTCACTATGCAACCAACTTAAGTCACTACAGATCAATCCTACTTTAGCAACCACTGCCATCTGCCATTTTCCCAAATTGTTTTTTTTCCCTTTTTTTCTCTTTTCTAATTTAGTTCTATGGAGAATCTTGAAAATGCAAGCTTTATAATTCTAAGAAGAATCTTTAAATGTGTTTCAAATGAAATTTCACGAAATGATCCAAAATATTTCAAAATGTTGCTGATGGTTCACTTATAATAGGATAAATATTTTATTATTGTTAAATAAATGCTGTGATTTTCTTCCCTCTGTTGAGCACAAAAGAAGATATTTTGAAGAATGTCAGTAACTAAACAGTTTCTGGTCCCCATTGACTTGAAAAAAACACTATGGAATTCAATGGTGCCTCACAACTGTTCGGTTACCGACATTCTTCAAAATATCTTCTTTTGTGTTCAACAGAGGGAAGAAAAATTCATACAGGAATGTTTGGAACAACATGAGGGTGAGCAAATGATGACAGAATTTTCAATTTGGGGTGAACAATCACTTAAACTTCATTTCACTGTAGTGTTGATAGTAACTAAAGAGCTGGGAATTATGTTATCACTTGCATTCAGATGAGGCTTTTTCTGTAGAGCTGCTTATAGCTGAATTGAACTTGTTTCATAATTGATACACTTTGCATCATTGACACAGTTAGAACTGAATTGAGCTGTATAATGATGCTACTATCTTCTGTAGAGCTGCTTTAATGCTGAAGTTGAATTTGCTTCATAATTGATGAATTTCAATACATTAACAGTAATTTTTCTGTTAATTTATGTAAAGATATATATCTATAAAGCTGAGTTACAATAGTAACCAAGGGATTCGGAGCTTATAGCGAATCGTCAATTCCGATTGTTGTTCCTAATGCTGCCTGTAACTGCTGGTCTGTGATCAGTTTTCAAATCCAAACCATAATTACAAGTTGGAGAGGCAAATCTGAAGCTAGATCAGTGACTGCAGGCAACTACAACTTCATACATACAATTTACTGAAATTACAACCATATTTAAATCAATAACTCAAACCACTCTCTAACAAGCAATGTGCAACTAGCACTGAGATGACTGCTTATGAACCCATAAGATTATAACATTTCATTAAAAAGTTGAGGGTAAAAAAAAAATATATATATAATTATTTTTGCATTTATTTAATCAAAATACAGTAAAAACAGGAATATTGTGAAATATTATTACTATCTAAAATAACTGCTTTCTATTTTAATATATTTTAAAATGTAATTTATGTAATGGAAAATCTGAATTTACTCCAGTCTTCAGTGTCACATGATCCTTCAGAAATCATTCTAATTTGCTGATTTGATGCTCAAGAAACATTTCCTATTATTATCAATGTTGAAAAAAACTAATCAGGATTCTTTAATGAATAGAAAGTTCAAAAGAACAGCATTTATTTGAAATAGAAATATTTTGTTTTTACATTATAAATTTAAACATTATAAATGTCTTGCTTCACTTTTGATCAATTTTAATGCATCCTATACTGAATGAAAGTATCAATGACCCAAATCATGCTGATAAATATATGCTCTTAAGTCACTAAAATAATAATAAATATGATGAAAGTAATAGTGATCGTAGCCTATATCAATAACAGCAAATAAATTATCTGTATAGAAGCATAACTTGAAGACCTATAGTATGGATCCGTATGACGTGAAATTTACTCCAAATGTGTTTTTAAAAGAAAAAGAGGACTCTCTAGGGATTTTACCGTGTTTACTTCGCTCTCTGTCTTAAGAATAAGAAGCTCACATCACTCAGTTTTTACTCTGTTAACTAGCTATGTGTCACTAGAACATGAAAGGGCTACAGGCTCTCCATCACAAGCCCCATAATGCGTTTTCTTTGTGTGTACATATGTATGTGCGTGCATGTGTGCCAAACGAGCATTCCAGAGACTTGATGTGACAATGTGTCTTGATGTGTAAATTACCACCACTTGTGTGAGAACCCAATCTCTGATCACTTCCTTTACATACTAAATGTGTTCCTATAGCGACCGGATGACTGGCACAATGAGCCCAGTGGGTGGACTGCTACAATAGGCCCTCTGTTTTTCATGAGAGAGCACGCAAGTATGAAGTCATAAACCGACAAAGAAAAACTAAAACATCAGATTACTCAATATTCACTTTGTAAACTCTAGTAGTCAGGTAAAAAGTAAAAATGTTCCTAAGTATTTTTGTCTTGACCTCTAAGTCACATACAGTAACATCAACTTTGACCCCATTCTCTTTCCTGGTCTTAGTTTAACAATTCATCTGTTTTTGTCTAATATATCAATGAAATGCAATATATTTGCTGTTTGGCTGATGTCGCCAAGCTCTCTCCAACACATAATCCAATCAATTCCCAGTGAATAATACAAAAAAAAGTTTGAAAAAGTTGTCAGCTGGTTGGAGGGAAACCGATAAGCCAATAATTATTTTCATGTTATAGCCAATAACCTATAAATACATTTAAAAAAATATATAAAAAAAAATAAATACAATTAATTAATTAATCCATCAATTTAATTGCTACAAGTGAATTTAAGAATCTGAAAATTGTAAATGTATAGTATACAACTTGATATTCATTTTTAGATTTGCTGAAGATTATATTTAACAGTGTTATGTTCAAGTTTTTTAAGATGGGTTTAAGCAAATTAAGTGATTGGTCCTGTGCAAATGTCACCTGACAGAAGTCCGTCGTTTTCACCAAAATAACCAATAATGACGTGTACGGATGGACGGATTCCACCTGTTTCCCAGGCCATATCACAGCTCTCCAGTCCTGTGGAGATGTCTGGTGTCTCTCCTATAAGAGCGACCTCTTGACCTAGCCTCGGTGTTTAATGGGTGGTAAAGAACAGTGGCGAGGGGTGGGGGAAGTGTGTAGCACCATTGTGTCACCGGCAATCAGTTCTCTGCAGGCCTTTCACAGTCTGTGTGTGACACACACCAGCTCCAGCATTTACTCCACTTAAGACTCATCATTAAACCGTCAGTACCGACAACACTAACAACACATTTACACAGGTGTCAACCAATCTACAAAACCTAGTGGCTGCTTTTACTGCGCAGAAAAATATCTTGAGCTCTAGCGCTAGCCGCTGATTAATGCATTATACAGTGTGATGCTGCTAATAACGCCATTCTTCATTAGGACCAGAGTATTTTGTTTATGTTATGATTGTGCTAATTAATGGTGTTTTGACTGACAGCTGATACCAATTACAGTGCCTGCACTTCTATGAGTTGTTGCAGGCCATATCATGAAATATTCATGCAGCATCGACACGCGCCAAGAGCAGCACATGGAGCCGGCCACGTTTTATGCACCGCGACCATATTTTCCATAAATGCAAATGGTCTGTAATTGTTTTCATGAGAAAGGAGATACTACGATCTACAGATGGGGGCATTCATGCAGTACTGTCTCAATGGCAACATTTGGTTAATGGTGCACACATATCATCCTCGCAAAAGGGAAAGAGAGAAAGAGGCTGATTTGAGACTGTAATAAATGCTGGAGTATCTGCTGCAATTAACAACTGTTTTACACAGCAAGGGGTTTTTTTTTGTTGAGAATTGCTTCTCAGCATAGGCAGATATAATAAACTGTGATGAGCCCCCAGGGCATTTTCCTGGGCTGTTGCCATGTGATCTGAACTGACTTGGAGTCGGGTTACCTCACATTAACGGCTGACTCCAAACCAGTGCAGAAAGCACACATGCAGCAAAATGAGCATGTAGCCCTGATCTTACAAAGACATTAAATGTGGTTACTGTGCCTGTAATAACTGTATAATGTGCACTACTGTTCAAAAGTTTGGGGGCAGTATGATTTTTTATATTAAAGAAATTACTACTTTTATTTAGCAATGATGCATTAAATTGATAAATACATTTATTACAGTTACAAAATATTTCTATTTCAAATAAATGCTGTTCTTTTAGACTTTAAATTGATCAAAGAATCTTGAAAAATGGTTTCCACAAAAATGTTAAGCAGCTGCTTTCAACATAAGAAATGTTTCTTGAGCAGCAAATCAGGATATTAGAATGATTTCTGAATGATCGTGTGACACTGAAGACTGGAGAAATGATGCTGAAAATTCAGCTTTGCCATCACAGGAATAAATTACATTTTAAAATCTATTCAAATATAAAACAGTTATTTTAAATTGTAATGCTATTTCACAATTTTACTGTTTTTTCTGTATTCTTAATCAAATAAAGGCGGCCTTGAGCATGAGAGACATAATAGACATTTAAAGAATCTATCCAACCCTAAACTTTTAATAATTCTTAAGTAATTTAAACAAATAAAAACTGTTTTTTATAATACACGTGTGATATGTGAACTAGTATTAATGTGAAAAATAGTCACAGAAATCTTTTGCTGGATAAAGCCTTGATTGGGGAGGGGGGAAGGAGGGAAGGAGAGGGGGTCAAACCCTTATAATTGACACCCTCACTCTAAAAAACGCTGGGTTGTTTCAACCCATGTTTGGGTCAAATATGGACAAACCCAACCATTGGTTTAAATTTTTACATTGTAATTGGTATACAATGTAATCATTTATAAATTAGACATTGGGAAAATCAACATTGGTCAATTGCACATCTGAATACTGAATATGCCAAACATGTCAAAGTATAAAATAAATAAAAAGCGGCAGCACAGGGCACTTATTCAATTTCAACTGCTACTGAAAAATATGTAGAATTAAATGTTTAAAAGTACTTTGTAAGTACTTTAGGGGGTTAAAGCCTTAATTCGTCCGACCAACCTGAAGTCTCTTCTTTTCTTTGTTTTCAATTTATTGGCCTTTTCTTATCAATGTAACCACATTCTATTAATTAAAAGGGACAAAATCGAATGATTTAAGAATCATCCATTGGAAAAACACAAATTGGTCAACGTTGCAGATTTTGAATGAGTAGAGCAGCATTCTTACTGAGAAAAGATCACTTGCAAGAAATATGCTAGAATGAAGTGAATGCAAGCGGGTAGGTGGTCTCATTCCTTTTTATGACCTCATAGGTCAGTGTCCATTTGCTTGAGATTCATCTGTTTGACCTATGAGGAGTGACACTTTTTGAGACATGGTACATTTTGAAAAGTGCACTTACTGTGCACTCCTCAGTTATGGTTATGCACAGTATGACAAATGATCACTAGAGGCAATCATAAAAGCAATTAATGTACAGCGACAAGAACATCTCATCACAAAGGCTATGTTGGGAAGCAGAGTGAACACATAAGGACAAAAACACATAATTGCTCATGCTCACACATACACACCCTAGTTGTACCTGTACGGATTAAGTGGACACGTGGGAGAGTTCAGACAACACCTGTTTAACTCCTCAAATCATAGCCGTGCTCTCTTCATACCCAGGTGGCCACAAAGAGCCAGACATCCATGTGGGGAGTGTCCTAAAAATAACAACATGTCCCTCTCACTAGTTATTAAAGTCGGATTTCAAAGTCATTCATAGAGCACGATACTGGGTGTTGTTCACTACAGTAATTGCTGTCAAAAATGCAATTAAGCTGAGAGGAGTGTGTATTTATGTGCATTTGTTTCCCAGTAAATAACTCACCTTAACCAGTTACGTAATGAGAGCTGAAGAGGCAAAGTTCGACTAACTGCCTGAGTCAGCAAACACATCTGAAAAGGACCCTGGAACACATTAATCATGTATGGTTTTCAACTCAGAGACTGTCCCTCTCTCAAGTAATCATATATTAGCCATCACATTTTCAATAATAGCTATAATTAATTTTTAGATTAACTTTGTTTGAGAAGTTCATGAATTTATAGCTGCCATTATTGAAAATGTAAAGCCTTACACATTATTTATGAACCATTTAACTGATACTGTTTATGTGATAGAGAATGAATATATTAGAATATATGAAAGAATATTTGCAGATTTCCTATAAAACTATGCTAGTTTTTTAGTGGACCACTTTAAGTTTTCTACAAGTATTCGAATAAAAGACGAAGATAAAAGTGAACAGTTTATTGACAGAAGGATAACAACACCAAACTGAACTAAAGCATTAACGTGAACTGACAAATGAGAACTACATAGGCATATATATATATATATATATTAATTGAAAACAAAGATGATTGGATTAATTGATGAGTAACCATAGAAATAAACTAGAACGCAATGAGTAACCTAGGAAACAAACAAGTGGCAGGAAACTGAGATCAAAGGAGACATGTGACTGAAGGATACAAAATAAAAGTCCATGAGGGTGAAACTAAGAATAATCGTGACATTCATTATCACTAGAAAAAAAATTAATAACACGTTAAACATAAAAAAGTATTATGCAATTATTTAAGAAGTTTTTCCTTAATGTCTTAGGTGGTGGTCAAGTGAGGTGAAGTGACACAACTGACGCTGGTAGGTCACATTATAATGACAACATGACGGATGTAGTACGTCTGGATTACATTCATACTATATAACATACTTTTTTAATGGTCGCAAAGTAAGTTAAAATTCAAATGTAGTATTCAGACTATTCCCTCTCTCATGCAGGACGCACACATGGACTCATATAATCATATATACGCACTCTTCATTTGACCACAGTCATTAACCGGAGCCGACAGCTGTGTGTACACTGACTTGTGTGGCTCTCAGGGTAGAAAGATCTTTGACCTTAAACACACGTCACACTTTACGCCACTCTAATGCTCATATACACACAGGCACCCTGTATATGACCCCTGTATTACAACACTGTCATCCACTTAACCCACTGAACTGTTTTAAAGTACCAGAGAGAGTGACATGGCTTGATCTGGGCCCACACTTCAATCTATTCTTGGCTATACACGAACATTTTTATAGTGTATACTTTTTATAATCTAGTTTAAGCACAAGCTCCACAGCTCAAGAAAAATGTTGTGCTGATGACAGGGCTCAAATATATAGAGCTTTTGTGGAGAATTTAGCTCAGGTGTATATTTAACAAAATAAGTTGCAACTAATAATTTATTAGGTACAACATTTTCAATTATAGCTATAAAATATGTTATATTAACTTTTTTTTTTTACGTTTATGAATTTATTGCTGTCATTATTGAAAACGTAAAGCCTTATAAATTATATATGAACCATTACCTGATACTTTTAAGAATGATAAATTAATATAAAAGAATAAATGAAAGAATATATGCTGATTTATGCTAATATCTTAGTGGATCACTTTAAGCTTATCTACAAGTAATCTAATACATTTAAAAAATACAAATAATTTAGGGTTTATTTTGCAATAATAACAAAATTATTGTACTTTGTCCATTCCTTAACTATAAAGAAATATACTACATTATAAAGAAATTTCTGCTCTGTGTTGTAAACTAAAACTAAAAATACTGAAATTAACATTTTAAATGTTGTTTTGGCAACAAACTGAAATAAGTGAAGTATAAAAAAAACTAAAACTGAAGAGTAAATTAGAATGATTTAAAACAAAAACTAATAAAAATGACAAGCACATACAATTACTAAAAATTAAACTCATTAAAATGAAAACCAAAAAAGCTCATTCAAAATATTAAAACTATAATAGTCAAAATAGTCAATAATAGTCAACACTCAAATATAGTATAAACAATACACTGTATAAATTCATATATTTGTAATGTATAAAGCATAAAATAATATAGGCTACTCTTTAAATGCCAAACCCTGTTATCACCATCAAACACGCCCCCACCAAACAGCTCAGTTGCTATGACATCACCTTACACAATAGCAACACCATGATTCCAGTCCAGTCTATAATGTGGAAAAAAATGGACAATGCCCACTAAGCTCAGGATGACTCAGGATCTTGCACGCCAACTTTTACAGAACTGATTGATAATTGATGACTAGCACAATTCACAGAGCCCACTCTTATGACATCAGCGCAGGTGAATAAAGGGGGCGGAGTCTGCAGGCTGGGTGATCATGTAACAGCTGAGTCATTCTCCAGCAGCGCTGGAGTGAACACTGCACACAATGCTGAGGTGGGTGTACAGATGACTCACTCGCAGGAGAAGACTGACAGTTTAACTTCACCACTGAGTTACAGTAAAAAACGCTGAGTTCATATACAGTATTAAGCACAGATAGTTATGAGAGAATAGAAAAGAAAGGCTATAAAATGTTCTTGCCTGGTCTATAATATCATAAAACAGAGGCATTGATGTTTTCCAGTAATACACAGCCTCTTAAATCATCGAGTCAGTGTGGTCTAATGCAGGGTAATAATCTGAGAGTGGCTGCCCAGAGGCTGTACATAAAACATCTCTGTATAGTTATTTCTCATCAGTCTAGTGTAAGACTAGGAGAAGTTTCAGGCATTTCAGTTCAGTACCGCCCATGTAGTTCTTTTAATTTTTTTCCCCGGATTACTGGAACTGGGTAAAATAACCCACAGCGGAACAAAACAACAGCTTTACCTTAACTACATGAACTTTCAGAACAAGATGAATCACAGGCATGTTTGCCAAAAAACACTTTGAGTGATTATTCCGCTGCTGTTTTGACACACGGTCAGGAGAGAGATGTGATGAAGTCATGCGTGTTTACGTAAAGTCACGTTAAACAGATCCAAACCTATTACACCACAGCATTGCTGATCTTCAACTTAACCGTACCAGAGTTTAATGGTGTCTGGCAGACAGCGGTTACATTTTTCCATCGTTTTTGTGTGATATAATAGGTTTATATTGTCAACTTGCCATTTAACAAGGTAGATTTCTAAATACTCAAAGGGATTGAAGACTAATGAGCCCTTAAAAAATAATCAGGCTTTAAAAAAAAAACTTGTGTTAACACAGAGTCAGTCCATACTGAGACAAATGTTTGCATCATATTTATCTCTAAAGTCAAAATGACAATGATGGCTATTTTTTTACCAATGTGATATTTTGCAATGTGAAATTATTTAAATGACAATTAAAGGTACGCTATTTAACTTTTTTTTTTTTTTTTTTATTAACTAAATTAAACAATGAGTCAATGCATCATCTATCCTTCTTCCAAAATGTCTTTGTATTACCCTGATTCCCTTTGGTAAACCTTTGGAAATTGTACATGCTTCGCTCGCCCGTGCTCGTCTCATCATATCCGTAAATAGAGAAAAGCTGCTCCAACTTTGCCACGTGTATGTGGTGGAAGTGTCATTGGTTACACTGTAAAAAATGTCTAACCTCCCCAACTCAAAATGTTCTAGTGACTGGTCACATCTAAATTTTTCAATTGGCCCAAGTGAAATTCTGTCAATTTAATTCTATCAATTGTTGCAATAGTCCAGGGGTGGCCAACGTCGGTCCTGGAGAGCCACAGTCCAGCAGAGTTTTGCTCCAACCCTGATAACTCAAGTTCAGGTGTGTTTGATTTGAGTTGGAGAAAAACTCTGCAGGACTGTGGTTCTCCAGGACCGACGTTGGCCACCCCTGCAATAGTCTGTTAACATTGGCTCAATGAGAAATGATACGTTGAACCAATTGAAAAAATATTAAGTTTACCAAATCATGTTATTGGCCCAATGATATATTTTAAATTTTAGTAGCATTCTTTTTTTGTTTTACCTAAACTAAAAATGTATATCTGTAAATTTATATTAGGTACTTTGAGCTCATGAAACTGCATCTTAACAGTTTAAAAATTAAACATCTAAAACATTTACAAATATTTTGTAAGACTGCAAAAGTCACATAAAAAAAAGGAAAAACGGGAAGTACTTCAGGGTTACTTCACTCAGTGTTTAGTGTAATTTCATCTGAATTTTAGTATTCTCACGGGAGGTACTTTGAGCTCATGATGTCCTCTTAAATGGTGAAGAAATGTTGATTGAGAGCAGATGTCCTTAAAATCAAAGTTGTCACAAGAAAATGTGGCATTCTCCTTAATGCCAGTCTTTGGATGTACCCTCCACGGATGTGTTTTTAAAGCTCCAATTCTTTTGAAAATTCAAACACATTCTGGGTGTAAACAAGGAAAGGAAGTTGCATTAACTGACCAATAGCAAGTTCTGTAGAACTTGAAAAGGATGTCTTGGTGATGTGATGAAAACTTGCAGAAGCGGCACCGCATGGACTTCTTATACTGAAAACCTGCAAAATAAATAAATGACAAAGCCTCCTTGCATCAAATAAATGGCGACAAGTGACAGAACAGAAGTTTTTTACATAACACTGCCAAATTTGATTAATTTATGTCTTTAAATCACATGCAGCAATATTTTAACCTTTAAACATCTTAATGAATTTTAAATTCATGAGGAAGTCTAGTGGCGGATCCTGGCAGTAACACTCTGGGCAGCAAATGAATTGGAAGTCTTGCATATTCACGTAAAATAGCTTACTTCTAATCTGATAGATGGCTTTGGACGACTCTCTGGATTTACTATAAACTGGGAGAAATCTGTTTTTATGCCTTTATCTAATGGTCTTGACTCCATTTTTCTTCATAATCTGCCCTTTAGAGTATCCCATGAACATTTTTCTTACCTGGGGATTAACATCCCCAGAAATCCAAAACTTCTCTTTAAACTTAATTATATGGATCTGATTGGCAGGCTTAAGTGTATGATAGATAAGTGGAAACTTCTCCCCCTCTCATTGATTGGCCGTGTCAACATTGTTAAAATGGTTGTGCTCCCAAAATTTACTTATTTATATCAGAATGTGCCCATCTTCCTCACTTCTTCCTTTTTCAAGACGTTAGACTCTATTATCATGCCCTTCGTCTGGGCCTCCAAGCCTGCCCGTATTTCAAAGGCCCACTTACAGAAGTCCACGGAGGAGGGTGGTTTAGGCCTGCCTGTCTTTCTGCATTACTACTGGGGCTGTAACGCCAGAGCATGGGTTTTCTGGAATCAGTCCACGGCTGTGGGGTCAGAGGTGTGCGGTCCCGGCCCTAGATGGCCTGAGATTTAGCTTAGTAATGCTGTGTCACTTACTGGTGCCTCCTTGTCAGCCATTCTATTCTCAAAACCTGATATTAAAATTAAATCGTTACGGAATAATTTCTTACTCTGCAACTCTATGAAAATTTTAAAGCAAATCAAGGTAATTCTGAACCTCCCAGAAAAGTCAATTCATGCCCCCATATGTCAGAACCCCTGTTTCAAGCCTGGTATGATGGATGCTGTTTTTATGCAATGGTCAAATAAAGGTATATCTACTATCAGAGATCTCTACATTGATAATTACTTTGCTTCTTTTGCCCAACTCCAGGCTAAATTTAAACTCTCTACTAATCAATTTTTTCGTTATCTACAAATTAGGAATTTTGTCAAGCATACTTCTTCTCTTCTAAATGCGACCCCCATGCAACATGACTTTTTTGATATAATGACCACCCCTCCCACCTCCAAACATTTGGTCTCTCGGTTTGTTAATCTCTTCGTTGTGGCAACCCCATCTCTCCATATTAAAGAGGCGTGGATCAAGGACACTGGCGAAGTTATATCTGATGAGTTATGGGCGATAGGTTTAAACAGGATAAAATCATGCTCTATTAATGCTCGACATCTGCTCAGTGAATGGACACGTATATGTATACTTTTTCCTTTTTATATTATGTGTGATTGCTGGCTGTTTGTGTTTGTTTATTTTTGTATTGTTTGTATTATGTATGTAAAAAATCTGCATAAATAAAAAAAAAAAAAAAAAAAAAAAAAAATAGCTTACTTCTGCATATATAATAAGGTGGATACATTAGAGGATTACAGCAAACAAATTTGGTCATTAAATAAGTCAATTAATTAATAATGTCAATGTAATATCATCAAATAATACTAAGTTTTGAAGTAACATTAGCATTAATCCAAAGAACACTTTTATTTGTATTGATATTCTTATTGTATTTGACCTGAAATAACAACATTTATTCAATAAATGAAAAATGTTTTGAAAATTTTGGTTTATAGTTAATAACAATAATAGTTAAATTAGTTTTTTTCTTAATTTAGAGGCTCCATATCTAATGTTGCCTAGGCCCTTGGGCACTAAGTAAGCCAGAACCAACTGAGGATCTCAGGTTACCTAAAATAATATAATGGCCACGTTGTGTCCTCAACAAGCTAGTACTAGGAGTTCCCCCAGACTAACACAAAATGGCAGACATCAACTTCGTAACTTATGCAGCCTGAATTACACTGTCACATGTTTTAGCAGTTTCATGGCGGCTCTCAATAAAGCACCTTAACACAAATTACCTAGAAGACCTAACAGTATTTGACAAATATGGAATGAACAAATATGCAATATCAACTTGTTAAATACTCACTGTGAACGTCGTAGTTGTTCCGTTTTCTTCACTAAATGATACCTGGTGAGTCAGACCTAACGATGCTGGGTTACATGGAGAAAAAAAAAATTATAACAGAAAGCTATACCTAGAGTCTCATACATTTAATATAATCATAATAAAGTTCGATAAAATTATTTAGTTCAATAAATAGTAACAGAGATTAGTATGGGCTAAATTAGGTTATAAAATGCCATCATGCCAGCAAAGGTGTGAATTCACTGTTATTCAGCAAAATACAATGTTATGTATGTAAAATATACTGTGTCCTAAAGTAAAACATTCGGAGAATCGTTCTAATTCGTTTAGCGAATGCTTATCGAGCGCGGTAATGTAATACCCATGTTTTTCGGTTTTATGTTGAAATTGAGACCTGCACTCAAATTAATGTACACAAGACTTAATAAATACAGAGTTCAGTACTCACCATAACTTAAATGATGGAAAATCTGTCTGGAAATGATGTTCTGTCGTCGTCCTCAGCATCGACTTCTCACTCTTCTGCGCATATACATTTGAATCCACTATATCAACGGTTTCTCTCTGACGCATGCATATACGCTTTTTTTTTGCAGGGCTTTTTCTCAGCAAACACAGATTTTTCACTTCTACTTGATGTTTAATATGTTCAGTGAATATTTTTTTTTAATTTTACCTTCAGACCTTAAGCTAAAATTACCACAATGCATCTTTTTGTTTGGGGATAATTAGTTGGAAGCAGAGTCAATATTTAATTGTCAGTTTCCCAAAATTTTCTAAATATATATTTTTTACAGTGTAGTTGTCACAACAAGCGAGAACCTCCAGGGAATCACTCCTGTTAAACAAACGATGAACAGAGAAGAGTCTGCTGGCAAAAAGAGAATGCGACAGAGCTCGTAATAAAACAAGAATCAACATTGGCTTGGCTTTTCGGAGATGGCAAGTTCTGAGATATTTTAAATGTTGTTAAAGCGGCACAGAGATGCGTTTTTACTACTCAACAGGTGAGTAAGATATTTTATTGAACAGATAAATTGCCATATCAAGCCCTCCAACCAAGTTCATTGCAAAGCATTA
This sequence comes from Leuciscus leuciscus, assembly GCF_965113295.1. NCBI lineage: Eukaryota > Metazoa > Chordata > Actinopteri > Cypriniformes > Leuciscidae > Leuciscus > Leuciscus leuciscus. The sequence continues at coordinate 19,559,031 of NC_138735.1, forward strand.
TCTATTGTGAAGGGTCATTTCATTAAGGTTGTTTTAGAGTCTATTAATGGCTACAGTAACGTCTTAAGCTAGTCAGCTTGAGATTCTTTCCATCTAAACTGGTTAATTCTCTTAAGTCTAGTAGTGAATGTTTTATGAGCAGTAGGATAACCATATTCATCCACACAGTCACCCAGAGCCAAAGCACAACCAAATGTTCTTCCGCAAAATGCATGCAGTTTTGTTTTTAACCGCTAGAGGGCCAATAGTGTAGGCTACTTTAAATCTTTCCCCACCACTGACGGAATTTTTCGTCATTTATGACAATGCTTCCCCGCCATTTATGGCAATCCATGTTTTCACTGTTATATGGTAGGGGGCGCTATTATGCATCTTCTGAAAGAGTACAGAATCTCTGTATCAAAACAGGCAAAAAAGAAGAAACACGCAATAAAAAGCATTGCTTATGCACGTTTTAGTCTTTGACAAAAACAAGATTTTCTGGGCTTCTTGTTCAAAATGTTGCTTTTTTATGAAACATACCCACATTCAAGTGTTGATAAAAATTATATTTTGTGTTTGACTGTTGCGCTTGAGTCTTGCGTCTTCTGCAGCATCAAACTGCGTTCTTGACCTTGCAGTTTTTTTGTTCTATTTACCCATGTCTCGTGTTTTTAACTGCAAACGAGTTCTAACTACGGATCTATATAAATAAATAAAAAGGTGTGTCATGAAACTCTAGATCGCACAGGCTAATAAGTCCCTAACTAAACCTGCTTGCAATCACATCATTCTCTATAGCACACAGCTGATTGGTTCCTGCTGTATCAGTAGCCAATGAGCTCGCTGCTCAATCTTCAAATAGTTAGTCAGCATTTGCTGTAGCAGTGCAGCGTGCTTTCAGAAACCCTCCATCTTCCCCCGCTCCACCTGTATAGATCTGCAACAGGTAATTAATGTATGCTGTATTGTACAGCAGCAGCAATAACAGCAGCAGCAGCATAGCAGAACTATTCTGTCAAAACCAATTTTATCAACATTGCAATATCCATTACCATGCCAAGAACTCGTGTTGTCATGACAGAAATTCATATAATTTACATAGATCAGTGGTCTAACACAGTAATCTGGATTTTGCATAAACTACTAGGCAAATGTAACCATATTTAAGTATTCTAAAGTATTTTATCTAAAATTAGATTTTTTTTTTTTTTTTACATTATGGTAACAAGAATATTAGGGGAAATGTGGTGTTAAAAAATTAAATAAAACAAAACATATGTTGGGTCCTATTCGTGATAAAAGCATAAGCACTGCATATTCTGCATATCTAAATGGAAGATCTACAAACATATCATCAGGGGTGTTCACTCACACGCGCACAGAGACATCATTTCATCAGCGCCCTTTGTTTCTTTCTGTATTCTCTTTTCTGTTTAAACTGAGTCACGACTGAAATTCATCCCCTACTGTTCAAACCTCTCTAGATTTTCCCAGAATTAAATGGAAAATCTTATAAGCAATGTGCCTTCTTTTTTCTCTGGGAGAGAAACAGTATTTTATCTCATTTGAACGTGATTACCAGCCTTGTGCTTCTGGTTCTCTCTGTTCTGTCTCCCTGCGTGTGATTTCATTCTGATTTGGCAGGTGGTAGGTGTAGAGTGTGTCACGATCCTGCAGCGAGTGGTAATCGCTCTCTATATACAGCACCGATGAAACAGACGGTGAGACACTGTTCATTCACAACTCCGCTGCCAGATCTGAGTCATGAGAGAGCGAAAGAGAACAGTGTCCCACTAAGCAGTGGGAGAGATGCAGTGACCTCATTCTGAGTCATGAAGCATGTACCCTGACACAGGCCTCCGTCACCATGTGCACTCGTAGATCATCAATAACCTACATACGGATAATACTTATACAATCTGATTTTGCAGATCAGATCATTTCAGTGTAGTGTTCAGCGTAGAGAAGTCTGGCTGGGATTTTGTCTTAACACTTTTAAAAGCTGATTATTTGCTTAAATCATTTAATGTGCTGAAATTGGTGGTTGAAATGAATCTCTCTGACATTAAAGACCCCATGGAATCAAAATGAGCATTTTGTGGCTTTTAGTCTATGTCTGTTCGCTTTGATGTCACCAATAGTATTTGCTAGTATGCTAAAATTTTGTTGACAAAACATTGCTTATATACACTGTGCTGTTAAAAAGTTTTTTTAATGAAATTAATACTTTTATCAAGAATGCATTAAACTGATCAAAAGATATAAAAAATATTTACAAAATACTTTTGAACTTTCTATTCATCAAAGAATCCTGAAAAAAATATCACAGAATCCACAAAAATATTAAACAGCACAACTGATTTCAATATTGATAAGAAGAAATGTTTCTTAAGCCCCAAATCAGCATATTAGAATGATTTCTGAAGGATCATGTGACTGAAGACTGGAGTAATGATGCTGAAAATCCCACTTTGCATCAAGAATAAATTACATATTATATATCACAATATTAATGATTTTACTCTATTTTTGATCAAATAAAATAATAAAAGCCTAAATTAAATCTGTTCATCATATAATGCGATCGCGTCTCTTCAGAAAATTAGTTTTTGCTTAGCTGCCAACGATCTCTGAATTCTGAAAATGAAAGAAAGTCTTATGGGTTTGGAACAACATGAGGGTGAGTAATGAAATTTTTTTTTAAACTAACCCTTTAATTAACGGATGCACAATATCTAGGTAACATAACAGTCACATTTTAAATATATTATATTTAGATTACCTTTGCGGTCATCTAACACTCACTTAAAGTTAATCTTTAAAAAACATAAAATTCAATTTAAATTCACTGTACAAAATGTTTTATTGCATTTAATTATTATTTATTTATTTATTGAGACAAAATAGTACCGATTTTTAATATCAATCATTTATCACTTATCATACACAACATGAAAATAAATATTAGCTTATAATTATGAATGACAATTCTACTATTGTGTATCCCTAATACACATTTAAAATTGAGTCATTCTCTTCCAACAAAACAGTCCAAAAATATTGATGACTCATCCTACACTACACAGATTTTTGTCCAATAAAGTGATCTCTAGAATAAGAATGCCCCATGTCCCTTTCCTACTGTGATCCATTTTTCTTCCCGTCCAAACTTGTCAACACAGGAAAGAAATCTAAACGTGTCATGTGATTTTATGGGGCTTTTAAAGGCAGCTGTGATCAGAAAATGGTTTTTTGGGGTTTTTTTCAATACGGGTTTACAAATGCACAATAAGCTTGTTTTTTCCCCCACCCGCAGTGATAAGTCGAGTCTGAGCCAACAGGCTAATAGACCCACGGCGTGCCACTCAAGTACAGTGTTCACAACACCAGTATCAGTTTGGCTGCTGCCCCATGACTTCTCCGAGTTCAGGTCACCTAGCAACCGCTCCCCAGCTATTTGAATTTTCATGCATCACTTTGTCTGCAGTGATGTCACAGTTGCCCTGGCAACCATATGCCCGACTTATTGTGACACTTACACTGTAAGCTATCTGTCTATGGGCTAATGACATTTCCAGAGGTTTAGGAACAAAGCATTTCATAATGCTTTCGAATGTTGAGCGATAATGAAGCTCTAATTTGTGCATTCATCTAATTACCTCCATTTCTTCAAGGTATTAAACAAGAAAACAGTTCAAATAGAAAGAATAATAAGGGAACTCCTAAACAGCACGACAATAAAATAAAGCATGCAGCTTCTCAGCATCCCCTACTCAACAAAAGCTGTTTCAGTCCAGATAAATCACACAAAAATGGCTCCATTATAATTCCTCGTATATTCACGCTGCCAAAAAGTGAGGCATTGTTATAATCACGCAAATGACCAGTGCTGCCCAGTCAGTCAGAAAGCCACGGGATTGAGCTAAACATAGAGCAGGTCAAAGAGAATGAAGCACAAACCCACAGGCCTTTTTCTTTTTTAGCTCTAAAGACACTAAGCCTCTCCGCTTGAGTTCCTCTTTTTTTTTTTTTCGTTTCATTGACCAACATCTTCCTTAATCATTGTAATTTCCATAATCCTTATAAAAACATTTAATATGTAGGTCTCTGCCACAATACTGGCAAAACTAAACATGCAACATTAATAGCACCCACTAATGTCAAAACCAAAAGACACAAGGCTTTTCAGCCATGCATTTTGCGACAAGATCATGGCCTTTGAACTCTTAATCTCGACGGGGAGATTGATTTAGTGGCCTTTTGCTTTGAGCAAGGGTACAGACTTGTCCTTTTCCTTCCAGCCCTAACTATAATGATCACTGACCTGAATGTACAAGAACTGAACATCTCGCTTTTGTACGAACCCGAGCCGATGCTTTTGTTCACCTCCCTCGAGAGAGTAAATATTGATGACCAGGACAGTCAGGGGTCGCCGTGGCCAGCGGTAGGAAAAAAAGTGATAATCTGTCTAGATCACTGCCTTGCCAGAGATAATCTGTCTAGTTCAGAGTGTACAGTATGAAGAGGCACTGCTACAACAGAGAAAAGCCAGGCATGGATATACAGGCACAGGAAGCTGGTATCCTCTGCCAGTTTGCCAGCTCCCACAAGACAGCAATGCCTGAATACATGAGGAATGCGGCTGGGAAAAAAAGAAAGAATGACAAAGTGAACATAAAATCAGATTGGGAGGCCATCTATTTGCAAGTGTACTCAGACATGCTTACAAAATTCACTTCTTAGCGGAGATATACATTAACAGAAATTGTCCTCGACGGGGGCTCAAGAATAAAAAATAGCCTAATTATTATTAATATATTAAAATTAATTATTAAACTCTAAACTAAAATATTAAAAAGAAGAACATTAAATACATTGAAATGCATTTTTAAAATAATATAATATAATATAACACCTGTCATTAATTACTCACCCTCATGTCGTTCCAAACCTAAGACTTTTGTTCATCTTTGACACAAAAATGAAGATATTTTTGATGAAATCCGAGAGCTTTCGGTCCCTCCATTGACAGCCTACGCAACTACCATTTTCAAGCCCCAGAAATGTAGTAAAGACATCATTAAAGGACTCCAGTGGTTGTCACAATTTAAAGAAGATTCCACAGGTTTTCAATACTAAATGACTTTAATAATAATAATAAAGTAACACAGAGTAACAGAGTGTGAATAAAACAAACGCAAACACAAATATCGACTGACAAACACAGAGTGAAGGTGAGGAACTTAATAGCACATGGTGATTAAATAAATGACGAACAGCTGTGGTAAAGATTAGTGTCCATGGAAACTAGGGCTGTCACTTTACGGTCGAAAATCGATTGCACAATCGATCGGACTACTAACACAAGTTTCGAAAACGAAAATAGGGAATCTATTTTAACGGTCTTCTCTCGGAGCGCGTCCAGCTCGTCACGATACGCTCACAGCGAACGCGCGTCACACAGCAACTGCAGGCTCTGACAAACACACATAGTAGCAAATTATACTTCTGCATAATGTTTCTCTTTTTACAACAAAAATGTGAATTCTGCCGGTATTCAGACAGTCTCATGCATATACAGATACAGATTCGGGCTACAGTCTACAATCGCCTACATAGGCGAAATCTGTTTGACATTTCTAATCGTAAACACAGCCATGTTGAAGCCTGCTGTAATGTTTTTCATTGATGTTATGGCAGTCCACTCTGCTTATTGTTTTTCGAGAATGTTGCACTCCTGTTTGTCATTGTGCACGAAACTTCACGCCAATAAATCATCAGAAATATTGCTGACTTGTGCGCGTCTCAAGCGCCCTCTTTACGTTCGTCCTAATGCCTGTGTGTTAGTTGTCCATGGATTTGCCTATATTTGGTTAAAATGGAAACGTCTTTAGACATGGAAAATCGATTTTACAATGATTCAATGAACACTTATGTCTCAAAAATCGAACAGGATTTTTTCACAAAAGTAACAGCCCTAATGGAAACTGATGAGCGGTGGGAAATTCAAACAAAGGAACACATGTGATGAATGAAAACAAACTAAAATTCCATGAAAACAAAACTAAGAACAAACACAACTGAATAAGCATGACAGGTTTAACCTCAGTTTTATGAAGTGAAAAAAGTGCTTTGTTTGCAAAAAACAATTTACCACTTTTTACCACTTTATCAACTCCTGCATGTTGTGTTAAACCGAGAGCAGATGTTGTTGCGTGAATGTGCGTTGGAGATTACTATTTTGTAAATAAAGTGGTAAATTATGTTTTTTTTGCGCAAATAAACAACTTGGTCTCTTCATAAAGCTGAGGTTATACCACTGGAATCACATGGATTACTTTCATGATATCTTTACTACATTTCTGGGTCTTGAAAGTGGTAGTTGCGTAGACTGTCAATAGAGGCACATAAATCTCTTAGATTTCAAAGACCGTCATTTGTGTTTCGAAGATGAACGAAAGACTCACGGATTTGGTACAACATGCGGGTGAGTAATTAATGACAGTATTTTCATTTTTGGGTGAACTAGCCCCTCTAATTGAAGAACATACAGTTTTTTTAAACTTCTGAAATTACTAAATGAATTGTAGTTAATTCATTTAATATAAATAAAATTTGTTATTTGTTAATATAAATAAAACCCAGTTTGTTTATAAAAAAAGTTTCAAAACAAGCATTCTTTGTCATAATTACAACAGAAATACCGGAAATAACCTATATCAGGGATCTTTCGAATATTTTGTTAGACAACAGGGGCTTTCGATTTCAGAACCACTGAAGTACAGCCTCTCTCTTCTGGAAGAATAGAACAAAAATATTGATGATGACATCCTGCACTAGACAGATTTTTGTCCAATCAAATGCTCTTTATGAGAATGCACTGGCCCCTAATTCCACTAGCTGTGATGTATCTAAAGGCAATTTAAAAAAAAGCCCTTTGATATGTCACAACCAAAACTTTCCAATAAATACATCAAACTTATGGGATTTATAATGTTTTCCAGTGTCAAGAAGAATACAATGAAATGAGACATTCCAGATAGCGTCCCGCCTGTCTGCCAATCTTCCGAGTGCTGGTTTATCGCTGTTCAAGAGCATGTGATTGAATGCTCGTGTGGAATCTAGAGCTCTGCGTAATGTGACAGGTGATTTGAATGGGGTCTGGAGATTGCTGACAGGAGAACAAACTCATTCATTGTCTTCTCGTGTGCTGCCGTTCGACTCAGTGGCATGCAGCCAAGCTCAGGCACTGCCAATGTCATACAACAACTGAAATGTGCAAAACACATGTTTACTACAAGGCCCAGATAACACAACAAACTAAAGTGCAACGTGTTAGACAGCTATTTCATGGAGACATGCTCTTAAATGGGCCACTGCAGATGCACCAGTAATGAGAATTATGGTTAAGCACTGTAATAATGAAAATGGATCTTAAAGGACTTGACAACATAGAAAACAGCTTTCTTTTCCGTTTTCACTTCTCTTATCTGAGTTTAATGTGAAGAGATGACTATAAGTAAGCCATTTGGTAGATTACTTGTATGTTGCTTATCTGAAACTTCTGACCAGCAATATTGGCTAAGCCATGACTTTAGGGCGGGACTATCTGCTTGTCTGAGCAATGGAAGAATAAAGAATATTTGGGGAAACCCGTTTGAAAACAATTCCAAACAAGACACTTCACCTTTAAGACACCTTTAAGAGCTCTGCTATGATTGGCCAAAGGCCCTTTCTCATGCATTAAAGCACATTACATAGAACCTTTCAAACTTTTATGTAAAAAAATAATAATAATAAAAAAAAAAAATATATATATATATAAAAGATTGTTTTCTGTGATATATGCCCCTTAGAAAAAACATATCAGAGAATGAACGGCTTATTAGATTTTTTAACATTTTTGAAAAGTCTCTTATGCTCACCAAGGCTGCATTTATTTGATAAAAAAAACTGTAGCAACAGTAATTATGTGAAATATTACATTTTAAGCAAGACACTAAAGTCAAAAATGTTGTTGTTTTTTTAGCTCGAACACAAATTTGAGCTTTTTCATAATTGTTTCGGAAAACATCCAAAATACACGTTTAAGTGTTTATTACACTATCTATTTGTATCTACATTCCAATTACAATTTATCTTTAAAAGCTGAAAATGAGCTAGAAAACTTTTTCAGAAAAGATTTTTCAGAGGGTTTATTCATATATAATTTGTCTGATTTTATACATTTTTTAAAATGTTCTGATTTTGGAGTGATAAAAAAAGAGAAAATCCAAAACTCCCTCAGAAAAACCTTTAACTCTATTATGTCAACAAAATTAACTTTGAACCTAGCTTTAATGTTCAGATTTCTGTTCTGGAAAGCTATGCAAATTAGTGCGTATTAAATTAGGTGATGATGGCTCATTTGCATATTTAAACACGACATTTCAGCAAAGTTTAAATACAATTTTTTTTTTAAAAATTTCATTCCTAAAGTAATCAATCAACTGGGGAAGTATGGTGATAACTATTAGTTAAATTGTTTACCCTATTCACCTGTAGTGTTTTGCCCCAAAAAAAGCTTTTCTATTTTATTTTATTTCAAAATGTAACTTAACCCTGTGTAGCAAAGCTGAATTTTCAGCATCATTACTCCAGTCTATAGAGTCCCATGATCCTTCAGAAATCATTCCTATATGCAGGATTTATAATTTGATGAATGGAAAGTAAAAAAAAAAAAAAAAAGGATTTGATTTTTTTTTTGTAACATAAAATGTCTTTACTGCACTTTTGATCAATTTAATGTATCATTGTATTCATTTCTATCAGAAAACAACAAAAATCTTATTGATACCAAACTTTTGAACAGTAAATTATAAGGCTTCAACCTTATACCATGAAGATTCAACTTCCCTCTCCCATTTTTTTTGTTTTGTTTTGTTTTTTTGCCCACTATAGTTTTGCTTTTGATACACTGGCAACACTGAAGGGAAGTTCCTGCAGAAGAGAACTGGGAAATCCATCCTCCCTTCTCTTATTATTAGCATTTGCCGTGATGTCACGATGGACTTACCCTTAAAAAACAAAGCACACAAGCCTTAGGCCTGTTTAAATGTCATTTTGGATTACATAAAATGAGAATGTTAGTCTGTGGGTCATAACAATTGACAGGTACTTGACAATGCAATCAATTCTTCATAACGTTCAACATCAGGAAAATAGTTTACTGTAAGAAGGGATAAAATGCAAGACATGGGACTTTCCATTGCAGGGCTAGCAGAGAAATGGAGGCAGAAGACATATCTACGGTGCCCCTAAAGGGACATGGTGATGGAAAATATGAGATGGGAGGAAAAATGATGTCATTGCTTGGTTCTCTCACAAATGTTTAGAATTTTGCCAAGAAACTTTGCGTTCGCTCGCAAAATGTTTGCTTTCCCTTGTGAACAGCTTCTCCTACATTTTTTTCTATTACCATGTCCCTTTGGAGGCTCCGTACATAACAGGTCTATCCTCACAGTAATCTCACCTAGATAGACACGCTCAGGGGAACAGTTAGATAATCTCGGGCCCTGTAGCTCAAAATAGAAAAGCCCCAATCACACCTGGATATCCTACACCTGCAGATACTGTAGTCAGCTACAACTACTCACAGTTTAGTATAGCGCAAGAAAGTTTTGAAGTGTTGTTATTTTTAACTAAAACTGAACCAAAAAATTTAATTAAATTTAAAAGAAATTGAAATGTTGATTTGGCAACTAATTGAAATATGTACTAAAATTACTAAAACTGAAATAAATAAAAAATTACGCCAAAAATAAATGAACCCATACCATTCTTATTGGTAGCTGAAAGATATTCAAAATTGCAGAAGAACTTAAACAAACACTCAAGTGTTAGCGGATGTGTAGAACTTTCTGAATGGCAGCCAACTCTGCAGATTCTTCTACTAATTCCCTCTATAATCAGGTTATGAAAGGCCATTTAAAGGTCAGGGTGGGTGAAGGGAAATGTGTACAGTTGTTCTGGTAGATTGAACCTTTAGATCAGCTGACAAAGAGAGAGATGGCAGAGACCGTGTCTTGATATATTGAAAAGAGAGGGGAAAACAGCGAGATCTCACATGTGACACCATGTGAGTCTGGCTCCAGCACAGACAGTGAGGGAGAGACAGCTGGGCTGAGACAGTGAAAGAGTGAAAGAGAGACTCACATGCTGATGTTGTGGTCTCTACTAACCAGCCTGACTGTGGGATGGCCCTCTCTCCTCCCCGTCCCCTCCTCTTCCTGCCTCTGCTCCCTGCTTCACCCCTGGCACTCAAATATGCAGCTGGGACAGGGTGTGTGTGCGCGGGCGACCGGGCGTGCATATTTGTGTGTGTATATCACTGTTGGGGAAGCTACAAAACTGTACCCATTTGAAAAAGTAGTTAGTTAGTGCTACAGGTTACTAAAGAAAAGGATCTAAGAGATTAAAGGCAACAATACATTTTAAATATAATTTAAAGACAGATAGATTTATAACCTACCCTAAATATAACTAATTAAACCAGAAAACTCCCAAATATCAACCCCGAGTTGAAAAAAAGTATCAACAGTACGAATACATTTACGAGTTTGTTTGCTCGGCTGTAAAGTTGTGCGCGCAAAATATAATATCTATATAAAAATTAGCAAATTACTCTTTTGCGTAATTGAAAAAATTAAGTTATGTTAACTTGACAATTCCACATAAAACATTTTTTTTCAATTATGCATTATGTTTATTTGCTTAAGTTTAAGGCAACGGGTTTCCTCACTTTTTAAGTGAAGTCAGCTGATCACTTTTTGCAGTGTACTTCTTAGAAATAGTAGTTTGTTACTGGAAAAGCTGCACTTACTTGAAAACAGTCGAGCTACTGTCGAACAGCTGAAACTAAGTCATGTTAGCATTAGCAATGTCTCTACTTTAAGTTATTTTCTCTCCAACAATGATATATTTGTGTGTGGGAGTGAGTGGCAGAAAGATCTGAGAATCCCAAATTTGCATTAAGAATTGAAAAAGAATAGGCCTGTGTCCAGTTGGCCTCCACCCTCCTCACTCACTCATACACACAAACTCTGACACACACCCTTTCAAAACCCCAGTCTTCTGGCAAAACACAAAGAGAAGAAGTGTGCAACTGGTGCGATAAAGCCGGGAATATCTTGTCATGTCGTTGTCAGCAGAACACATTCTCCACACAATAAATCCTCACGCGCCGAGTTCTGCCCCTCCACCCCCACTGAAAGATCACTACTGAAGACCCTCCCGACTCTTTCACATTCACGAGACGGTCCAACACAGCCTTTTAGAGTCACAAAGAGACACAAAAAAAAAAGCTCCATTCACTACCCCCCTCTGCATCTTCTTAGTATCTCACACAAGGACCATATTTAGGGAAGGGAGTGAATTGCTCACCCCAAATGTATTTTGGTGTTTTTTTTGTTTGCTCAAATATTACTCAGAAATAATTTAGACCAGATTTACAATACTTTTACTGTGCTTTTTTGGAGTTTGGCAGTAACAACAACAAAATCAGCATTTACGTTTCATGCCAATGAAAGCACAAGGAAATATCTTCTTTTGTGTTCAATGAAGAAAGAAAATCATGCAGGTTTGGAATGACATGAGGGCAAGTAAATGATGACAGAATATAACTAAATCCAGAAAACACCCAAATATTAACCCTGAGTTGAAAACATAGAAAACAGCAGCATTTAAAGGTGTACCAAGTTTTTTCCCACATTGCAAATGAAAGCACAATGAAATATATTCTTTTGTGTTCAATGAAGAAAGAAAATCATGCAGGTTTGGAATGACATTGAGAATAAATAATAAATTGAGAATCACGATTTTTTTGTTTCAAATAGAGATCACGATTTTCCCACGTTTATGAATGGACAATTCTCCCACGTTTATGAACGGACAACTAAACAAAAGTGCTGGGCAAAGATTAATCGCGATTAATCGCATCCAAAATAAAAGTTTGTGTTTGCATAATATATGTGTGTGTACTGTGTATAATTATTTTGTATATATAAATACACACATATGCATGTATATATTTACGTTTTTTTATGTTTTTTTATTTATATATAAATTATGTATAAATGTATATACAGTATATACATGCAAATATTTCTTAAATAAATACATACATACATATGTGTGTATTTATATATACAAAATAATTATACACAGTACACACACATATATTATGCAAACACAAACTTTTATTTTGGATGCGATTAATCGCGATTAATCTTTGCCCAGCACTAAAAATAACATGTAATTTACTAGAGGTTCTGACAAATGTCGCGCACAGCCAGAGCAGATTCAGCAAAGCGTCATAAAAGGGGACGTAAAATTACCTCATGTCTCAAAGCACATAACATTACAATAATAATGATCGTAAACAACTAACGGAGCTCTTACTTGTACCACCTGACAGCTGCAGATTCATTTCGTTATTGATAGTGTTGATATATATATATATATGTCTCTCTTTCTATATTGAAATGCATAAATCCGAGTCTGCGGTTGTGCACAGCTCCGGGTAGAACGTCATGTGTTGCCATCTTGTAATTATGGTTACGACATAACGTGAACCCAGCAGCATAATCGTTGTTTGGGTTCAGGAGGAACTGTAAAAGGCTACTGCTGTTTGTTTCTGTCTACAACTCTGCATAGCCTTACAGAACGTGCTGATGACGTGTGATGTCTGCGCGAGCAGGTGCAGGAGGTATGGAAATACATATATTGACGGGCAGGTAGGACATTGTATCATTGCACTCGGACTTAATGTAATGATTGGACGAAAATGTTTGGGTCCTGAGACTTCCACAGAAGATATATGTACATGTTTTCATATTAAGACCACTTCTATTATTGATTGCTATCAGGATGTGAAGAGAGTTGCAACCCGAATAACAAAAAGTGTTTATGAAAAAAAGTGCCCGCCCTACCTTTAATTACTGCAGTCTATTTAAAATGTTTATTGATTTTTTTTTTTATCGGTTTGAATGAATGTTTCAATGACTAACTCATAAAGACTTCACTTGTTCCATTGCTGAATGAATCAGTGTTTTATGAACAAATCTCTTGAATGAATGATTCAATGACAAATACATTTTTTCACTTGTCGCCACCTACTGGTGTAACGTTATCTGACGCGCCAAGTTACTTTCAAAAGGTGATTTACCGGTACTTCATTTTAATAGTTACCGTAGACATCAGCGTTTTTATCAGAATTATAAATTTTATCCCAGTTCTTCTGTGATAATATGAATATTTGTACCACAGAAATAACAATACTGTGTGGTTGAAAATACTGTTCATTAAGCTGTTTCATACCTATACATGACAACTTCTCAAATGCAGTTCTCAATGTTCCGGTGTGATTTTGTCAAAGGTTTAATAGACACAGGCGAATCATTGTCATTTAGGAATGAGATTGCGTGGGTGTTTGAATCAAGATCGCGATCTTTTAATGATTAATCGTGCAGCTCTAACATGAGGGTTAGTAAATGATGACAGAATTAAAATTTTATTCTTAAACTTTTAAACTTAAACTTATTCCTTTAGATAGAGATGTATGGTATATCACTTCCATATCAGTTAAAGGCCTATATTAGAGCTTCTTTTTTTTTATCGGTAAGAAAATTGAAAACTATTTATACATTTTATAATTTATTAGTAACAATACTGGAAATTATTTAAACATTTTCAATTTATCGGTAACAATATTGGAAATGTATACATTTTAAATGTATCAGTATTGATCTTTAACTGTGCATGCTAATTTACCCTATTTAGATTACCTAGGTAATTGGCATTATCTAACGCTCACTTAAAATTAGAATAACTGTTAAATCTAATCTTTAACGAATCTCCTTAAATATAAATGTTATACTATAATGTTGTGATGCCTAAATTCAGGTGCTGCACTTAAAATGATTGATTTTAGTTCAAAGTGTTTTATTTTTTATTTAAACAAAAAAGTAAAGAGTTTTAATATCAGGCATAACAGTAATCGACCAGAATTTTAATATAGGTGCATCCCTACTGTTTTTAACAAAACATTATTAATAAAAGTTACTGAACTGAATCTATTAAAGAGCAGTTCCCAGGTCTATCAGAGACAGTGAGACATTAGGACAGAGAGTGTGCACTCTGTGCTAGAGGGTTGCAGCGTGTTCTGGAGCGTCGGGTGCTCGGAGACCAGTTCAATGAATCCTCTGAGGACATCGGTGCAAAGTCTGCCGCTGTCTGACTGTTCCCATGGCAACGGCCAGGTGAGCAGACAGGCTACAGAGCACGGTGGTAACATGTGACTCTCCCACATGCTCAGACACACAGACAGACGTGCATACAGATCTGTCTCTCAAAAGTGTGTCAGTTACACACACTCTACAGCTCTGAACAAAAACGCCAAGCCACCTCACAAAATAAAAGCACACCTAGATAACATAGTGAGAACAGTTTACTACTGGCGCGTGCATGTGCAAATGTCTCGTAATTTAACTCGTTTCTGTGACTGCTAACTAACATTAACAAAGACAAGACTGTGTTTCTTACATTAGCTTGGATGGAAAGACAGTGAAAGAGAGGGAAAGAGGAGAGGCGGGGACATCTGCCTGGGGACTGGAACTCAGAGGTGTCATGAAGTCTGAACATCACGTAATGAACAGAACTCTGACGGCAAAGAGAGAGTGGGAGAAAGAGAGAGAGGACAAGAGGATAATTAGCTACTGTGAAAGAAAAGCAGTCCTTGGCTAACATGAGTTCTTCCTCACCCAGTGCTTAAGGAGCCAAAGAATAGACATTTCTCAGGCTCATCTCACAGCAAAGATAATATACCAAATAAAAAATATTACATTTACTAAAACTATTATGAAGGCAAAAAATTGCTTTTCCATTAATACAAATAAAATAAAATAAGAACTATAAATAAGCACTACAATATGAATGAAAAATAAATAGAAAAAATTAGAAAATTATTTCAGTTATGTCACAAGATCTGGGGCCAGTTGCACAAACAAATAACCAAAATCTTATGGACTGGTAAATATGAAATTGACAAGATCACAGTGTTAGCCAGCACGCAAAACACTGCTTGAAAGTAATGGTGTTAACTGATATGTGACTTGTTTAACTGTAAAACAGAGAGAGAGAGAGAGAGAGAGAGAGAGAGAGAGAGAGAGAGAGAGAGAGAGAGAGAGGACAACTGAGTGTCATACAAAACTGTTACAAAAGGTGAAAACATGCACTGATGCTCAAGGCGGCAGCATGATGCATTAAGAGCTAGGGGGTGTCATTTTTACAGTATGATAATGTTTTTTTTTTTTATTATCTTTTTTTTTTTTTTTGTGATACCCTACAGAATCTACATGAGATATTTACAGGTTTCCCAGAAAACAAAACAAGAACAATTTTACCTGATTATCCAACTCAAAGGTTTTACACCCTCCGGCTCCTAATGTATCGCGTTGCCTTCTAGAGCATCAATGAATGTTTTATCCTTTTGTAATAGCTGTGTAGGAGTCCATCAAAACTGTCCTCGGTGTGAAAAGATCAATCTCAAAATCATACAGTCACTGTTGGAAAGGGTTCAAATATACAGAAGATGATAGAACACCAAAGAATGTGGAGGAATCCTGGAAAGAAAGGATTTTCCTGAAGAACAGTGGGCAGTTATAAACTGCTCAGGACAAGCAAGGAAGTTACAAAAAACTATCACAAAACATAAAAACAGTCATTGATTATCCAGGTAACAATATCCGAGTCTGAGTTCTAATATTCTAATATATAATAACACAGTTGTAATATTCAAGGGTATGTAAACTTTTGAACAAGTTCATTTGTGTAAATTTGGCTATTATTTTGTCTTGTGGACCATATGTAAATATCTGTTCTTTTAATGATCCTTTATTTTGTTAAAATTAACATTTAGCAAATTCTGCAAAGGTGTGTGTAAATGTAATGTGTATAGTCTGTTTTGGTTTAGTTTTCACTGTGTTCTGTTTCTGTTCTGCCTACCTGAGTTCCTAGTTGGTTTCCCTGGCTGTTAATTAGTTTGCACACATCTGTTCAGTTTTATCCTTGATTACACTCCCTATGTATTAAGCCCTATTTTTGGTTCACTTCTTGGTCCAGTATTGTCAATGTTAAACGTGGATGTATGATTTTGTCCTGCGATCTTCGAGTTTTAGTTTGCATATTAGAGACTATTTTGTTACTCATGTCCTTTGTCGTGCGCATTCATTATAGCCACATATGTGACAATAAATATATTCATTTATATTTATATTAAGTATATATTCTGTATTTTATATAAATAAAAAATAAAAATGTATATACACACACATTATCTGCCATGGACGTCCCAAACTTGGACAATTAGATCTACTAGTTATATGATGCCAAATCTGCATCCAGTCCATGCTTAATCATAAATGCAGCAGAGATCCAGTGTGATGGCAGTTACAGTTTATTGCTAAACGCACAATTATATTATAGTTAATAGTCATCAAGTACTGCAGAAGACTGTGATGTTGACAATTAAGATAAGTATGGAGCAGTTTCTGTTAAACCTAAAACAACAATAAATCTAAAAATAAACCTGATAATATATGTATATGCTTGTAAGGTTTCATTAAACTTAAAAGCGAGACAAACACATGCAATGGAGTTCAAAATCATCCATCATTATTTGAGACCGTCAGCAAGTGTCAGATTTTCGTAAGCTAGTGGCTTTTAATTCATAATGAATGACGTGCTGAATGTGTATCTCCGCTACGCATTATTTATTGATAGAATTCTCTTAGCGTCTGCTACTATAACTGGTATGAGAGGCCGCCAGTGCACCAACTGAGGGGAAATGCACTTGCAGTTGCTCTGGGGTCAGAGAACAGCACAGCTCTCATTTTTGGCTTAGGTTTCAAAGACACATGTGGCTCAGGAAATCCCATCAGATCTGTGTACAGCCACTTGAGAGCCCCTGCAGCTCGGCAGGGTGACTGTAGCTATTTCAAAGCCCAGGGCCCATTATTGGCCCATGATGTAGAGACGAATTTCACCGAAGGCCACTGGAAGCAGGGGGCAGTCCACTTTTAGAGCTGCAGGCCGTGGTATATAAGGACATGTTTGCAAATACAGTCACCGGAGTACATTGGAAGGCTATTTTTAGAAGAACTTTAATAAGCGTCCCGAATTAGCATGGGGCAAAATATAACCCATAATATGATTCCCTCCAGATATGAGCATGAGCCCTAGTTTATGACATCATCCAGGGCTTGAAGAAATTGCCATATAGAGAAAAGGGGATTAATTTGATCATTTTAACCTAATCATTAACTAATTTTTGCAGAGTTGGTTAGAAAGAAGAGGGATTCACAGGTTGTTCTGTTATGGAATAACCTCATGTCATTCCTAAGTGACTTTCTTTTTTTCTGTGGAACACAAAAGGATGCAATCTGAATCACATGGTGATCACTGTTAGAAATTAATTGGAAGCATTCAAGCTTTCAAAAGAGTGCAAAAGCACCATATCAATAGTGGGGTCCACTTGGGGTCCAAACCCATTCACTTGCTTTGTGTGAGCCAGAACAGACCGATTCACCGATAGTCTTCTACTGCAGTGTGTTGTTCACCGCTGCAATCAAATGTTGAACTTGCGTCAGTGAGACCTAATCATCGAGTCAGTGAGTCAAGCGTATCAATGAGACCAAATCATTGAGTCAGTGCGTTGAACTCAAGTCAGTGGACCGAATCATTCAGCCAGTGCGTTGAACTCAAATCAGTAGCACCAAATGATTCAATCAGTGAGCTAAACTCAAATCAGCAGCAACAAATCATTCAGTCAATGAGTTGAATTCAAGTCAATGGGACCGAGTCAGTGCGCTGAATTAGAGTCAATGTGTTCGAATCATTGAGTCAGTGAGTTGAACTCAAGTCAGTGAGACCAAATCAGTGAGACTGAATCGCTGAGTTACTAACATGAACTCAAGAACTGGATCACTAAAAATCATTTAGACTGGTTTTGTGAATTAAATCAACTGATTCATTGAAAACATAAGACACAAATTGATTCATAATTTGTTCATGATTCGGACAACGCTACTCATGAACGCACCAATTCTTGATGATTTTCAAGGAATATAAATTTCATGAGGTTGAAAAATAATGACAAATTTTTATTTGGGGGTAAACTATTGCTTTAAATGTTTGGATGCAAGATAATTGGATGCAATCATTCTTAATCCAGGTTCATCCTGCTCACCTTCAGTCTACCCCAGTCATGTCTCATAAACTCAAAGGACGAATGTGACTCATCTGCCTCTCTGTCAGTCCAGACTGATCTTCACATGTTGTTTAGATGCTGGAGGACATGCGCTCCTTTTGCATCTGATTCCACTGGACAGGAGTGACTGACCTTGTCTGTGGACACAGAACTGCTGTGTTTATCAGTATTGAGGAACCTGTCACATCCATCTTCAGCTAATTGTCGCATTAGATTATTGATGTCAGGTATGAATTTGCCTTAACGACACAGGGGCTGCCAAAACAGCTCTCCATAAAGAAATCTATAGGCTCTGTCAATTCTGCATGCTGAGCGATTAAGCTAGCCTCACTCCCAGTCTAACTCCCCTTTGATGTCCTGGAGCACATGAAGGGGAAAATTGCTTTCACAAGGTAGCAGTGAGTTTGGATTCCATCACAGGGACCTCTTATTGGAATGTCAGCTTTGATGAATGGATCCAAATGAACATTCTCCACATTGGAGGCCTTTCGTTGAGGAAGTGGATCGCTGCTGCTCTTGTTCTTCAGCAGCTGCTATCTGCGGATCCCTCTCATGGCGGGGGGAGGTGATGTGGGTCTGCATAAAAAAGCTCAGCTTGAGGTAATTCATACCACTCTGATTCAGTAGAAACACTGGGACAAAGTAGGCCTCTAAAAACCAAGGTCAAGGTCGACCTTTACACTTCCTGCTTCCTGTTCAATTGCTGATGTGGTTCAGATTCAGATGACTCCAGAGAGATCTCAAAATGGACGACCGGGCAAGCATACTTGGTTATTTAATGAGTTATTTTGAAACTTTTGAGCATTCAAGTTCCAAAGTGAACTAGACTAGCAACCAAATCCAAGACAAAACTGGCAGGTATATTAGTTTGGGGTCAGTAATATTGTAAAAAAAATTTATAATTAAAATATTTATTCAGCAAGGATGAAATATTACAAAAGATTTCTATTTCAAATAAAAGTGATAAATCATAAATGGCATTTTATAATATATTAAAATAGGAAAACTGTTATTTTTAATTTGTATTAATATTTGATTATTTATTTTTACGGTATTTTTGAAAAAATCTTGACTTTTGTACTCTTTTACATGCAGCCACAGTGAATGGGGACTGGACTTAAAAAGTGTTGTTATTAATATAATAACTGTTCGGAACTGCCTTGATCAGTGAGTTAGTGAGTTGAACTTGAGAACTGGGGGCGATTGTATAAACCTCTAAGACTAGTCTTACAAGTTAGACATCAATTTATTTTCTTTAAGACGGTTTATAGCTTTTTTAAATCAGTTACATAAAAACGTAGATAAGCCTACTTTGATGCCGAAAACTAAGACTGACTGCCCCTGACTAACTGCTAGTAGGTCATACTAGAACTTAAGACACTGACTTAACATTATGGCTATGTTTATGCTACCGGCCGCTGGTTAAGGTTTTTTTTTTTTTTGGAAACAAATTATTCAGTCTGGTTTTGTGAAATGGACCGAATCATTAAAACAATTTCTGTGAATACGGACTTAATTTCGGTCTGTTTCTCACACAAAGCTATCAAAATACTTCAGAAGACTGACAACAGAGTACAACTTATGTGGACTACTTTTATGGTGCTATTTAGAGCTTGACAGCCCCACTCCTCATTAACTTTCATTATAGTGAAGAGAGTAGCCATGGTTTTCCTTAGAAATTCTCCTTTTGAGTTCCACAGAAGAGAGACAGTTGCAAGGGTGTGGTATAGCATGAGCATGAGTAAATGATGACAGAATAAAAAAAAAATTGGTGAACTACCCCTTTAAAGACCCTTTTGGACCAAGGTTGAGACTGAGAGTATAAGAGTTGAGAGCTGCAGCTCATAAAACTACCTAGATCAAGTAAGTTCTTTGTCTTATGCTTGTTTTGGACAAAGGCTGATGAAGACACAGCCGATCCCAAATCAGATACCACAGGCAGACCGTGTCGTACGCCAGAGAAGGATAAACATAAGCGCCTGAGAGTCTGCAGTATTTGTGGTGTGTACTCCCATGTTCTCTGCAGCGTTAATTGCTGCTGTTGTGCTATAAATAGAGCGCGCACATCCACGGCCAGGTTTCTTTGTCCCTCTCCTCTGGATTCAATATGCCGCAGCTATTTCTGTGAGTGCTGCACTCCAAAATAGCCGCTATTGAGCTCTAGTGGATCCCAGTGTGATTGCCTGTAGCACTAAAAATAGCACCTGTCAGATATTTTCTCCTGCATTCAGATGAGCTAAAGGGTATTAATATCCACCCGCGGCATTGTCATATCCTGCAAATGATCACACATAATGTGGGTGGAGTGTTTTTTGGGAGTGTGCGTGGCTTTTATGATTGTGTGTGTGATGATGAGTGTAAGCTGACATCATCCACTCAGACATCACTGAGTTCGTTCTCAGTGACTTCCTGTATATAGCCCAGGAAACCGCACTGTGATCCCATATATGTGCACTGGAGCTCTGTATGTAAATATATATATATATATATATATATATATATATATATATGTGTGTGTGTGTGTATGTGAATGTGAATGTGTATGTGTGTGTGTGTGTGTGTATATATATATATATATATATATATATATATATATATATATTAAGGGTGTCATGATTTCGATTTTAAATCGAAATCGATCGAAATTAATGCTCAATCTCGATTATCGAATCAAAAAATGGAATCGTCGATGCTGCCACGCCCCATATGTCACGTCAGCTCGGCTTGCCTGTAATAGGTAAAACTCCTTTTCTCGAGAATATTGAAGCCTTTATTTTAAAACGCAGCTGCACAGCGAGAGCATCATAGCTCGTCTGAGCGAGCTGATTGGCTGTGCTGCGTCAACTGCACGAACCTATGGCGAGTAGGAGCGCTTGGCGCCCTGCCAACCTCGAGCGCGCCAATTTGGACGCGGCTGAAGTGTATAAATTCAGAGAAAACTCGCCAAAGGACTTTAGGTTTAAATCGACTGAAGCGAAGTACCTGATATGAGCGAAATAGCACGCAGGCAACGCAGTACTCGTTCCCTTATCTCTAAGGGAACCGAGGTTGCGCAAGTAACCAAGTACGTTCCCTTACGAGAACGTTCTCTCGTACTGCGTTGCAAACGCTGTGGGAACCCAATTTAAAACGCCGTGCTATTCGCCTGTGACTGCTCTGAGGAGTCCAGGGAGCCCCGGGACTATAATAGGTAATCAGAGGTGGAAGTAACGAATTACAACTACTCACGTTACTGTCATTAAGTCGTTTTTTTGGGTACTTGTACTTTTTTGAGTATATTTTTAAATCTGTAATTTTACTTGTACTGAAGTACATATAAAACTAAGTAATCTACTTCGCTACTTGTAAAATCACATTTCGTTACTGAGTACAATTTGAATTGATATTCAAATCTTTGACCGGCATTTCGGTAGCCAATAAAAATATTTGATCGTAAACGGACCAATAAAACCCCTGATATTTGGACTGAATTAAAGCCGCCGCAGTCGCAGCAGGTTTTGAAGAGCTGATCATAAGTGAAGGAGGCGAGGAGCTCAGAGTGAATGGCTGGACTGAAAGTTTAGAGAAACAACAGTCTACATAGTAGTATTGTCAAAATATCTATATTTTGATACATATCAATACTGAAATATCTGTCAATACTCATTTTGGCCAATACACCGATACGATACCAGCTGCGCGTTCTCATTCTCTCATCTCAACGACAGCGAGTTTGACACACCCGCCTCCTCTCAGCGCGGGATTGCAGGTAGGCCTATTAAGCATAATTGTATTATTACCTGCAAGTTTCTATGGCATATTTTAATGGCAAATGTCACGAGTGCAATATTATAACGCAAGGGCACATTCATGTAATCGCAGAAAACTGGACGCGAGCTCTCAAATGTACGAATGAACTACTGGACTCGGATATTGAGTGTGCGCTCTCGGACTGTGTCATATCATGTGCAATCGCGAATCTCTCCAAGTGGTTCTCACTGCAGACTCAAATGACGTCCAGCTCCAATCTCTCCATGCTCTTGAATTAAACGTTGTCAAAAGTTATGAAAAATCTAGTCTTTTTTGCAAATTAAATTCAGTTTGAAATCAAGCTTCCTTGTGCTGTGTGTGAGCTATTGCAACAGTAAACGACGTTACCCTATTGTAAAGACAAATACACTGAGTGAGTAAATATTTAAGTTAGATTATTGTAATGGTTATTGATCAATGTTTAAATATGTAAACAAAAGCCTAAATAAAAATCTCACAGTATAAAGTGGATGTGTCTCTTCAGAAGACTTGAATTAAACTTTTCCATTCAAATAGATCACTGTTACAAAGAGTGTTGTGCTTTTCGATGCTTGAAAATAATGATTGCCTTGACAAATGGATGGACAAAAATGTAGATATTAAAATATTTAGGCTAGTATGTGGTAGTTTTCCCGATGGTATTACAAATTATAGGCTAGGCCTACTGAATACCGACATATTTCATGGTGTCATATTGAAGTTAGAAATTCCAGTATCATGACCACTAATTAATGTCCTTCGACAATAAGGTAAAAACGTGTTAAAAGTAGCTATTTTCTACATAAATCTATGATTTGGTTGAATATTTATTGGTAATACATGAACTATTGCCAGCTAAAAAGTAACTAGTAACTAGTAACTAGTACTCTAGAGTCGTTTTTGAGAAGAGTAATTTGTACTTTTACTTAAGTACTTTTTTGACACCAGTACTTTTACTTGTAATTGAGTATTATTTCAGCAATGTAACGGTACTTGTACTTGAGTACAAATTTTCAGTACTCTTTCCACCTCTGTAGGTAATAGGTTATATTGTTTAAGTTTCCAATTGACTGAAGATATAAGTTATTGTTACATGTTGTTAATAAACGTTTTAAATTTGACAATGTAGTGTGTGGTACATTGCGAACAAAGGTCAGATATTATTATATTGCATAAAAGTCTAAAAATGGCATAGCTTGTGCTTTCAAAAAAAAATTTTTTTTAAATCGAGAATCGAATCGAACCATGACTTTAGAATCGAAAATGTAATCAAATCGAGGATTTGGAGAATCGTGACACCCTTAATATATATATTAGAGCTGCACGATTCTGGGGTTTTTTCATGACAAATTGTATTGTTTGAAGTATAGAGATCACAATTCTGACATTATATATATATATATATATATATATATATATATATATATATATATATATATATATATATATATATATATATATATATAAAAATTGACATTTAGGAATAAGATCGCATAGGTGTTTGAATCGAGATAACGATATTTTAATGATACAATATTGTTATTCATCCAACAGCTGTAAGTTTCTCTTCTGTTCCTATGCATAAACAAAATACAGTGCTGAAAGCGCCGTGCTAATGGATAAACCCACTTACATCTAGTTGTTGTATTGGCAGAGCTGCATGTTGTGTGCAACTCCCCCTGAGCTCCTGTGTCTGTCCCCTCTGACTCCAGCCATTAATCAAACTCCCCGCAGTCAGACCTGCATAATGCAAACCAGAGCTGACGACATGTGCAGCCCCCCGGCTCCTACCCACAGGAGAGAAGAGGAGAAGAGAAAAGAGGAGACAAATGTAAAAACAAACACATCAATAATTATAATTTCAATGACATGAATCTGTAACAGTGGGGTTTAATCCATTATTTGTTGTCTGGCATTATGCACAAATTATTTTCCAGGAAAAATGTCCCTTTTAACTACACTGTTCCTCTTAAAGTCAACATGAAATGGTGTGTGCGACCCAATTTATATCTATAATGTGACATTTCTGATTGAAACAGGACATTTAATAACATACAGAATGCACAGATGAATTGTACATCAGATCTACAACATGTATTTAAAAAATATAGTGAATAGGGTGAATTTTATTTCATTCTGACTTTAAACCATTTACTTTGTGGTTGACTCATGATTTATTTTTAAGGGTTTTTCAAACTTTTTTATTCCTCAGCTATATATCTCATATTTAAAATACCTTTTTACACTGTCACTATGAAAAATGAAAATATTTACTTTCTATTAAGTTCTGCATCTTTTTTCTACCCATCATTACAGTATAAAAATGAAGTGATTAAAAAAAAACTACAGCTATAAACAGAATATATAATTAACTGTGATTAATCTCCCGATTTCCAACTAGTATTTATAGAAAGCAGAATAAAACTTTTCCGCTGAACCCCAAGATCCGTGTACTATATCATTGTATTCAATGTGACTCATAATAAAACTGTGAATATTTCAATGACTGATGATGATATCTGTTTGCAAGCACAAGAACAAAAATAACCATAAAATATTCAAATGACTATTTAGGACTTGATTGTAGGTTAGTAAAACACCTCAACTTGACCCTAGCATCATCATTTGGCCAACTGACTCTCTGTCTTCACCCTAATATAGACTCTTCCCATAAACACTTCTATCCTTCCCCATTAATAGAACAACCTTGCAAACACATAGGCCTACTGCATGGCATATTCGCTAGCTATATTTGGCACAAAATGGAAAAAATAATAACTAACACACAAATCTAACACCCACTGACTAAATGACTAAATTCAGCAATTTATATTGTGACACATCAATCCCTCTTTACTTTCAAACCTGTCTGGAAACACAATGCATTACTGACACATGATTATGAAAGATAGGAAGCTGTTGGTATGTTTTTAGTGGGGTAAATAAGTGATATATGCTCTTAGAAGGGGCAGGGGGGATACTGCCCCCTACAGGATGGCATTGGGAACAGGATTTGTTTATATGAAGCACATGCCATAGAGGGAAGGTAATCTCACCACTACATCACACATGCACACAAAAATCTGATAACATCATGAAAAACCTTCTGTCTGTCTCCAAAAGAAGTGCATATTTAAGATGAAGCAAAGATAAGCTATCAGCTCTGAAACAAATTAAAGCACATTTACACAGACAGAATAAAGACACTGGAGTAACAAAACATTGGGAAATACGAACTGATCCGTGAAATTGTATAACAAGCTGTTTAAAGGAATTGTATAACAAGCAGTCGTTCATGCAAATACAACCACATGGGATCTTTGTTAGGAATATTCCAGGCTGTAATAATCAGTGCCATTATAGTATTAATTATACATTATAGTATTTATTAATATTCTGAGTTAATTATTTTTTATTTTCATTTTAGTTGTATTTTCAGTTTTTGTCAGTTTGTTATGTGCTTTTGTCATTTAAAATATATATATATATTTTTTTTTTACCATTTAATTTATTATTATTTCCATTTTAGCATGTTTTAGTTGTTTTAACTTATTTTATTTCAGTTTATTTAAATGTATTATTAACTTATTTTTTAATCAAAAATGTATATTTAATTTAAGCTATATTTCAATTAACAAAAATAGTTGGTAACACTTTAGTTTAGGGTCCAATTCTCACTATTAACTAGTTGCTTATTAGCATGCATGTTACTAGGATATTGGCTGTTTATTAGTCTATATAAAGCACATATTAATATCTTATTCTGCATGATCATATTCTACATCCCTTAATCCTACCCAATACCTAAACTTAACAACTACCTTACTAACTATTAATAAGCCGTAATTAGGAGTTTATTAAGGCAAATGTCATAGTTATTAATGAGAATTGGACCCTAGACTAAAGTGTTACCATGATTTTTAAGTTTCAGTTAACAATACTAGCACTGTTTGTGGCATTATACTAAAAAGTTATTTTGACTAATTTCATAAAGTGATGCTTATAATTTTGTAAAAGCACTTACATTATTTAGTTCAAACTTGTCTATTATTTCAGCTGTAAAATTGTCTTTTTTTACGCTGGTTTTAGGTACTGTCGTGGCAACAAAGTTATAAAACTGGACATAATTTCACACAGAAAAAGTCACCAAGCTATTTTTTTCAAATCACGTTTAAATTTTATTTACGTTCTTGTTGCTGTACTATGAAAACTATGAGTATTTTAACTTGCTAACAACTTTGCTTTCATTTTCACTTCCATTGTGAGTGCCTCACTGTATTTTTGGCTTTATTTTAAAGGAAACAAGGGACAAAATCAAAAGGAATTTGGAAAATTTTAAGTGATCTAGGAGCTTTATACAGATTTTTAAAGCGAATGCCATTGAAACACGGCAAGTCTATCCCTCACAGCCTCGCTTTCATGCCTGTCATGGCGCTGCTCTGAATAAGGTCTATAAAGGTGACTACTGTCAAACAGCTATAGGTATCATATGGTCAGACTCTATAGCTTTGAGCTGTAATGTCATAGAGACGTCCCTGTTGTGGATCACGTACACATAGATCTGAAGTTGTAAACTAGAATAGAAACCTACTAAAAGAATGCTGTGTAAGACCATTCGCGACCCATCTAGAACTACTATACTCAGTGGCTTTCCATACAATCACAAACCATGAAGAACTGACAAACAAGCAGCACGTATGCACACACTTGCACACATACAGTACATGCACAAGCCCAGCAGGGAAGCATCGGGCTCGTCTTGTAGCCGATACTGTATCAGTGCTCAAAGCCAGTGAGTAGCTCCCTCTCGTCTGGGTTATTCTGCCTAATCCCATCACAAGACAAATCCCCTTTAGCCAAACACACACAAATGCACCAAAGTCCATTAACACAGATAACAGGTTTGCACAACTGAAACCAGCTCAGTCAGACAGTTGTGGCTGCACCAAAATAGTGTACATCACATTTGATTCTTGTTTTATTTTTTGTCTGTTAAAGAAGCAGAGAAGATGGATTGAAGAGGGTGAATGGGGGAGGAGGATGAAGCTGAATGGTTTGCTCTCCAGGATCAGAGGCCAGTGGGGCCTCTTCGTCTCCTCCTCCTCTGCTCTAGCACTGACATGACGCCGCAGGGGTCACCAGGGCTTTTCTGGGAGCGGAATGTACCACAAAAACAATCCCTGTTACACCCTCACCAATCAGAGAGGACATGGATGATACTAATCCAGCATCACAAACCAACTAATGCGATTTATGGTAGAACTGACCATCGACCCAATCCTCTTCATGTATGCCGAGGATGTAACCAAATATTTGAAACTGAAGGAGGGAACAAGTGTTTAAAGTGCCCCTATTATTACCTTTCATGTAGTGTGTAATATAGCCATTTGTGGAAAAAAAAAATCAGCAAAGTAAAAAAAAAAAAAAAAAGTGCACAATAAATAGAGTTTTTGTCTCCCAAAAGAAAGAACCGATTCTGAACTCCATGAAACAAGTCGTCAGTAATTCCAGCCTTACTTCCTGCACAAACCTTTGTAAGTTTGTAACAAATTTGCACAATGTCGGCCTATGGTCTTCATTGGCTGGCCACGAACAACATCTACTTTGACCCGCCCTCAAACTTTTCTGCACTGCGAAAGCAAAACCACTTTGCAAATCTATGAACTTCCAAAGAATGAGGCTCTAATTGATACGGTGAGACCAACGCCATCATTACAGGTGAACGTAGCTGAGATTCAGATATAGTAATGGATGTTTCATTTCCGACACACACTGTAAGCGGGGTAGACCAATCACAACAGACTGGGTAATCTGACCAATCAGAGCAGAGTTGGCTCTGGAATGGTTTGAGACTGAATCCTTTATGAAACGGTTTCAGACACTGTGAGAAGAGGTGATTCTGCAATGTATATTAAGAGAACATTAAAGTGTTTTTTGACCTTGACCACAAACCTTTTGTAGGTAACCCTTAAAACAGCATAATTTTAAGAATTAGCATACATTTAATAATTGAAAAACTCATATTGACTGACTATTCTGAGCAGTATGATGATCTGAAATGTTTTTAAAATACATTTATATCTTCATAGACAACTGTATTGAAAATTTGTATTTATTTCTATGATGATAAAGCTGAATTTTCACCACTCAGTCTTTAATGTCACATGATTCTCCAGAAATAATTCTAATATGCTGATTTGGTTTCCAAGAAACATTTCTTACAACAGTTGTGCTGTTTAAAGGGATAGTTCACACAAAAATAAAAATGTTGCCATCATTTACTCACCCTTTAAGTTGTTCCAAACCTGTATGAATTTCTATCTTCTGCTGAACACATAAGAAGATATTTTGAAGAATGTCTGTAACAAAATAGTTAATAGAGCAATTGACTTCCATAGTTTATTTTTTTCAATACTATGGAGGTCAGTGGTGTCCCACAACTGTTTGATTACCTATATTCTTAAAAGTATCTTCTTTTGTGTTCAGCAGGAGGAGGAAACTCGTACAGGTTTGGAACAACTTGAGGGTGAGTAAATGATGACAGAATTTTTCATTTTGGTGTGAACTATCCCTTTAATACTTGGTGGAAATTGTGATACATTTTTCTTCAGGATTTTTGATGAATAGAAAGTTCAAAAGAACAGCATTTACTTGAAATAGATATATTTTGTAACATTATAAACGCCACCTTTGATCAATTTAATGCATCATTGTTGAATAAAAGTACTAATTTCTTTAAAATAAAAACTTTTGAATAGTAGTGTATTTACCTGCATGTCATGTGACCATTAACAGTCATCAGAGAACCATGAACATGTACATGTGTTGTTAAATTATTTAAATATTCACTTTTAATTTAAAATAGTATTTAAAGTAAGTATTTTAGGTCAAAGGTGCTCAGGATGAAACATTTGGGAATTCCTGGTCTAGGAGAAACAACTAAGATATTGAAGGGGTTCAATTTTGAGTATTTGTTCTCTGATTCAGTTTCCTCCCCACTGCTGTTCTGAGTCTCAAATCCTGACAGTTTAACAGTTCAATCCGTTTGCATATTCCTGAGGTGTTAATGTATTACCAGAGAGAATTAACAGATGCCCAGCAGTCAAATAAAAACCTGTCCAATAAAATCTGCACAATGAGTGCGGCTGGTAACACCCGGCTCACGGACACACACACACACACACACACACACACTTGAACGGAAGGAGCAGTGAGGCATGTTGCCTTGACGTAGCACTGCTTTGTGCTGACAGCAGGAGAACACAGAGGAAACACTGAGTACACATTGTGCACACAGAGGAAACCTGATATTCCTGTTCCCAGCAGAGGACAGGCACCACAGCCACACACAGAACACTGTGAACACTCGCAAATTCACTCACTGCCCACACAAATAAACAACATGCACCTTTCTTTCCTGGTGTTACTTTGGTGTTTCTGTGCTGAATGCTCAAATCAAATATGTAAAGCACACAGGATGTACCCTAATGATAATCGACCTCCTATTGTACATAGAAACATTGTTTTTTTTCTACTGATGACAGAAGTGATGAGAATATAGAAACAAAGTGTTCCAGAATTACTGAGAATTATGGATTATGTACAGTTTAGGACTGCTTTATTAAAAACTACTGTCAGCTGTGAAAGATTTCAAGAGATCCATTTAGTAAATTAATACATTAAAAATTAATCAATTATATTGTATTTATTATTAATAAATTAAATGTTATTGAATTAATTATATAAGCATTTATTAAAATGTATGTTTTATATATACAAAAACACTGTATATAATGTATATATAAACATGTTAATTTATTATTGTTTATATTAGTATTCAAATGAATTTTTGTATTAATAGTTTCATTTATTCTTTTGAAATATTACATAATATTATATATTTTATTATATTATATTAATTTATTTATAACACTTTTAGTAAGAACGTAGCCTCTCAAAATGGCAAAACAATTTGGTAATTTCAAAATGTGATCACGTGATCAAGTTGTCTCGAATTAAAAGTTCTTCTCTTGGTCTGGCGGTGACAAAGTCATTGAGTGCAATACATATATTGCTGCATCAGGGATGACCACATTTATTTTGACTTTAATCAGGGACTAACTAAAGCTGAAATAGATTTGTCACTCAATGTTAGACCACTTCCAAATCACTGTCCGATATCTGAGAAGGAGGGAACAACTTTAACACCATAAACACTATAGACACGTGGTTAATTTCATTAATAGCCAACTCACGGTTTACATTCTTATAGAATCATGTTTTTTTTCTTTTTTCTCATGAGCAAAATCAATGTTACGAGAAAGCCACTTTTGCTAAGTTGATCAAATTAAGGTGTGATCATAAGAAAACAATAATGCACAGCCTCTTAAGGCTTCTATAATATCCATTCAACATTACACTTATAGCTATACCACCAGATGTAACAGCATGCTGGCAACAACAAAAAAAGTGTGATAGAGAAGTTTTATATGAAATGCTTCTATTACTCAAAAGCATGCAGGTCTGAACAGACACGTTGTTTTCAGGCTGAGCATTTGACAGTCCTGCAGCACCATGTGCAAACAGCTCTCATCTGCAACAACAATCCCAGTGTGTTTCTAGGAAACGGACACTCTATTGAGCTTTTGCAAAGCAGCTTACAGCCACGGTCCGGTCCACAGCCGGCACACGTGTGAAACGTGCACTCTCACGCACGCACGCTCATGCATGCACACTCGCAGGCCTGGCCTAGACACTCTCTCTCAGAGCCACAGAGACAGGAGGAGGAGTGTCAGCCAGAGTGGATTGGTTCCCATGCACGGAGGGAAGTGTGCGCGAGTGTGTGTGTGCGCGCGTGTGTGTGTGCATGCAGTGCCCTCCCAGTCAGATGGACTTCAGCACGTTTACTGGAGCAGCACACCTGCGTCCTAACAGCTGAGACACACATTGTTCTACCTGTTTCGTTTCAGGATTGTCACTGCACTTAAGTACAAAGCTTATGTACAGTCTGTCATACAGTCATTATTATAAAATGACTTTCATAAAAGCATATATTGTATAAAATGCAGGGCTACAGGCAAACTTTTTCCTGCAGGATCTTCCTTTATTTGAAAACTGCAGTCATAACCAGTAAGCCGATTAATCAGTCGATATTTTGAAAGTTACCTGCCAGCTTGTTGCCAATTATCTTTTTGGAAAGAAAAATAAAATTATATTTTAGTGAATAAAAAATTGAAGTAAAAACAATTCATGAAAAATATAAATATATACCAAATATACAATTATTTTTATAGGTATGTGTATAGGCTACATTAAATTTTAGTGTGTTTAAATATTTTAATTCAGCAAGTTGAGTAAATCTAAAAACTAAATAACCTAAAATATTTAAAATATTTCTGTTAATTAATGTTGCAATAAATAAAAAAAGACATACAACTTGGCAAATTAATGAAATAAGCTTAAGTATTTCAATTCCTATCTGGAAATAAATAACAAATAAAACTGAAGTAAAAATAGATAGTATCTAAATAGTATTTTAATTAAAAAAAAAATTATCATAAAAATGTCCAAAGTGCACACAACAAAATTACTAAAAAATTACAATAAAACAAAAATGAAAAATGAAATAGTATATTGTAGAACTATAAAAAATGATACTTTTTTCCAAAGGTTGAGGTTCCTAAATATGCATGTGTAAATGCATGATTTAATAACAAAAGCGAATGTTACACACATTCTTCAGTATCAGTTCTCATTGTTCAACAAGTGATCTCAGCTTCACACTACAGTTATCATCATCATCATCATCAGAACTGCCAGGTGAATCAGGGTTATGTCTCCTCTGAGGAATATTTTTTGTCACACGAACGCATAACTTAATGATGTAATGGTTAAGTCATATCTATTGTAGTTACTGGCATCATCACCCACATGATCTGTGCCACCTGAATGCGAAAAGAAATATCATATTACTTTACTATAACGCTAAGCCCACACTGCTGACCTCACCCAAATATAACGATGATTGCAGCCTGTGTCATTATCCTAATCATCTTCATGATTATCACCATCACCAGAATAGAAGCACACAGCATGTACTGTACTCAGTCATTATGTTTGCACCACTGGGAGAAATTCATAGCTGTCATCGTCAAGCTCTGCGTTTTCTCAGAATATCTGACTATCGCAGGGGCCAAACAAAACAGCATTATGTCCCCACACTGATCCGGACTTGGTAGCAAGTAATTTATTTTCATCAGGCGCTCAGCTTGTTCTGTGGCAGAACTTGTGTGAGTCCGTCCCCGGCGCAGCTGAGGGCAAAAGATCCGAGATCAGTGGAGAAATGAACCCACAGGAGCAGTGAGTCAGATCTGAGTCAAGCCCTGCTCCCCACACAGTCACGATGCTGCTGATAGTATCAGATTTGCCAGCTGACCTTCTGAGGATGGCATACAAGGTCTGCTATGCCAGGATACTTGGGTGTTTCTTCAACTATGGGCACTTTTGGTCCTGAGGACTTTAGAAATTAAGGAAATCTTAAACTGTAGAATTAATCTCCCTTAAAACCTATTTTTAAACCCACCAATTATTTCAATCTGCCCCCTAACAAGTAGATATTTATGTGTCACAGGAAAATTAAATAAATTTGTATTGTTTTTTCCCCCCACCTGAACCATCATGAACATATTCATTTTCACAACATTTCATTCTGTGGGGTGGAAATACTACATAATATAAAATTTTATTTTATTTTTGATTATTTTTAAAGATTATACATATTTACATAATTTTTTAATATATATATATAATCTTTAAAAATAATCTTATATAATATAGCACATATATACATTTTTTAAAGATTATTTGAAATTATTTAAAATACATTTAATTTTATAAGATTTTTTAAAAAGATTATAAGGTTTATATAAGGTTACTCTTATCTTATTACATTTTTATAATCTTAACTTATGAATTATTAAAAATGTTAAATCATAGATAACCATAGTATTGAAAAATGTTATCATAGTTATTCATTTGAATTAATTTAAGTTCATAGTTTAAAAAAAACACATAATATTAATAAAACAAAATGAATAATAGTTTTCCATATGTTATGATTAAACGTCTCAGACAAAGTTAAAAAAATTAAATCTACATATAAAAGGCATTTGAAAAGTAGCAAAAACAAATTAAGCCATTGTGAAACAAAATTTTAACGTGGCATATAGCTAAAAGAAAAATGCTGTGACATGAAAATGCCTGTAGTTGAAGAGACACACTGGAACTTTTCTACTGACTTTTGCCCCAAAAACACTACTCACCACGCAACAGTTTGAGAGAGAGAAAGAGGGGGAGGGCTGCAAAGGAAAAGGAGAGTAATGCAGGAATTTAAAGAATCTGACTTGTTTGTGTCGTAAATATGCATTTGCGCCAAGAATTCAGTGATTCAGGCAAAAGGCAGCAGGAATGGAGACTGAGATCTGCCCACAAAGCTGAGATCAGTTGTGTTTTGAGCAGCTGCCCTGTGCTTGACCCCAGAGGTTCACATGCTGTAAACTGGACGGGACAATGGTAGGACTTCATTAAAGCAATTCACATTGTTGTCCTGGTGTCAAGGCACACTGAGAAGAATAAGTGGAAAAGCAAGACCCTACATGTGTGCGTGAAGAAAGAGTGATATACAGATGAACAGTTGACTGAGTGCAAGTTTAGGTCAGTAAAAATGTGTGTGTATAAAGATGCACTGTAAGCACAGGATTACTCACTGTGCTTTGGGTTGCAGCTGGGACTGCTCCACTTCACTGCTTTGGTTGTCGCGGCAACTCAGTGCACGGCACGGGTACGCAGAGGGCACAATGCCAGGTAAAAGGGGGATGTTGGCATCGGCCTGTGGTTCTTCCAGCTGGCACTGCCAGGAACTCGGATACCCTGCAAGGCAGAGCCAACTTTATTCAAACACCATCTTACACTTGTGCTAAATCTGCACAGATGTCATTACAGTACTTGCTTGAGGAATATCAAGGAATATATTTTGTACTGCATTTCTTTGAATTTTGTTTTAAACCCTACGCATTAACTAACTTGACACTATTTTATTGTGTAAATGTGAACACCTACCATTTATGTGCATGCAGTTTTCACAGGGCCAAAGCCTACACTTACCTAAAACTTTAACATTACCCTGCTAAAGAAAACATCTGAAACCAGCTTAGACTGGTTTGCTGGTCTTATCTGGTCTGCTAGTCAGGCCATAAGGGAATTCATACTGTTGGTATTAGAGGTCATGGTCCAAGCTGGATGACCTACTAAACTAGCTGAACACTATTCGGGATGGGAGACCAGCTTAAACAAGCTAGACCAGCAAACCAACTTGGTCTGGGTTAAACTGCTTAAACAGGGTGAATTAGGACCATTATTTCCTACAGAAAAAAAAAAACTAGTTTATTTAAAATAGGCTTTTCTAACCTATGTTTACGCATTTAAGTAACATATTCAGCTATTAAACGAAGTGTGCGTTGCAAATTAACAAAACATTTGAAAGAAAAGCAAGCAAAAAACCAGCAACGATTCCATAAAGAAGAAAGTCTGCTTATCGTGTTACCACAGTGGTCTTGATTTATGACTGAACAACAACAGCTCTTTGTCCCTGGCCTGTGCTTTCTAATGTTCAATCTGATTTATCTCGACAACGACTCTCTCCTGCCCTCTATTGCTCGTTTGGAAATATTACATTAATAAACAAAGCAGATCTGTGGCCCAGTTTTCATGACCTTGTATTTGGTTGTTAAAGATATTGTTTTCCAAAATGTTGACGGTTATCTGAAAATGCGCGGCAACATTCGTCATAATAAGTCTCGCCAGATGAACGACAAGAAATGACCAAACATGACCAAAATAAAAAAAATAAAATTAACATTTGTTAATTAGGCTACCTAATTTGCGTATGAGGTCAATAAAATCGTGCACATAAAACCTAAATAAATGTTGTATTTGAAAGACATACTAAACCCGGAGAAGACAGTTGAACTTGTCGACCTTAAACGTCACATAAATTGGGGCACCTCGCCGACCAGATGTGATGAGAAATCCAGTCACATGAAAAATATGTTCATAACATCTTATGAAACTGCAGTCTCGCGAAGGGGAGCACGAGGTTTGACCTCGACGCCAAATAGTCATAAGTAAACCTAACTTATTAGTTAAGTTGACTAGTTAGCTGCCGCGTGCGGTCCACTAGGGGGCCTCAGTTAACTTCCTGTGAATCAACACATTTGAAAAATGTAAGCAAGAGTGAAAGTTTGTTTATTAAACACACACACACACACACACACACACACACACACACACACACACACAAAGCACAGTGAGGGAGACAAATATGCATAAACATATTATATAACACACATAAATATATAAATAATTACATTAGCCACCAATGATCAAAGTTTTAGCTGTTGCATTATGGTGACCCAACAGAGGCAATATAATAGATTCTTTGTGGTAGATCTTCATTTTAGGCAAGAGTATCAGAAGAGGTCAAAACACCACAAATATCCTGAAGCGGCCAAAATCATGTGCCTCATCAAAAGCATATCAAGAGTTGGTGTAGTAACAGGGTGGACTGCAGCCAAGCAACATGTGAGAGGGAGAACAAACAGCTCAGAGGACTGATCTGATGAAGAATTGGCTAATCTGTTTTATGTAAATAAATAATGAGTGGTGAAATAAATAAACATTTCACTGGGAAGAACGGTGCTGTATGTCATAAGTTCAATTCCCTGGAAATACATTAACAAAATGTATACTGTAGGCCTACCTTACATCCCAGTCAACACATAACTGAACATTAGTTTATTTTTCTTATTTGTTATTTTTAGAACCAATACGCTTTAACCATGATGTTCCCAGAACGTTTTTTGTTGTTGTTGTTGTTGTTGTTGTTGTTTTTTTATCAAATAAAAAACTAAGATTACATAGCTCAGACACTAAGTGCTTTGGATAAAAGCCTGTAATTTTATGTTTTCTGACATTTAATGTAATGTTTTTTGCATTTAAATGAAAATGCAGCACAGCATAAGAAATAAATGCTGCTGAAGTTGAACACAGCAGAAGAAAGAAAGTCATACAAGTTTGGAACAACTTGAGGGTGAGTAAATGATGACAGGATTTTCATTTTTGAGTGAACTATCCCTTTAAACTGTTAGGAAACAGTCAGGAAAGTACTCTAAGTACACTTTTAAATAAGTTTTAAAATGTGAATACACTACAAGTTCACGTTCAATACAATGGAGCCTATATATTGCACTTCTTTTCACAAGGGAATGAGCACATTATATTTTGTGAACCTTGCTTACAACGAGGCACAGGGTCTTACACTTGATGAACCATGAAAATCACCCATGCCTGTCCTGAGGCATGGGTGTTAAACATGTCCTATAAGGGTTTAAAGTATGTCAAAGGAAGGCAAACATTATAAATCCAATATATGCCTGGGGGAACCTCAGCACACGCACATAAAACTGCTGAAGAAGTTAAGCTTTGCCATCTTTTCCTTCCTCTCAACCACTCGCCAGTTTTTAAGTAAAATATATAATAAAAAAAGTATTAACCCTCCTATGGATGCTGTGATCTCATGTTGCTATTCTGCAGAGACTGGTGACAGGGTCTCCCCTCAATCGGCCCTCCATGGAGACCTTTAAAACCTAAAGAGCCCAGCTGTCTTTCCTTTATAGAGCAGCATTCTGTTTTCAAAGTGTGAGGTGCTTCACGCTGTTTCTTTTAAGTCATTAACACAAACAGAACCGACACAGTAGACTCAACTCAACACCAACCTGTTTATTCTGTTGGTTTGAACAGCAAAGATGAGAAATGAAATGTAAAGGTGCCAGATGTTTCACAGTGCTGTGAAACTGTGATGTAACCCTAGGGCTTCACAGAACTGATTTTACTGCATGAAAGGACTGCAAGTCGTTTAAAGCGCTTGTTTTGCAGGTTGAGATAAAACACTTGTACTAGCCTGTGGTCATGTGAATACTTGCTAGCAGATGAACATGAGAAAAAACGGCCACCCAGAGGCACGCGGCATGTGAAACTCACCACAAGAGAGTGATGTTATGTGTACAGATAACAGCTTCTGTGATCTGTTTTTGTTGTTGTAAAGCAGGGGTGTCCAATCCTGTTCTTGGAGAGCCACTGTCCTGAAGAGTTTCGCTTCAATCTTCATTAAAAACACCTGAACCATCTAATCAAGATCTTGCATGCTAGAAACTTTCAGGTTGAGGCAAGTTGGAGCAAAACTCTGCTGGACAGTGGCGCTCTAGGACCGAGTTTGGACACCCCTGTTGTAAAGACTAAGCAGCATTTCCAAAGAGATTTCCAAAGACAACTGTGAAGACTTCAGATGACGCCAGCTTTGGCTAACCCTAACCCTAACATACAAAACTATCAAATATTATCCTTATCCTAGATTGTAATCATTACGAGCTGTAAATGTTCGTTGAGTCTACTTAACTGAATACATGATGTTAACTAAGCACATTATAGCTGTATATCACTGCCATATGGACTTTACTTTGCTACAGTCATTTCTGACTGATAACAGAATACCTTTAAAACAAGCATTTTCTGTAAAGCTGCTTTGAAACAATATGTAGGCCTATTGTGAAAAGCGCTTTACAAATGAACTTGAATTGAATTGAATATTCACTCATTAAGATTGAATGTATATTCACAAAATTACAACAAGGATCTCATGCTCCAAGAAACAGTGCATTTCTTAAATAGATGTATGTACAAATGGAGCAAAACATATGGAAAGCTGTTGTGCAGTAAACAGATCTACACCCAGTCATTTCCATCAACACTTCACTTAAACACAGCTGATCTTGGATCAGAGATACAAGGGTAAATGATACACCGGGGACCCAGGAAAGACAAAACAAATACCCTTCTTTGCCCCATTGACTATGGAAGAGTCTTAGATGGAGACAGACTGTCAGATCAAGGCAGAAACTCAAATCCAGTCATTTTCTGGGCTGTCAGGGGCCATTGAAGTGTGTTCAAGTGAGTCATTCATGTACTAAACTCATATGACAGTCCCACTCACAAACATGAGCATTACAGTCAGAACACCTAAAGTCAAGTTCCCCTGTTTGTAGGCGCTCTCATGTGCGGGAAAGATGTGCCATATTACTGTATGTAGCATTATCAACAACAAACATTTCCTAGAAGAACATTCATTTTATTATGTATCTTTTATAATGTGACATTATTTTAATACAACAAAAATATATCATATCATATATCATATCATATCTCATATAACCTGGAAGAACCTTTATGATTAATGTATTTAAAAAAAATAACACTGAATTGTGTAAATCCATAATTTAACAAACAATAACACGTTTTTGTATCATTATCATATAGAACTTTGCAAATATTTACATTGTTGCAACAAGACAACTACAGATTTAAATACTTAAATCATGAAAAATGTTGTGTTCAAAAAGTTTACATCTCTCAACCCTGACTTTACAACTCGTAATTGTGAGATATAAACTTGCAATTCCTCATGAGGAAAAAAGCCAGAATTGTGAGATATAAGCTACTCGTAATAGCTAGGGGGGGAAAAGTCAGAATTGTGAGATAAAATGTCGCATTTACCTTTTTTTTTTATTCCCTGGTGGAAACAAGCTTCCATATTAATGTGATGAGATAATGAAGTTATAGGTCAAATAAAAAGTTTTGCTTTCTGTGCTAAATGTCTCTAATTCTCTCTCTGGGCATCATGGGTGATTTGCAGAGTTCTTCAGTGCTTCTTAAAGGTTGTGAAAAATAGCACAATCGCACCTGCAATTCAACCGAGACCTTTAGCTTAAAATAGGGTGAAAGAACTAAAGGTAATAATTTGACAGGAAAGTGCAAGCACAGGGAGCAGAAAGACTACTATTAGTGCAAAGCTATATGGCTTTAAACAAGGTAGTTTGTCAAACAGACAGCAAATTAGCTAAACCCGGGATTAATGACGAGCAATTCCTCTGGTATTACTTTAAAACTATCTCACAGTAAATTTGAGGGTGTAAAATCTGGCTAAGGAAGATGTAGATGTAAATGCAACGCGACCTGCAAAAGGAAAATAATTCAAACTTAATCAAACCATATTGTGAAATTCCCTCTTTATTTACATTCCTTTCTGGTCATTTTTCTCAATTAAAAGCATTTGAGGTTTAGATAAAGCACACTCTTTGAAGAAAACGTTCTATATTAAAAGATTCTGTCGGATGCTTCATAGAACATTTTATAAACATACTTTATTTAATCTTTTTTAAACCTGTTAAACAAAAGTATTATGCAATTAAGACATTTCTCTTTACATAGAACCTTTTTGGCATAAATGTGCTTTAAAATTGAGTCAAGCACCCTATAAGGTTATAAAACCCCATTGAACCTTTTTAAAATAAAATAAAGTAAATACAAATAAATAAATAAATAAATAAATAAATAAATAAACAAAGAAATGAATAAAGAAAGAAAGAAAGAAAGAAAGAAAGAAAGAAAGAAAGAAAGAAAGAAAGAAAGAAAGAAAGAAAGAAAGAAAGAAAGAAAGAAAGAAAATCAAACAATCAATCAATCCCGATCCGATGTACATTTACATTTACATTTAGTCATTTAGCAGACGCTTTTATCCAAAGCGACTTACAAATTAGGACTAAATTAAGCGAGTCATCATGAAGAGGCAAAAACAACAACAACGCAAGAAGTGCTCAAAATACGAAGTTCAGGTATTATTCGGAGTAGCATAAGCCTGATAAGTGATGTTTCAAGGGAAAGGAAGTGTTTTTTTTTATTATTTATTTTTTTATGAGGTAAAGTGCTCACGGAAGAGATGGGTTTTTAGCTGTCTTTTGAATGTTGTCAGGGATTCTGCATTCCGGATGAGGGTGGGGAGAGCGTTCCACCAGCATGGAACTGTGAATGAGAATGTTCTGGAAAGTGATTTTGTGGCTTTCTGTGATGGAACTACGAGACGTCGCTCGTTGACCGATCGTAGGTGTCTGGTAGGGATGTAGACTCGTAGGAGTGAGTGAAAGTAGGAGGGAGCTGAGCCTGTGATAGATCTGTAAGCAAGCGTCAATGCCTTGAACTTGATGCGAGCAGCGAGAGGTAGCCAGTGCAGAGAGATGAACAGAGGAGTGACGTGGGCCCTCTTGGGCTCGTTGAAGACAAGACGAGCTGCAGCATTCTGGATCATCTGTAGGGGTTTGGTTGCACATGCTGGAAGTCCAGCCAGAAGAGCATTGCAGTAGTCAAGCCTAGAGATGACCAGGGCCTGGACGAGAAGTTGTGTTGCATGCTCAGTTAGGAAGGGCCTGATCTTCCTGATGTTGTGCAGTGCAAACCTGGCAACTGATGTAAGACACATACTCCCCTAAAACACTGCACTAATTCACTGGTCAACACGTCTTTGCAGTTTCCATTTTTAACCTGTTTCCAGTGCCTGAAACCAGCCATCATGGTTTCAAAGCACTGAGGCACAAGAAACAGGACCAAAAGCACAAAGAAGTGATTATATCAAATAACATGCTAAAATCCGTCACACTCATTAACAGAACAAAGTATGCAGATTTTGCCCACCATGTAACTTTGGACTCATAGGTTAATCCATGCATTTCGTAATTGGTTTCCTGATTCCTAATAGAGTACAGCGTAAAATTTAGACACAACAAAATGCCTTTAAGTCTCATAGCTGTTTTTAGCGGCTCTTTTAAAGACAGAATGAGATGCAACGCCAGCTCTGGGACTCGGGACTGACCCCTGAACATAAGTGTCTAGAGCAGGCTCTTGTACCTCAACCCTACAGGGGCAAAAGTCAAATGGAAGCTTGACCCTAATAAGAGAAGACATCAGGGGTCCCACAGAAGTGACCTGGGTCATGGTTAAGTAATAAAGTCTAACCATCTGTCTAACACCTATCACAGCATCTAATGATGTATTGCAGAGAAAGCCTTTAAAATGAACATAGATAAGATTAAATATTTAAAATATTAACTCAATACAGCACAGCGCACAGAAATCAGAAAGCGCTCACGTCCTCCTGTAATGCATAAGAACGCACCAAAATACAG
Source organism: Leuciscus leuciscus (assembly GCF_965113295.1). Classification (NCBI taxonomy): domain Eukaryota; kingdom Metazoa; phylum Chordata; class Actinopteri; order Cypriniformes; family Leuciscidae; genus Leuciscus; species Leuciscus leuciscus. The sequence goes on from NC_138735.1 coordinate 19,600,212, forward strand.
ATAACATACTATCAAAGGAAAAGAAATATGCATATATTGTTATTCAAGCATATTATATTATTTAATTTGTTTAGATTTTAGTTAATGAAATAAATTAGATGAATATTTGAATGTGATGGATGGAATCATGCAAACAGTCAGGCCTGAGAAAACCCTATACCTTCGTTATGCACATATCACACCACGTATGGGCAGAGATGACATGTAACATTATGCAACTTTCAATAGTAGCAGCCATGTGTTTTATTGATGGCAATCACAATTTTTCTAACCAACCCTTTTTACAGGGTACAAACCTTCAGGAGGCAGTTTTCCCAGAGTCAGGTGTAATAAACCAGCCGGACTTTGCCCACAGATTCTGTCCTGTGAGTTCTCCGCGTGATGCACAGAGAACTGTCTCAAGGCATTTGTCAATCGAGTGAGCAACACACTTTTCAAAGGTAAAAATATTCACTTATTTGATGCATTTCATGTCAATATATCAAAAAACTTGTGTCCGGTTAAAAAACAAACTGCATTTAAAACCATGATTAGGCCTATTTAAAATATCTTCCTTTTTTTTAAAGCATATACCAATGGATTACTAGCATTCTGTAAACGAGAGATGGTTAATTATCAGTTAGCAGATGTATTATCGGCACTGGCAATGATTAATATGAGTAATGTGCCATGGGTCAGTTAATCAAAGATGTTATATTCTGTATCATGGTTGTAATTCATGAATGCTTTGGAATACAGTCCTTAAGTTGGTATTTTTTAAAGAAACGCTCAGATGATTATTGCAGAAGTGAAAGTAGCTTCAAAAATGAAAGTGTAAGTTCAATGTAAAGCAAATGTACTAAACTAAACATGTATTATCTTATACAAAATGTACTATTTATTTTGATGGTCCGCTTTGCAACTACATGTCAGCTTACTCTCATTAGAGTATTAGTAGACTGTAGAAAACACTACCATTATCATATCCGTGTAAACTACAAAAAGGCGAATTTATGAAAACGATGATGTCATGCGCATTACTTGTTCAGTCTTTAGGTGCGTAGTTTCTTCACAAAGTGACATCGCCAACTACTGGCTTGGCATGCATAATACAGCGTTTTTAACTGTGTAACTTTTCCGTTTTTTGTTGCGTTTTGAATTTGAAGATATCACAGTGGAATGGATTTTGAGTGTTTAAGCTTTCGAATGATACCTCATATGATGATGACTAAAATATGTGAGAAAAAAGGCAATAAAAAACCGTGCCAAGTGTCCTACTACCGGGACTGGCTGTTAACAGGATAACTGGCTTTTCCCATAACTGATTTTAAAATGTAAGACAACTCCATGTGACTGAATGCCACAAATCTGTCCATGTCAAGATGCATGTGATGTGTGTTCATAGTGTGTAGGTTGGGACGTGGACGGAGGACAGAGTATTAGGCGAGGAAGAAGAAATGGAAATGAAGAGCAGCTTGCGGAGGGCCCAGTCTCTCCGAAGTGTTTCCACTGATCATGTCGCGTCCTGGACTGAAACTGGACTCAGAGACAAGAGGAAGTCTGTCTCTCAGCTTATGTTAAAGTGAGGGAGATGTTTCTCTTTCTTTAAAGGAATAGTTCACCAATTCTGTCATCATTTATTCACCCTAATGATGGTCCAAACCTGTATGACTGGCCTTCTCTCTGGGACATAAAATGTGATGTTTAGAAAAAATGTCTGAGATGCTGTTTTTCATACAATGAATGTGGGAGGGGACCAAGCTCCAAAAAGGAAAGGGAAAAAAAAGGTTGTCAATGAAATTTGTTCACTACATATATTCTAAGTGCTCTAAATCCATACAACAACTTGACGGAATTTGAGTTGTTATTCACTGAAAATCTTGTTTGATTGACATGGTCACCATTCATTGTATGGAAACAAGCAGCTAATACATTCAGCTAAAGATATCCTATTGTATTCCACAGAAAATAAGAGATGAAATGTGTTTTGAAAAACATGAAGGTGAATAAATTATGACAGAATATTCAATTTGAGTTAACCAAATAAATGAGAGTTTATACTTAATCAATAAACACTTACTTGTGTAATAATGACATAATTATCAATAATCCATTGGACTTGATGTTGATGTGTAAATAAACAGAAAGTGTACAGTTCTATTTTCCGAAGTCATTTTGAATTAAATGAAATTAAATACAGGACTTTATCAGACCTTCTGAACACCATGTCTTCACCAGCTACCAAAACTCTCCTGGAAGAAAAACAAAAGTGGATTCAGAGGATATCAAGCATGAGGTAAAAACACCAAACCTCACATAGACTACTCTATTAGATTTTTCAATATTCAACATGTGTTGTTTCCCTAAGATTGAAGGAATCAACCACTTTTACCTGCATTACCTGGTTTTCTAATTTCTCCCACAGATGAGCATGCAGATTGAACCAATTCCTGTCAGTGAGAATGTCAGCAGAGTTGAGACACAAGTGAAGAAGACTGATGTCAAAGAGAAGACCAGAGTCTCTCCTCTGTCCCGCAGTAAGTCTATGGGGAGCCTCCCCCGGCAGAGACCTACAGGCACCACAGCACTCAGGGCGCTCTTTGAGTCAAAGGTCACCACTCAGCCTGAGTCCAAGAGAAGCAAGACGGCACTTCAGTCAGTGGGTGCTGAGAAAGCCAATAACACTACTCTTCCACTCACTCTTCCCAATAAGAAGGATCTTGAGGACATAAAGCCCCAAGTAGAGCCAGAGGTTAATAACAGCCATGATGAACCAGAGAAATGGACCAAAGAGGTTCAAGTGATCACAAAGGTAAACAGTTAGACCTTACAGAGATGTGCGTGACCAAGAGTCATTTGTATTTTACTGATGAAATATTTACTCTTTCAGAGTGAGAGAACAAAACAGATAACCCGATCTGATAGAAGAAAGACCATTTCTGGCATTTATAGTGAAAAAATATCAACTCCAGAGGGTGAGTACATACGTAACTTTTTACATTTTACAAAAGGCGCTTTTCCACAGCATCGGTACACCTCACGATGGATGGATGGATGGATGGATGGATGGATGGATGGATGGATGGATGGATGGATGGATGGATGGATGGATGGATGGATGGATGGATGGATGGATGGATGGATGGATGGATGGATGGATGGATGGATGGATGGATGGATGGATGGATGGATGGATGGATGGATGGATGGATGTGGATGGATGGATGGATGGATGGATGGATGGATGGATGGATGGATGGATGGATGGATGGTTTAAGTAGGTTTAAGGTATGTTCAAAACTCTGACTCAAACTATGAGCAATATTAATAGCAATGCCTACCTCAGCAAACAACACTATTAAGGATTCTAGTTCAAGGTTACGTTTCAAATGTTGACAGAGTATCATGTGACCTAAATGTCAAGAGCAAGCTATATAGAATATCTTTCAAGACAAAAAGCACTTTCTTTTGCAAATACTGTCAAATAAAAGCACTGGTGAAATATAGAAAATATACTTTACTTTGCTTTTGATAAAACTTGGGCCACGTGTGAGGGCTCTCCAAGCTGTAACTGAGGAAAACGCCTGACATCACAGCAGGAGCAACAACTGTTCATAATGACATGAGATGAAAATAACATGCTTTTTTTAGTCATTTCTGAGTGCTGGGTTGGGGCAGACTGGAAATATAGCTGTGTATCTCAACAAGTGATTGACTCAGCCTGGTGTAGCAATAGCAGAATAGCTCCTAAAATAGCTGGCTGGCACTTATCCCTCCATGAGAGCCGGACAGGGTCAGCTGTTACCAGAACAGAAGCGGAGCCACAGGCTTGCTGACACACTCAGAGGACACACATGGCCGATAGACCCGTCAGAGGATCATTACTGAACTAAGTAATAAAATAATACAGAGGGATTTGATTTAAGCTTATGAGCAAAGAGAAAGAGCACTGAATGGTGAGTTTACACACTTTTAAACTGTTATATTGCATCAAATAGATTTCCCACAACATGTGTATTATAGAAGACACACTGCTGTGTAACCAAGGACATGGGATTTCCAGAATTTCATTATTAATTTTTGTGTTAAAAAAAACAGGCTGGAAAACAAGCTTAACCTTAACATTTTACTGTGCAAATAAATAATCGTATGTTAATTTTCAACTCACTAACATGCTGAAATTAGTTATAGATGATTTTTGTTGGACACTTTGCTTCACTTGTCTTCATCAAATATTATTTATAGACTGTTTTAAAGGAAATCTGTCTTGTATTGTTAATGAATAGCTGTTGGAGAATGTGTGATGAACTGGACAGCAAAAGATGATAATTTAATCAATAATTATGGAACCAAAAAATAATCTCATTATCATTGTGATATCTAGATCAGATGAGTAGCAAGAGTGATTTAATACAGATGCACTCTACAGGTAAATTATTTACTACAATAAAAAACAGACTTAACTAAAATCAGATAATGAGTTTCACTTCCTTAATGCTTTTCAGATACTAAAATACAGCCATGGTTGATTATAATTTTATTTGACCAGCTTAAGAGGCAAGACAATATTTTGCCCTTGAAATGTAATATTAGTCTGTACCCTTCTTCTCATTCAACCAAGCTGTGTGTTGGTTCTTGGTTCTCGACTGGAAATCCCACAAGTATCTGTGTCACAGAGAGTCAGATGTTTTCCACCCTTCGAAACGCACTACATTGATGGCTTGCGATCATAGCAGCTGTCCACATTACTGCAATAGAGCTGACAGAGCAATAACCATCATAACATCACCGTTTTAAAATGAAGCACACTTACAAAATGGATTTAATATTCATTTCAAAGCATTAATGGAGGCATTAGTTGAACTGTTTGATGTCAGTTACATATAAAATCAATAAGTCAATGCAGGGGTCAGGACTTTCTTTAAAAATATACAAATATTAAAATAAATGTGATACATTAATGATTTTAAGAAATAAAAAAGGTAATAATGTTTGGTAATAACAATTAGAATCATTCTAAATTGTTATTGAGAAAACTGTACAGTATTTGGGAGTACTATGTTCGCTGAAAGTCTAGATAAGGGGGTCTCTGGGTACGAATCAGTCAGTAAATAATCTATCATAATTTACAGTTAAATCTAAAAGCCCTGCTAAAAGCTTGCTGAGTCACAGATAAAGTTTTTCACAAAACTAACAAACAATATGCCTGACCAATCGCCCACCACACACTGAAAGACAAACTTTTCTTTTTAAATGAATCTCATATCTGACAGTTCAGAATGTCTTTTTTGCCCCCCTGATGTGTGCGTCTGGTTGTAAAAGCACAGATGTTGACCTTGATTTCATTCCTTTCATCCAGGAAATTAGGAGTACAATTTTGAGTTATAATGATTCTGATCTTTCTGCTGTTACAGAGGATAAAAGAAGGTCAGTCGCAGACTTCAGAGACAACTCGGCTCTCTACGAACTCGAGAAACCCTCTATTTCAGTCAAAGCATTGTCTGCACTATATCTGTCAAAAGTGGCAGCTGCAGAACCAGCAGGAAACGTCTTGAAACCAGTTAGTACTTGTAGCTACTTTTGGGGCCAGGGGGATGAGACAGGGTAAGGCAGCAAGAAAATGCTGCTAAATGAACTGCTTGTACAACTGCTTTCTGTTTATCAGTGTTTAGCTACAAGTTCAAGGAGCATGAACTGTAAAAGAAAAGTTGCTGTCTTAAATTTTTTAAGTACAATCAACTTGGATGTTTCAAGTCATTTCAACTTAAATTACATTAAACTGACTTAAAAAATGTGTTGAATCTTGTATAACTTATAAAAAAACTTTTTTCATTGCTTTTACTCATCAAAATAAGTTAAACAATTTTCAACTGTTTTTTATAAGTTATACAAGATTCAACAATTTTTTTTTAAGTCAGTTTAATGTAATTTAAGTTGAAACAACTTAAACGTCCAAGTTTACCGTAATTGTACTTAAAAATTTAAGGCAGCAACTTTTTTTACAGTGTATATATAATTACTATACAATATGTTCTACTTTGGAAAAACTCTTTAAGTTATTAAAATCAGTTCAGTTTTTTTTTATTTTATAAAAGCTTTTATTTTTATTTTTATAAAAGCTCAACTTGAAATTGAATTTGCTATTTCTAATCAGACACGCTAGTCATTTCCTTGATTTTTGTTTGTTCTAGGACCAGAATCCCACTTCTCCAACTGGAAAAAGGCCAAAAGCAAGCAAGGTAAGAATTTTTTTTTTCAAATATGTACTTTAATCTAGTGATAAAACTCATTTGGCTTCTTCATTCGATTTAAAGTACAAACTAACCCCTGGTGTGAACTCTGGAATAAATTATAATATTGTGTATAAATGTGTTTTATTCAAAATTAAGTACATTATATACTATTTTGCACTTTATTCTTGAAATAAAATTGTTGGCTCTTTTAGTGCTGTTAAACATTAGCGAAATATTAGCAACATTTGTAGTTTGCGTCATTCTGTAATTGCATACTCAGTAAATAACAAATTGTGGTAGTGACCCTTTTGATATTGGGTCTGAATTAAATTAACAACATATGAAGTTGAATTTGCAGTGTTTGATTACCTACTCATTTAGCAGGACAGAATATATAATTATTCTGGGTGTCTTTGCCGGACTTTTTCTGTTTCTTAATCACCGGTCTCATAATCACAATACTAACATGAATGATAATGCTCTCAACTGCCTGTATTCAGACTGCTGAAATTAATAACCATTAGAAACGTTAGGCACAAAACGCTGGTTTTCTTTGGCATGCGGTTTGGCTTCCGTACAGTTCAGCAGGTATGTTTAACTTCTTAACCATTCGTGTTTGCTCAAAATTAATCATAACCATTTGAAATAAAAGGTTAATATATTAGCTACAATAATCTAATGTGGTTGTCATTTCTTTTTACTCTAAGATGGCTGAAGGTGCACAAAACAGCATAGCATATGCACCCGAATCAAATCCATCTACACGTCATCCGGAAACCAGTGTTGATGAGTATGAGCGAGCTTTTACTTCACCACCCCCTATAAGAGAAGTAATGTCCATTCTGCACCAACGCAGACAGAAATGCGAGCTTAGACGACTGCTAAAACACACTTATCCGGAGTTGAAAAATGTAGACAGTTTGGTAGAGAGGGAGATGGCTGATATTCTCAACATCGACCCAGTCACAGACACTGGATACCAGAGTGAGGTCCAATCTAGGTGCTGGCTGTTTGAGAACCAAGATATCAATTCAGTGGATTTCCACGACCAAAAACCACAGATGAAAAAGGAGTTTCAAGAGGGCGAAATCAAGAGAACCGTTTGTATGTTTGAACAACCTACAGCTAACTTCCTCAACGAAGAGAACAAACCCCAACTCAACGAATCAGAGGAAGGGACATCAGAGCAGAGCATCAGAGTGGATGTGAAAGCCACACGCAGAATGTTCGAAGCTCAATCAATGGATATTCTGAGAGACAGTCAAAGCCCCTGTCCAAGGAAAATCCTTGCTTCTGAGGAGGAAGGTGGATCGGTCTGGAAACCAAAGAACGATTCTGAAGCTGATGGAAAACAAACATCAAACATTCACCATAACAGTGAAACCACAGATTTCATAGGCACAAATGAGGTATTTGTAGGTATATCTAGAGCCAAACAGGTCTTTGAAACAATATTACATGACAAGGAGAACATCTCACCCACAAATGACAGCTGTAGCCAAGAGGAAGAACTGCTGAAGGCAAATGTAAAAAATAGAGCTCAGATGTTCGAATCAACTCCACTTGATAAGATCAATCAGCAAACCAAGGAAGAATCAGAGACCATCCTTGAGAGCATGCAGGAAACTCTAGTTTCTTTATGCAACTTCAGTATCATGCATTCTGATGGAACTATCCTTGAAGCTAATGAAACTGGCCATATCAAGAAAGCAAGATATCACTTCATACAAGAAGATACAAGAGCAGAAATTGATGATGAGGAGATAGTGACTGGAAACATAAAGAGCATCATGCTTCAGATGCTACCAGGAACAAGCCTGAACCCAACTGTGACCTTCCTAAAAGAGGACAATCAGGGCAATGTGGAGATTCAGAAAGTAGATGTTCCCACTCACCAACTTCCGTTCACTCAAGATAAAGAGTGCAGGACTGCCAATGTGGTGCAGATTACTGAGGATCTTCTCAGTCAAGAGAAGTCAGTGAGGAAAGGAGTCATAATACAAGATGGTACCACAGGAATGAGAGAGATAACAGTTTATGTACTTTTTATCCACGGTGAAGACAGTGCAGGGGTAAAGGAGTTGGGTAAAATTGAGTATAGATCCATTCCCTCAAGTCTAAAGATTGATCCAGAGTCTGAAAAGGGTGATCTCAAGACAGATATTAGTTCATCAGAAAGTTCTTCAGCAGTAGATACAAACAAAACTAGTAATGTGCAGCTATGCCAGAGCTGCATTGAGAAAGGAGACCTTGATCATCTAAAAAGGCTGCAGGAAACATCATCAGATGTAGATATAGGTGCTTCAGAAAAAACAAGTGAGATTATACCAGGTAATGTTAACAAGTTCAAAGCCCTTTTTACTACCAATATAGATAATTTAAGCTTCAAAACACAATCAGAAGAAAACAAGTCAAAAGTGTCACCTACAGAAAGTGTGATAAATAATGAAAATAATACAGAAAAATCAAACAAGGCTGAAATTTGCACTAACACTGGGGGCACTCCAATTATTCTCCAAGATCAAGATATCATGGATGATGGAGCTGTTCTTCAAGCAGAACTTGTTGATGTAGTGGAAGATGATGAGTTAGTGAATCTACAAACAGCAATTATGAATCTTCATCAGGCCACAATGGAGGCAAAAGCTCTTCAGCAGAGTGTACAAGCACTTGATTCCCAGACCAACCAAACCCAACAAATCTGTGACCTTGGTTCAGTAAACCATGAGTTTACACATGAGAAAATAAATAATAATGTAAGTGTGAAAGAAGAGCTCTCACAGTTATATGAAACTCAAAATGAAGAAGAAAGTAAGGAGGACGCTATGAGGGGTGGCATACAGGCAGCTCTTGATTCCTTGGGAAAGTCCAACTTTAATGTCTCAAAGGGGGATTTTAGAGCTGCAATGATTTATAGAAACTCTGCTAAAGGATTTGCAGGACACAAAAATACAGATGTAGAGCAGTCAAGTAAAAGGACTAAAGAAAATAAGCCATCAACATATTCTCCTGCACCACTAGCTGAACAAGAGGCTTTAAAATCACTTGGTGAGGAAACTGACACAACCCAGTTTGAAAACAAACCAGTGACTTGTCCTCCCCTTCATGTCTCCGTAGACACACCTGTTAAAAATCGGAAAACTCCTATTGGACCCAAGCCAGCTATCCCACCTAAACCAGATCATTTAAAAATTAAGCCAAACCCTCTTGGTACTGAAACTGATGCATACCGTCTCAACAAACGCCAAGTCCCAACTACTTCTTTAAAATCACCAACTGAGCAGATTAAAGAACCTTCAACTCCCAAATTAAGCCCAGACCCAGTGGCTCATGAAGATGTACTCTGCATAAGTGTACAGCATACTGATGCCAATGAACCTGAACCTAGTGATACATCAATGACCAACACTGAGAGTCCTGAAAACAAAAAGCTAAATGACATACAGGTTGTTGAAGAACCTCCAAAGAGCTCTCCGGAAAGCATTGTCAGTGAATCTTCCACAGGATTTAATGGCACTCTTCAAAACTTTGGGTTGAAGCAGAGTGGTTCAGTGCCTCCTGTGAAACCTAAAAGAATCAAAATGGCTAAAGAAAATGTGAAGAACACTACAGACAACACCAATAACAACTCCACCATTTTGGAAACTCAAACGGCACAGGAAATCAGTCCTTCTCCTCACAGCAATGGCTCCTCGGTTAAGACCTGTAAGATAGATAGTAACGACCGTGAAGAAAAAGAAGATAAAAGTGATGATCAACAAGTGAGTGGAGTGGTCAGACGAAAAAAGAAAAGGAGAGGAGAAACTGAGGATGAGCGAAGGCAGAGACTCTCGGTCCACATGGATGAAATCATGAAAGGAAACGTGCCGGCTGTCATGGAGATCTTCGACAAGCTGAAAAAGCAAGAGGAACTGAAAAACATACTCTCCAAAGTAGAGGAAATCGAAGACGACACCAACAAAGTAGACGTGAGCTCGCTTCGAAACATTTTCGAGAGCGTACCGGATTGGGTTGTGCCTCGGGCGAAAAAGATCAGGCCAAAAATAGTCAAGTCGGAACATTTAGGAGCACCGAGTGAACCTGAGGTGATGTCATCCATGGAGGTTGCTTTTGGGGATCTCGAGAAAGCTGGTGCTGACATCATTCGTTTAAAAGACCAAACGCTTGCGAGACTCATGGATATAGAGGAGGCCATTAAAAAGGCTCTTTACTCAGTCTCGACTCTTAAATCTGACTCTGACATTGTAGGACTCTCTGGTCTCTTCAGGGAGTCAATGGTGGCTGTACAAGGTTCACCTCCCTCAGGTAATATCAGGAAAATCAGTATTGGGTCGAGCAAATCCCCAAAAGCTCAAAACAAGATGGGAAGGAGTGTTTCTGGACAGTCAACGGCACAGAAAAAGCCAGAGCTTTTTATTCCCACAACCAATCAGAGATCAACCTCACCAGCATCTCCTTCATTTATTTCCATTCAGTCTGCAGCGAGGAAGCCTACGGAGTCGCCATCGCCTCAGATCAGTCCCCTGAAAGCAGAACCGAAAGAAGAGGCCAAGCCCCAGTGCTGCTGTAGTGTGCCTTCAGACCGCAGGCAATGTTCTGTCACAAAGGGGGCGTCCTCCAGCCCCCCGAATCCACAACGGCAGGTCAGTGTGCTGGAAGTGCAAACAATGCCTGAGGTAGAGAAAGTAATCGGAACAAAAACCATCAAAGAGAACTACGAGAGGACGGACTGCTTCGGCAACAAGTTCTACTCTTCGAAAACCTCCACGCTTGTGACAACCCAACCGGAAACAAGGACAACTTCTAGAAAGCATATTACGAGCAGTCCAGCCACATCTGAAATTGTCACATACCCAAGAATCAACACACCTTTTATTAAAGAGGACCATCCCCCACTGTGAATGTTGGAAATTTATTTCAGTTTTGGTTGTCACATAAATGAAAGATCTAATAATGTAATAGCCAATGCATTTAAATGTAACATGTTTGTACTGTTTTTGCTTGGTTATTTTGTAGGTTACCTCACTATTTCCATGTATGTTAGTATTGATCATTGTTAGCATTTCAGTTTCTGTTTTTTTTGTGTGTGAATTAATATTTTTTTTAACTAATATTTTCTTAGTATGTTGCAGTCATGCAGAAAACATGTTCTGATATTTCTGTGAATACAATATCATTTGAATTTCTGCCATATGTGTCAATAAAAGTAATAGAAACGTGTCATTCTAAATTTCAGTAAATAGGTGCTCTCATATGTTTAATAGTTAAAACAGAAACACAGTGTCACTCTCACAACAATTCATAACTATTTTGATTTGTTGCAAATTTGTATGTGTTTGCACACTTTCGTAAGATTTTTGTCCCACTGAGGGGTAGGTTTAGGGATGGACCTTCATTCATTTTTTAATATGATAATATTTTTTCAATTAGACATTTTCATATGAATCACATCAGACGAAATGAAAAATTGCTACATTTTCTCATGAGATTTGGTTGACTGAAACGGTGATCTACAGAAATATTTTCCCCAAAATCTGGTAACATTATTTAGTCTTGAACAAACATTTAAAAATACCTAGCAGATCATTATGTCATGTGCGTTCAAATATGATTATAAATCAAAATATATAAACCAATGTTTTCAACAACCAACTATTAAAATGTTTTATATATTTTTTAATCTATTTAAATGTACATTAAATAATGATCTGTTTAGCATTCTATTATTATTTTGGTAATGTTACATTTATTTATTTTAAAGTGTTTGTAGAATTTAATCATTCTTTTGGGATGCCAGAAAAATAAAGTATTTTACATTTCAAAGAAAGATTCAACACAAAGTGCCCACATCTAATGGGCAAAATGCTCAATAAGGGGGCTCAACCACAAAACAAAACAAAAAAAATTTTAAAAGGAAGGAAAAGTTGGCCGACCACAAATATTTATTTCAAGTTCTCAACACGTGAGACTTTAGGTTTCTTCACCTGAGTGCGAGAACATGAAATAAATATTTTTCTATTTTTGAAGCGGATGGTGTCAACTTTTGTGAAGACAAAATACAGCTTGTGTTTTACTGAAAGAGTTCAAACACCATAATTTACACCAGTGTTTTCCAAAAGCCCGCATAAAAAAAAAAAACACAACCTAATAGCTTAAGTGAATTAAAAGCCAACTTCTGACCCCAAGTCAGTGATGTGTTAACCCTTTTATGTGACTGTAGTTTCAGCCAGCAGCTCAGGAAACATGCTCAGCCTGTCTGAAACCAGTTTACCCAATGGAAAGAATGGCAGCTGATAAACTCATTTTTCACAAAACCTGTTTCTGCTGCAAGCACTGCAAAAAGAAACTGAGGTAAGAATGTTTCCGATAATGAACATCCCTGAAATATAAACATTTAAAACACATTACATCCATAATCCTACATTAGTGAAATCACTTTGTTACTATAATGCAACTAGACCATAAATCACAGCAAATCATTTATTAGGCAGCGCTGAAGTTGCAGTTCTGCACCAGTCTTTAGACTTTGCCTCTAAAGCTGTTAACCTACTTTGCTGACACCGCAGCTGTTGCTTAAAACTGTTAATCTACAAAAATGCACCCAATTAATGTGTTTTTTATAGCCTACAGATCATAAGCAAGGAATATACTAAAATGTGTTTTCTTGGTTTTAGCCTTCAAAGCTATGCGCCTCTCTACGGGGAATTCTACTGTGTTTTCCACTATCAGCAGCTTTTCAAAAGGAAGGGCAACTATGACGAGGGCTTCGGCCGTCAACAGCATAAAGACCGTTGGCTACAGAGGAATGGCACTGACGTCATTTAAAACCACTGAACAAGTATATGGGCCTTAACCAGCAGATGGTCTTATGTAGGCAAATACGATTTTCTGGTCTTTGGCGATTGTGCATCAACACGTTCAAATCAAATAAGGATTTAATATTAACATAACATGATTTCACAAAGCAGTTTATGCCTATAAATCAGTATCACTCTATTCTAAAATGTTTATGTTGTTATATTTGAGACCCTGCATGATGTTAGTGTGTTTTATGACATCTAAAGATCATTAAAACTAATATTTTACATACTGACTGATGTATCTTTATAATTTTAAAACAAATGTGTAAAAAACATGGATGTCTGGGATAAAAATCAAAAATGAGTATTTGTACATAGTTTTAAGTTGCTGTTTCACTATTAAATTACTGAACTTCTACTGTAAATAAATGACCAGATTATGTCTTCATTAATGGCTTTCTAGTTTTCTGTGGCATCAGTCTGAAAAGTATTGGGAAAAAACACTCCTGCATGTGTTGAATCATTAATAAATCACAGTTTTTTTTTATTATTATTTTTCAAAATGAAGTGATAAAAAAGTACAAATTCATTTTTATCAATAAAACTTTACAAACATGATACTTGCAGCATGAAAAGTAAACAGTGACACCTGTTTGTCTTATTTTACTCATCCACGCTTATTGAATAAATCTGTTAAAACACCCATGAACATTAACAACATTTTGCAATATAAATCTCATAATTTTGTGCTCCTAAGAGCCATTTCCTGCTCCTGATACAGTCCGTTTTCAATGCTGGCTTTCTTTGATCCCCTGTAAATGAGATATATAAAAAAAAAATCAGTTTTTCATTTTTTTATTAAATTCTGTGCATCAAAAGTTAAGTGCTTTTTACATGATTTATTATTGCAAGAGATGTTTCATGCTTATATGTGTGAAATGTCACTAATATAAAGAATCCTCACATGCTCTCATCCACGGGAACCTCAGTGTGGTCCTGTAGTTCGGTGTTTAGTGTTTCTGGGAGCAGGAAGGTCAGGGCTCCTCCCACAAAAGGAAGAGAACCGAATATGACCATTGGAATGGCATGATGATACACGTTCAACAAGCCAATCAGAGGAGCTAGAATACCAGCGACACGCGCACACATGGAGTTCAGTCCCACTCCATTTTGCCTAGACAATTGAGTTTAAGAATGAGAACTCATTTAGAACGCAGAACTGAAAACTGTGAGTGTTCATGCAGGTTTCTCTCTTTTACATACACACCTGACAACCGTTGGGTACAGCTCAGCAGTGTACACATACACTATGGTGAAAGAGGCAGCGAGGGAGAACTTCCCAATCACAGCGATCACAGTCACAACCACAGGATACTCTGGGAAAAAGCAGTCAGAGTTGAAATCAAGAGGATTAATGTGCTTCTGTCACATTAATGAACATTTAAGCAGCTTGTCATTTGATTGCTTTTCCAACCCAGTCTCATGAAAACTCCTTATGACAAGAATTTTATGATTTGGTGAATTAGTTGCGAATTCATACAATCTCATTAAAACATTTTTATACAATCTTCTCACACAATCCTGAGGCATAAGTTAAAGGATTAGTTCACCCCAAAATGAAAATTTCCTAATAATTTACTCACCCCAATGCCATCCAAGATATCCATGTCTTTCTTTCCTCAGTGGGAGAGAAATTATGTTTTTTGAGGAAAAAATTTCTGGATTTTTCTTCTAACAATGGACTTCATTGGTTACCATCGTATTAAAGTACAAATCAATGCAGTTTCAAAAGTCTTTGAAGTGTTTAAACGGGCTGTACGCGATCACAGCTGAAGAAGAGGTTGTTATCTAGCGAAACGATAGGTCATTTAAAAAAATATATATATATATAATTTATAGACTTTTTACCTTCAAAAGTTCGGATTGAGCTGATCAACAAACGGACAGGGAACTACGTCATCACGTTGAAAGGTCACGCCGGCGCCGGCGGAAGTACCGCCCCACTGTTTACAATGCGACCGTACGTAGGAGGATAGTTCAAATAGTATTGTTTGCTATTATATATATAGTAATAGTATTCAAGTCAAGTCAAGTCAAGTTTATTTGTATAGCGCTTTTCACAATACAGATTGTATCAAAGCAGCTTCACAGTATTAAATTAAAATAATACAACAAAGTTTGTTTCAAGAGGAATTTATTGATTGATAAAATTAAATTAAATATCCCCAAAATATCCCCAACTGAGCAAGCCAAAGGCAACAGTGGCAAGGAACCGAAAAACTCCATCAAGTGACCTAATGGTGTCCTAAAACTCCATCAGGTGACCTAATGGAGAAAAAAAACCTTGGGAGAACCCAGGCTCAGTCGGGGGCCAGTTCTCCTCTGGCATTTATGAGCTAGAGGCCGGATTGTAGTTTGAACTGTAGGATTATATGAATGCCTGGCTGAAGAGATGCGACTTTAATCTAGTTTTAAACTGGGAGAGCGAGTCTGAGCAACGAACAGTATCAGGAAGACTATTCCAGAGTTTTGGAGCCAAATGTGAAAATGCTCTCCCTCCTTTGGTGGTTCTGGATATCCTAGGTATGACCAAAAGCCTTGAATTTAGTGATCTTAAAGAGCGTGATGGATTATAGGGCGATAGAAGATCCGTTAAATAGACTGGAGCTAAGCCGTTTAGGGCTTTATAAGTCAGTAGCAATACCTTGTAATTAATACGGAACTTTATAGGTAACCAATGCAGTGATGATAAAATCGGGGTTATATGATCATATTTTCTTGATCTCGTAAGAACTCTAGCGGCGGCATTTTGGACTAACTGTAGCTTGTTTATTGAGGATGCAGGACAACCAGCTAATAAAGCATTACAGTAATCCAGTCTCGAGGTCATGAATGCATGAACTAACTTTTCTGCATCAGAAACTGATAGCATATTACGTAGCTTAGCAATGTTTCTAAGGTGGAAAAAGGCTGTTTTTGTAACATATGAAATATGATTTTCAAAAGACAGGTTGCAATCGAGTATAACACCCATTCAGTGAATATGATTATGAATAGTATATGAATAACATTCTGATGAATATGAATAGTAGTTCAAATAGTATTGCCGGCACCGGCGTGACCTTTCAATGTGATGACGTAGTTCCCTGTCCGTTTGTTGATCAGCTCAATCTGAACTATTGAAGTTAAAAGTCTATAAATTTTTTTGGGGGGGGAAAATGACCTATCGTTTCGCTAGATAACAACCTCTTCTTCAGCTGTGATCGCGTACAGCTCGTTTAAACACTTCAAAGACATTTGAAACTGCATTGATTTGGACTTAAAGACGATGGTAACCAATGAAGTCCATTGTTAGAAGAAAAATCCAGAAATGTTTTCCTCAAAAAACATAATTTCTCTCCCACTGAGTAAAGAAAGACATGGATATCTTGGATGGCATTGGGGTGAGTAAATTATTATTTTCATTTTGGGGTGAACTAATCCTTTAATGTGTGGACTTTAATGGTGATGTTTTGCCTGAAAATCGAACGTTTCATAAGAATCAGATCATATGAATTCATACAAAATCGGAAACTAGTACAAATCATGCGACGTGCCACACTGATTTCTATGTCACATTGATGAACAATTAAATAGTTTTTGTCCTTTGAATGTTTTTCCAACAGTCTCGTGACAATTCCTTTAAGATTGTCATGGTTTTGTGAATTTGTTGGGAATTCACATGAATTACCGTAGTATGATCTTATTTGTATGTTTTTGTTGAGTTAAGTTTAGTGGTGGACCTTTATGTTGACGTTTTTTTACTAATTCATACGAAATCACCAACTAATACAATACTTATGAATTCTCATGAGACTGGTTGGTTTTTCTATAAACATGTTCTATTAACATTTCCACTGAAAGTGACATCTGAAAGTGTTCAAATACTTCAGATTTTGTAATTTTATCTATTTTTGTACACTGTATAATTTTTTGAAATTACAAACATATTTTTGTCAAATGTTTTGGTTACAAAGTTTTTTCTTTATAAAAATACCATATGTTTTTTTTTTTTTATTATACATTTATAATACAAAGACATTTTTATTTGTGACTTAAATGTCTTGCTTAAATGTCCAAATACTTTTTGGGGACACTGTATGTGGAATGATAATTCTAAATAAATAATTATATTTTCATGTGTTAGATGTAGCAAAACACACGTCTCACACATTTTGGGGACAATTTTGTGACTCCAAATGGGTCAAAATTCCTCTTTCCTCTATAATTATAAAATGAGACTCGCTCACCCCCTGGTATAGCAGGAATAACCAGGCAAGCTGTGCCTCCTAGAAGCAGAACAACACTCTGGCAGATCCTCCTTCCGAAGCGCTGAATGAGAGGAAAGCAGGCCAGCCGGGCGGGAAACTCTGCAATGCCAAAGATCAGTTGAGTCAGGTAAATGTCCAGGCC
Source organism: Leuciscus leuciscus (assembly GCF_965113295.1). Classification (NCBI taxonomy): domain Eukaryota; kingdom Metazoa; phylum Chordata; class Actinopteri; order Cypriniformes; family Leuciscidae; genus Leuciscus; species Leuciscus leuciscus. Next base: position 19,617,676 of record NC_138735.1, read on the forward strand.
GAAGTTCCCCACGTTCAAGCTGACTCCGTAGTAAACCAGGCTCGTCACAAACCTACAATAATGAGGTTTGCAGTGAATGAATGCAGTGTCAATGTAAAAACGTGTGTACACAGTAAGTGCATTACTATTCTATGACATTCTATGAAAAAGTACACTTTAAAATATCCGGATGATGTATTTAATTAAAGGTGCAGTAAGCGATTTTTCAAAACAGAGTACCACAACAAACTTGTAGCCAATCAGCAGTAGGGGGCGTGTCCACTAATAATGGGGGAGAGAGAGAGTGAGCAAGTAGATTTGATGAAAGACTGTAGAAAGAGAGATGGCTGAGAGACAATACAAAAGACAAAATCTCAGAGGAACATCACTGGAAAAAGAAAGGTTATGATCAGACAAGAGCTTTAAACCCGCGTTCATTTTAGAAAAGCTTTCCCGCTCTGGAGAGACCGACGCGGAAAGGCCTGGAAACGGACGCCGAGGTTGCGTTGTTTCTTCTCCATACGCGAGTAACATTGCTTTTGCGGTTTCATAGAACCAGGAAATGCGGCTGTCGTAATGTTAGCCATAGTTACAGGACAGTTTTGAGAGTCATTGTTTGTCTGGAGCTGTTGTGCTGCTGGCGACTAACAACCAACTCTTGCTTGTATTTACTCTTGTATATGTAAATTTTTTGTGCTTCCTTGTCGTTCGTTCAATCATCTTTGCTGTATTTTTCGTGAAGCATTTCGTGAAGCAATCAACACTTGCATTGCGTGTGTAATGGAGGCCAGCTATTGACGCTAGATTAGAGAATGCAGTATTTAGCGTCTTTGTTAGCGTGCCGGCCTCACACACCAGTGATTAAGGTTCGAGACCAGCTATGGACCAGCCTAACAGCATCCGGGCTGTAAAGTGTTTGTGAATTTTGGAGACGGAGCAATGGGTTTGTTTGGGTTGATTTCAATTATCAACAGTGTTCAACAACAACTCTGGGAGATCAAATACCGCACCTTTAACTGTGTTAATTAAAAATGAATGAATTAATTAAAAGTGTGGAATGTTTGACACTTCATGCACTCAACTGTCGCAGCTTTAATAGCGAAGGGGCTAAGAGACTCCGATGTTGAATGAGGAAATGCTGTCATAACTCACCACATATAGCACATGATGAGAGCTCTCTTTCTCAGGTAATCCACTCGGAACAGGTCTAGCATGGAGCCTTTATTTGTTGTGTTCTCTGCTTCCATCTAATAATGTAGCATTTCATGTTAATTCATCATTTAAGCAGGAAAAGCTCACTGAGATTAAAAATCTCATTTACAGGAGTGTCCGAGAAGCCCAAATTTGCATATACATAGACAAGTAGAAACATATATAAAAACAACAACCATTAAATGTACAGATTTTAAAGACCTACTTTCGATTGTAGGATACTGTATGTTTTAGAAGGAAAATGGGAGTGGATATGATCTTTTTATCAGCTCTTTTCTTAGACCAGATAACGCTTGGCTATCTACATAGAGAAAACAGTCACCTTGTCGAGCAGATTTTCGGGGACCTTCCTGCCATTGATTCGGGCTGCTTTCAGGATCTCTTCCTTGGCTCTGTCTTGCTTGCCCTGAGTCAGAAGCCATCGGGCAGACTCAGGCAGAATCCTGCCAAAAACATTGAAAATGATTAGAAAAAAAAAAATAGAAAAAAACAATTACTTCATAAAAGAATAAAAAATGTTAAAGGAACCGTATGTAAGATTGTGGCCAAAACTGGTACTGCAATCACTTTCAAATTACTGTAGAGCGGTGTATCCCCTCCCCCTCCCCCATGACTCGAGGTTGCCAGTTAGGCTGCAGGATCCAGCAGGAACGTAGGCTGCTACAAGGAGCTTCCAATGGCAAGTGACAAGTCCTACACAGTACGTTTTTTTCGGACTTTGTCACGACGTATTTCGGATTCATAACGAGGTCTTTTAAGTTTCGTAACGTTAGACATTTTTTATCCGACACGTTTGTAGCTGCAGCTGTGGTAACTAGAGCAGAGCTGGCAACCCGGATGCCGAAACACTACTGACTTCGTGATTGGCAGATAGGTGGAGGGTGGAGCATCAGGCCAAAACACAACATGACAACATCAACATCAGTTGGGGCTGCAACTTCACTTTTTAAATGACAATATCCTGGCCGGACAACTGTTGTCAGTGATATAAGTATTTGAAATGAACATGATTTCTTAATGTCTAGTGACATATCAGGGCCATTTTATGATTAATTGAAATACATTTCTTACATACGGTTCCTTTAAATATTTCATTTGTATACTCGCATGTCATGTGACCGACATCAGAAAATGCAAATGCAAAAAGTATGGGAATCCCTGATATAGAATAACTCTAACCAGTAATAGACGCAGAAAAGCCCAACTGGCGCTGACAGAACCAGCTGTAAAATCCTCCAGTTTCGGATCCCAAAGGCCACACCAGACAGCAACATCAGACCGATGGCATAAAAGCAGTGCGACAAAATGGTGAAAAGGGCGCGCTTGGCTGAACCGCACCACTCGGTACCTAAAACATGTTTGAGATACCATGAAAAAAAAAATTATACAATTATAAAATAATAATCATCTGAGATCTAAACAGGTTTTATATGCATTTTCATAGCGATTTCTGTTGTTACAGGACATTTATTTAAAGTCAGCATGAAACAGAAGTTGCTATTTGTGATGTATACATGGCTTCTTGAACAAGAAAAATGTTAGGGCGGGACTTAATCGGGAGATGACTGGATGATTGGATGGTTGTGGTTTGCTATTGCTGTGATCTCATATGAGTGACAGGCTGACCCACCCTTGCAGCGAAAAACACATCAGAGAAGAGAAGAGATGTCATTGCAATGGGGAGGGGAAATTATTTTGATTAAAGGGTAACTAAACCCCTGGTCAGAGCCTGACTCCACCCACTGGCAATATTTGAAAAATGCTGGAAAAGTAGGCAGAGCCCAGTGGAGAGGGGGCGTGCATCTGTGATGTATCTCTCTGCAGGCAAGGGCGTGGTTAACTGGTACTCTCTGACGTCAGAGGGTACCACAACTTCCAATAGGAAAATTCAACTGCAGTAGCCACTGTTCAACCTGAAGAGGGCAGCACTCAGACGTTTTTACACCATATTTTGTAAAATTAAAACACTTTAAACACAAATGTCAAAAAAACGACTTGAATCAATGAACAGCACTAATAAAGCCCCATTCTTACAGATCATTAACTAAAAAAAGTTGGTTTAGGGTTTAGTTACCCTTTAAAGATTACGAGAGCACATGAAAAGTCAATTTTGATTTCATGGTGACTTTAAAGCATACTTGTACTGTAAATGCACTTTCTACATGCTATCTAATTATCTAAATGAAATTTCAGATTTATATACTGGCGTTAAAAGGAGTCACAGGTGTTACCCAGAACAAACGTGTTCATAGAGATCCCTGATATCGTGGTGCCGACCACAAAGCGGAGGGCTATGTAGACATAGATGTTGGGGGAAAATGCTACTCCCACCCCAAACACAAACTGAAGGAACAAGGAAAGCAGCGTGACAAACCGCCGGCCATACCTGTGACAAGAAAACAAGTTAACCAGCACAGTCATGCAAGCACTCAAATTACTTTTTTGACACAAAATATGACCCTTTATTACTGATGGGTTGTTAAAACAAACTGAATAATCTGTATGTTTTGTTTTTTGTTGGAATAACTCAAAAATAATCAATGTGTGTTTTATATCATTCTTATGTTGCTTGGACTCTACACGTACTTGTCTGCCATTGGCCCAAACAATAGGGCTCCAATAAGAAGACCAGCCATGTAGATGGACTGAGATGCCTCATTATAAATCTTATTTTCACACACCAGGTCAAACTATGATAAGATAAGAAAAGAAAACATGATAAAAGACAGTAAACAAATGCCAATGAAAATGATATTGGTTACAGTTTATAATAACTTTCAATTTTATGTAATTGACAAACATTAAAACATAATATAAAAGGGTAGTTAGTTTCTGTAAAGACATACTTTAAAGTCGTGGCTACAATTTTTGAAGATTTCGACCATTAATGTCAAGGAAAAAAGACATATTAATCTTTTGTGATAACAAGGGGTAATTTGGCCCAATTTAACCTGTCAAGCTAAATGTAATAGGAAAAATTATTAAACTAACAAAACTAAACTATTATGATGATACATGTATGCATTATATAGCAATTGCTTTTATTCTAACAAATGGCTGTAAAAATAAATAAATAAATAAATAAATAATAATAATAATTAGCTGCAAAGCTAACAGGGAACATTCTCAGAACTTTGGCTAACATTCTGGCAAGGTTCCCAAGTTATGAACAAAATTATATTGCAGTAGCCTAACATTAATAAGAAAGTTCATTCAAAGTTATCTGGTTTTCAATAATGTTCTGAAAACGTTAGCACAAAAACATTATATATACATTGTTCATGGAAGTTTTTTTCTGAAACTTTTTGGTTCCAACTAAGTGCAAGGACGTTCAGCTAACACTTTTCAGAATATTTAGAGAACATTCAAATGTAACATTCCCATAATGTTTGCAAAATTATAAAATAGAATGTTTCCTTCGCATTCAAATAACCAAGAAATAACTTTTTAAACATTTTATTTTTTTTACATTTTAGAGAACATTCAGAAAAAACATTTCCATAACTAATATAAATATTAGCAAAACGTTCTAGTTAGAACATTTTAAGAACGTTCGCATCTAACATAAACGTTTGTAAAATACATGTCATATAATATCACACATAGGCCTACACTACATATATAAATTGTTATGTTAGATGTGATTAATCGATTTGACAGCAATTTTTTTTTTTTTTTTTTTTTTACAAATAAGTATAAACGTTTCACGCGTTTTCAAACGATTCGTAACCAAAAGTTAAATTATGAGTTAGAAATTGCCTATGAGAGAGGAGGTCACCATGGCAACAAACACTGTCATTAAGTTATTATAGGTTTAATCATCACAAATACAGTCGGTAGGCTATATGACATAATTGTTCATGTTTTTAAAGGGTTGAGTCAACTTGCGCGAGACGAACTTTGATTTTGACCAGAAGATTTGTGTAATTTTTAACTCTGAAAGACACTGAATAATAAGTGAATATTATTAGGCCTAGGCTAAATCTTATACCTATGCGTTAAAAGTGTAAGCATAAAAGTGAAATATTTATGAAAATAATAGCCTATAGCCGGATAATTAAGGCCTACTTTTATAAAGCAAATTAAGAAAAGCCCAATAATGCACCGTAGCTATAGCCTATAATTATAATCTATATCAAAGTTCAGTACAGTACCTCAGTTATAAGGGTGCTGCTGTGTTCTGGTGCCTTATAAACCCATCCATCGGTACATGATTTCGTTGCGTTTATTCCATAAGCTTCAATGACATCGAGATCCAGATCAACAGGTGAGAACATCTTACAGCTCTCATATTGTCCTTTACTGTCCAGAGGGATGGTGAGGTTCAGCTGCCTCTCCTCCGTCAGGTTTGGAGCCCGCTGTAAGATCCAGCTGCTGTTGCAGTTGTGTGGGAAGCTGATGGCGGTGAAGACCTGACCGAACATGTGGAAAGCTGTGAAGATGTTGGGGAGGCATACCGCCACCAGCAAGCGTTTCTGAAACGCTCCAAACTCGCCGACGGACGACAGGATCTGCGCGAAGTCTATCATGGTCACTGTGGGCCACCGTCAGCGGCGGCTCGCGCTTAAAACACCTGCACACCGCGGATCCCACAAATTAATTTTTAAACTTGTCACAAGTTCAGCATATCTGCTCGCGCGCACTTATCTGTGTTACGATCAAAGATAAAGCACGCACTTATTACTTATTTAGAAGGACAGTCAGAAGACTTTAAATAATCATAATAATGAAGTAGCCTACGATCTAAATTAGGTATAGTAGCCTAGGTCAAT